>NC_091826.1:6968269-7277884 GCF_038994185.2 Dermacentor albipictus | reverse complement strand
TCTGGGGAAAAAGGAAAATTTGAAGCAATTCTTTTTAGTAATTAATGGTGTTATTGTCTGTGAGTGTCGATGACGTGTAGCATAACCAGTAGAGAAAGTGATAAATCGTGATGTATCAATGTTGTAGTGCCCCTTTATGAGCTGAAATAAAAACTTTAAACGGCATGTTTGATTCCTTTGTGTTACAGGTGGCAATCCACTTCTCCTGAGAAGCTCCGTAACTGAAGTGCGACCATACGAATTGTATATGAATCGTACTGCCCTTTTTTGAACTTTTTCTAGTTTAGTAATGTTTCTTTTAGTAAAGGGATCCCATATGACAATTGCGTATTCCAACATTGGTCGAATGATGGTATTGTAAGAAAGAAACCGCACAGGAGGCGTAGCGAATTTTAGAGAGCGTCTTAGGAAAAATAGTTTTCGAAGGCAGTTTGCCGTGACAATGTCAACATGTTTGTTCCACGAGAGAGTGTTGAATGTAGCCATATTGCAGCAAAGCTGGCTTTAAAGCAAAACTATGCCGTGAAACTGATTTTAGGAAACTCGCCGCCACTGTGCAATACGCATCCTTGCCCATTCTTTTTGAAAAAAAAAAAAGAAAGAAAATGGGGCATGTGTTAAATGTCTGCTTTGTTTAGGAGCTTTAATTTTACTTCTAAGTTAGTTTTCTACTTTGGACATATTAGAGACGTTTAGCTTGTACGCTATTCCGGTAAACGGGAGCGGTTTGGGCGGATTACTGGATGGTCGGGGCGTAAACGTGAGCGGTGAAGCCGCCTGGTGTTGTAGAGCTCAACCAGACAAACGCAGAGCTAAAACTGCAGTAGCTCACCATATCCTGCTTCGCCACTCGTGCAAATTTTTGGCAGCGGCGTAATTGTGAACACAATTACGCCACTGTCGAAAATTTACGCCAGCAGCTAAGCAGAACATAGTAATTAGCTCTGTGTTTGTGTGGTTGAGCTTTGCGCCACCAGCTGGCGCCACCGATCTGGTCGCTCCGCTTGACGCCCCCGCTAAACCGGAAACCCGCCCGCGCTTATCCCGATTACCGGACATGCTAAAGGTCTCTATTGTAAGTGGGAGTGCGTTTGATTCAGGGATGTTTTAAAATAGGGTGAATACTGCCAAATGAATCAGCAGTGCGTTGTGAAATTTTTTTCTGCATCTTTTTATTTATTTATTTATTATCTTGTTTAATTAGACCTGCCCGTAAACAAACAATATTGTAAGTCCCATCAGAGTCAGCTTAACAGAAGCACACTGTATTTGCAGACCGCTAAATGACAGGTTAGTTCACATTGTATCACTGAGAGCTGTAGCCAAAGTCGCATATTGATAAATGTACTTTGCGAAATGCCCTACACTGCGGTGACTGCACTTTTCAGTTTTCACTGAATGTACATTGTGGCAGCAACAAGTGCTGAAAAGATGCCGGTGTGTGTGCTGGTCCACCTACCTCCAGGTACTCCTCAAGGCTCCCTTCGAACAGCCGAGGCTGGCCACCATGTCTGGCTGCTAAGGCAGCTTGGCGGCCAATGCGCTTCTTGCGGGCAGCAGGCCGTGAGTGAGGCTGCAACGTCTCTGTCTTTGTATCGAGCCCCTCACGCTGCAGGGCTGCCCGCAGCAGCTCCGCCTTAGCTTCCAGCCGTGCCGCCACACTGCAGCCTAGGCTGTACGTTCTGAACTTCTGCAGGCCACACGAGGAAAAAAAAATGCGTCTAGCATTTACTTGATTTCATCATCATCATCAGCAGCAGCAGCAGCCTATTTTTATGTTCGCTGCAGGACGAAGGCCTCTCCCTGCGAGCTTCAGTTACCCCTGTCCTGCGCCAACTGATTCCAACTTGCACCGGCAAATTTCCTAATTTCATCACCCCACCTAGTTCTCTGCTGTCCTCGACTATGTTTCCCTTCTCTTGGCACACATTCTGTAACTCTAATGGTCCACTGGTTGTCCATCCAACGCATTACATGGCCTGCCCAGCTCCATTTTTTTCTCTCAATGTCAATTAGAGTAAGGACTATCCCTGTTTGCTCTCTGATCCACACTGCTCTCTTCCTGTCTCTTATTGTTACGCCTAAAATTTTTTGTTTCATCACTCTTTGTGCAGTCCTTAACTTGTTCTCAAGCTTCTTTGTCAACCTCCAAGTTTCTGCCCCATATGTTGGCACCAGTAGAATGCAGTGATTGTCCACCTTTCTTTGCTATGATAGTGGTAAGCTCCCAGTCAGAATCTGGTAATGCCTGCCGTATGCACTACAATTCATTCTTATTCTCTTGTAAATTTCCTTCTCTTGATCAGGGTCCCCTGTGAGTAATTGACCTAGATAAACATACTCCTTCACCGACTCTAGAGGCAGATTGGCAATCCTGAACTCTTGTTCCCTTGCCAGGCTAATGATCATTATCTTTGTCTTCTGCATATTAATCTTTAACCCAACTCTTACACTTTCACTGTTAAGGTCCTCAAGTATTTGTTGTAATTTGTTCCAGTGTTGTTGAACAGGAGTATGTCATCTACAAACTGAAGGTTGCTGAGACATTCGACGCTAATCCTCACTCCTAAGCCTACCCAGTTTAATAGCTTGAATAGTTCCTTACAAGCATGCAGTGAATAGCATTGGAGAGATTGTGGCTCCTTGCCTGACCCATTTCTTTATACGTATGTTTCTACTTTTCTACACTGGAATAATTGTAAGGCTCAACACAATTGTGTGGCTTGAAAGCACAGGCACTGGATGCTATGAGAACACACCCAACTGACATAGTGAGATTACCTTCAAGTAACAGGAATATTGAATTATGCAAGTTTGAATTATCACATAATAATCACAGCACAAAGTTCTCTGGGATGCTGTGGATGTCTTACGAGAATAATTAGCAGTCCCATAAGGTGTTCCCCCCCCCCAACCTTCACCCGCACTTATGTGGTCAGCCTGCCTGTGCATTTAGGCCCAGTGTAACAACAAGTGCAACATTTAACTGCATGACCAACTCACAAACTCATTGCTGCAGAACCTGCATCATACAAAGCTGCATGTACATATTATGCTCCTTTCCATTCACCTTTCTTACCAAATATGACTTGTGGCCAATCCCTTAAACAATAATAACACAGACGAATCTCGATAATTCGAAATCGAAGGGGCCCAAAAAATTGTCTGAATTAAATGGGGTTCGAATTAAAGGAAGCTCTATTGAATCGTGGACTTGCATGCGACGCTGCGTTAGGCGGTGCTTTATGCACAAAGCTAACACATAAGTGACGAGTTCCGAAAGTGCGACTTCAGGGCAGCGTACCATGGGCTGCTAAGAAGCCACTTCTAGGCAAAATTTGCATATAACCCGCACCCCGACTTCACTGTAACCTTTAAAAAATGCTTGGTGCGGGTTATACACACCAAAGTACAATGCTTGCAATGAGAGATGGAACCAGCAGCTGGTGCGTGGCTGCACTGCCGGGGCAGAAGTGCCGCCCCAGTAGGTTCACATTAACCGTCACAAGCTAATTACGAGGAGTCTTTGCACATTGAAATACAGATAATGTTGGCAGGACCACAGCGTCAGTTAAAAAAAACTGGAAGTTCGAATCAAAGGAGCTTGGAATAATGAGATTCCATTACAATAATAATGATAAAGTTAACTGCATGCCACTTTCAATCGCAGCACAAACAATAAATGTACACACGTGCTTGTGGCATGTAGGAAACACAGTGAATATAGAAAACAAAATCTACACTGCCCACTTTCTACATGACTGCTGTTCAGAAATGCCAGCATTTGGCAGGGACAGGCTCAATACCTCTGGAAGTGTCATTTGTTAATTCAGTAATCCCTGCAAATCTTAAAAGACTGTAAACAGTAACAGTGCAAGTCCCAAACAGAATGCATCCTCCGCAAACTGTTTAGCCTTCGAGACACTTCAGGCACTACCAGTATATTACACATCACAACTTAATGACCCTCTAACCTCGAGATAGAAGTCCTCGGTCTCCTGCTTGTCGGCCCGCAGTTTCAGCGCCAGTGTCTCAGGTTGGGGCGGGGGTCGTGCAGCTGGACTATCCTCAAACACAGGCCGGCAGTCAATCTCACGTGCTGCCATCATGTCGAGGAGTGAGCTCTCGGCTGTCTCCAGCGTCTTCCACACCTCGTCGTTCTCAGTGCAGAGGGAAGTGAGGCGCTTGTTCAGTTGGCTCAGCCGCTGCTCTAATTCCTCCTCCATTGGGTGCTCTAAGCTCACCTGCTGGGACTGTGAAAGCCACAACACAAGGGACAACTTAACAAGATGTGTTGTTGGGCCAAGTCGATTTATGATACAGAATAAATTAAAAGCTTGTGCTGTTCCCTGTCCTGTCCGTGGCTTTCTTTCCCTTTTGCTATTTTATTTCAAAACAAAGGACAATCTGCTTGCTTTTTTTCATTCACCAGCAGCGTTCCTGGCCATCCTTCTCCACTTGTAAAAGATGCCTGTCATTACGTGTGCAGTAGCTCAATGTTTAGTGTGTCTGACAACAGCACACATTAATTAGCAGTTGAAAGTATCTGTTTGCCAAACGAACTACTACTTTTTACTTGATTTAAGAGCACTGACTGGTCCACACTTACAAGAAGAGTGAATCTGTCTACTTTGTGCCAGGATATGCGTGAATGCAGACAGCCCCACTGCAAACCATGCTGTGGAAAAGTATTGCACTAAGCAGTGCCCCTATTCCCCATAGAAGTTTGTTATTTTAACCTTTCTGGATCATGTCCTGACTCGGAGCATGCAGAGTTTCCATTATTGAGGAGCTACTAGGCATAAACAACTACGAAAATTAAGGCTTCCACATAGGAGACAATGTGACCATTATAAATATGCATTGTATTTTAAAAAGGCTCACTCCTCCTTCAGGAGGCTTACCTCTGTGTCGGCACGGTGGGGCTGGAAGGCAAATCGACGGGGAACCATGAAGGCATTGTGGTGCCCCTCGAGAAAGCGCTGCTTGTCAGCACGAGAGTCCAGGTCGGAGACGCGCTGTGCCAGTGCCTGGCATCCCTGCTGCAGTGACCGCTGCAAGCACTCCTCCGCACTGCAGCTGGTGCGTAGAGCCCGCGACAGGCACATGTGGAAGCCAAAGTCCATGCACTGCACGTGTGGGTGGACACTATCATCGCTTTTCTCTGTATTGAACTAAGAACAGCCACCACATTCTTGCTGCTACGCCTGATAATGGCCTAGGAATATGCAAGTGCCTTGTTTATTCCGAGCACAAGCTTGCTTACCCTGACCAGTCAGGTGACTCAGTAAGGTTCAATTAGTTTGCAGCCAATATTTCTGTGAAGCTTATTTTGCTTCAACTAAAGGCTGCCCAATAATGCCCTGTATATGTGCTCTACCGATCATACACGTAGCACGGATCTCCTTCAACCAGTTACTTCAAGAACACTCATGGTCAAAATACAACACCTTATTTAAAGTTGAGCTCTGTATCATCAGACTGCAATCACTAGCTTGAACACAAGAACCTAAATAAACATGCCCATTGAAGCAGCAATGACAAACAGAACAACATCACACTGTGATGGGCATCAATGTATCAAATTGCAAGTTAAACGTTGATTCAAAAATAATCACAGCAACATAATGCATGCCATTGTCAACACAGGTGAAAAGACCAACATGGAGAGCATGCCAGCGCGAGAACACAATTCCTTCAACTTGCTCACCATGCTTTCGATTTCAACAGCTGTGCTTCTGTAAGTAATGGTGCATGAGCTACACGTTCTCACCATTACCTAAAGGGAAAATTAGTGCTGTGGTGTTACTGTACGCATGCATTCAAGAGCTGGGAAGCCAGTGCTTCAGGCTGGCATCATCACTGGAGAGCGGAGCACCCCGAAAGCATCACCAATGATCAATGTTCTGGATTAATTTTTTAGCAGAAGTGTGCCACTAATGCTAGACCATAGAGCTGTATCAAATATGAACATTACCACTGGCGGGCTGCTAAACTTGGAGAAAATATATCAGAGAAAAGACCTGGAGAAAGCTCAGAGCTTGCTCTGCATCCTCCAACACCATCACCTTTGTCTCGCCTGCGACTGGGAAACATTCCATAGTGCACGTCTAGGTGCATTTCACTCATGATTCACCTAATTAGATTCCAGAGTTTGAACTCGGCAAGAAGCTCTGACATAACTGTTAACAAAAAGGAAAAGGCATCCATGGAAATTTTGAGGCCGCTGCCCAACCATGTGGTGCGGGGAGTCATTCCAGTCAGTCCAGCTGCCACAGGAGTCATTGGACTTCCTAGCCTCTTCGTCACAGAGTAGCCTAGAGGATGCCAAGAGTCGGCTTTATATCTTAGGAACTCCTCACGATGGGAACAATCACCTCATTCAAGTCACCTGCCTTGGTCCCTACCTTTTTCGCTCGGCATTCTTGAGCAAGATTGCGAAGTATGAGCAGGAGTTCCAGAATTTACTACCACTCCTCAAAGCTCGTGAACAGTACTATCAGCGCCGAGATTCGAGAAGCCATCCTGGTCCTCGACACTTTGGTGTACCATGTCTCATTTGTCCTTGTGGTTTGCAATGTATGTGAGTATGGACCAAGAAGGCTAAAGAAAAACTGCTGTAGTTGAAGTCGCCTATACCGGCCTATAGGCCCAGGTGAAGCTGGCAGGGGCGATTTTGCGGGAGGCAAAAAGCAGCCTGCCAAAAGCTTCGCAGCGCTGTTCGCATAATTTTCCAGTGGTTTTTATTTGTTTAACGGATTTTCAAGTTCTAATGCAACACTGTGGGCTTTGAGGTGAGTCATATTGGAGGTCTCTGGATCACATATATCCGAGTACTAGGGCATTTTTTCATATTATTGGCATCAATGTGCAGCTGCCAAAAAGTAGAAAAATACAATTCTGCAATAATTAGTGTTTATTCACCTTCAGTGTAGTGTAGAAATTAATCAACCATGAAAGCTGTCAGAACAAAAAGCAATTGAAAACTAAAATGTAGCATGAGAAATAGCAGCACATATGCAACAAGCATAAGTATTTATTATCTACATTATCATCAAGTGTAGCCAGTGCTTTAGCATCCTCATAGCATGGAAGGTCTCTGAACTTTGGTGGTGGCCGTCTCCTGTAATCCTGAACATAAAATTTTCCTTTATTCTAGAGCAAGGCAATTCTAACCTGCAACTTTATTTACTACACAAAGCCCAATATATCATTTTTGATACACTGAGTTCGATGCCTAAAAACTCTGCTTTAAACGCTGGAAACTCAATTAGAGCTCACTCTAGCATTTCTGATATGCCAAAGAGTTTTCACTAATAAATAGGTCAGCAAATCATGTAGTAATTAATTACCATACTATTTGATTTTAGTTATTTATTGTTTCACTGATTTCTTTGAACCGGTATGCTCTCCATGGCCAGAAATAAATGTGAAGAAAGGTGTTTTAACTTTCTACTATGTGAACAGGTGTTTGGACTTAGTGAAGTTAAATGAGAAGGGTAATGCTAACATGTGAACTGCTTGCGCACCAACTTTCCTAGAAGCACCCGAGTGCGCTAGCACATTTTGGGATCCGCACTGCACCGTGCAGGGCAAGATACGACGACCCGAAACACGTAAGCTGTGACGACTGGCATGCTTTTGGCTCCCGCAAGATGGCAACGCAGCAGCTTCACTTGACGGGCGTTCCCTCCATTCCAGCAGTATTTCTTTAACCTCCTTGGTATGGACCCTTCATTGCAGCACCCATGGCTGAACAACACAAGTTATTTCTGACTGAATTTGACAAGGAGGTTTGGGTCACTTCCATGGTGTCAATTTTTTCATGTGGTGCCTCAAATGCACCTATAGAGGTGAGGACGTCTTCGGGTTGGGGAAAATACACTCCTTTCCAAGTGCTGTGGTCCCACAAAAGACAAGCACCAGGCAGGGAGCGCGCTTGCACCTCTTTTACCGGTAGGCACCTTTTCTTGCTTTTCTTTTCTTTCCTTTCTTTATTTGTTTTTACTACAGTGTTTTATCTTCTCTTGTTTACTTGTTTTTTTATTACACATTACATATTTTGAACACATTAAAAACTTCAATGTTATCAGTGCCCATGAAGATGGAAAGAATGTACAAGGCAGCACTTGCCTCCCACAGCCGCGGCCGATGCTCCTCAACAAGGCCGTCTGAGGTTGTGTGCACGTTTGATAGTATATTTTCTGGTTTTCCTTTCCCCACCTTTCTGCTCATCTTAAGGCCTCTCAGTCTTCAATCCCGTTCTCTATGAAAGGTAGCATGTAGATGGTGACGTACACGCCGGCAGAAATCTGCATTTACTTTAGTGTTTTCTTTCTCTTTATTTGCTGTGCATCGGTACCAATTACATGTTTCTCTTTTCTTTGTTTACTTGTCATATTCTACATGTGAGCAAACATAACTGCATTTATAATGCAGGAGAAGCAAGACTCACAAAAAGTAAATTCTAAAAAAGCTTCATTTGCTCAGCCTTGACCATGCTGTAGGCCCAAGTCACGTTCAAGACAAGCCAAGCCTCTCATATCCTGGAATTGTTGTGGCTTCACTAAAGAAACTCATTCTGACAGCACTTGTGGGATTCCTAGTCCCCAAAGGCAGCTGTTTTCCCTGCACGTCAAAGCCTCATGTCATGCGAGTGGGCCCTTGTCAGAAGCATAGACACAAAGAAAACATCCCATAATTGTTTGTGCACTGGAAGGGTAAGTAAACCTAGCATATTCTCTTCAAGGAGGCTCTCATGATTGTACGGCTAGCTAGCCTGCTCTAAATGTTATTTGCAAATGTGATAAAATGCTTTTTGAGTGTGCAAGTCTTTGTCACGCATTATTTCCTTCTCGGTAGTACTGTAAGAAACTACAGTAGACTCCCTTTAAGACGAACTCCAAGGGATCATGAAAAGTGTTCGTCTTATCAGAAGTTCGTCTAATCAGGAGTGCTTCTAAAAATTATGTTTGAGCATGCAGTGTGTGTCCAAATACCTCGTATATGAGAACAAATGAATGAAATGGCCTTTCAGGGAAAAAAATAACTGCAATATAAGCATTTATTGCACTACTAGTGGTATACTACACATTGCCCTAGTAAGGCATCAGGCACTGCTGTTACCCAGTCTATTATTTATTTATTTTTCTTGTGCCTGTCGAGAAAATCGCCTGGCTACTGCAAATGCAGACATCTCACTTAATTTTCTAAGATATTCAACAGTGCCCTCGCATTGTTCGAAAAACTTCACTGAAGTATCCAGGCAAGCATCAGCTACATTGCAGGTCACTTGTGCAGATTCAGGCACAACATCCATGCTGTCATTGTCAGCAGCAGTTTGTGATGGCAGGTCGAGCACCTCTTCAATTAAAGCTTCCAGTGTGTCAGCCCAACATGTTTGCACACCTTCATTAATGCTGATATACGCACTCATGTCAATGGAGACACCCTTACTGCTCAGCGTAGAAACAATGCTGCTCTCCTCCAAGTTCACAGTAAAGTCCTCACTCATAATATTACAGTCATTCTGCGCTGGAGCTGTCACTAGGCGCCATAAACCCCGCATGGTCGAAGGCATTGGCAATGGTCACTTCAGTAACCTGTCCCCAGGCACTTGTTAGTAAGTGGACAGCACTTAACAGGTTCACTGTGTACTCTTTACTGCTCTCCATGCAAATTAGCATCCTCTGCAACAGAGAGCGACGATAGTGCCTCTTCAAGCTGGTGATTACTCCCTGGCCTATGGGCTGTAGCTTCGCAGTTGTATTTGCTGGTAGAAACTCCAGACGGATAGCAGAAAGTCCGGCGACGTGACCGTGTCCGGGACAGTTATCAACAACAAAGAGAACTTTTCTCTTCTCTCTCTGGAAGCGATGCTCGATCTCCTGAAGCCACTGCTCGAAAAGCACTTGCATCATCTACGCTTTCAAGTTAGCCATGTACGTCACCGGCAGCCTTTTTATGTTTTTAAAGCAGCGTGGTGCTTTAGACTTCCCAATCACCAGCAACCTTAGTTTGTCAGTCCCAGTTATATTTGCGCCCACGAGGACCGCATGCCACAAAGAAGGGATATGCCTACTGCGTAGTTGGCGGTGTTAGATATGGAGCTGTTTCCTGCGCCTACTTCGAGTTCCCCAAACCACTTCGAATCGCAGCACAGCTAATTGAGGAATGCAGAAGCAGGAAAGCACATTCCAGAGGAGCACCAGACAAGTGCAAACAAGTTGAAGGCCACAAGACAGGTGCAAACCAAGACGGCGGTAATGCGCCGTGACAGCCAGACGTGCCGGGAAGGCCCAACCGTACCTCTTCATCGCCTTTGAAGAAGACAATTGCTACCGCTGAGGGGCCGCAGCACCGGGATCAAGTGATCAAGAGAGGAGGACCAGGCGCAGACCCTCTTCGCCGGGTATGACACCATCGCCCGGGCGCCTACCGTTGGCTGAAAATGGCGTCATCGGAGCGGACTCTCCTATTGGTCAAACATGACGTGACTTACAGTGCTCGAAGGGTTTATAAGAAGCCTTCCAGAGAGACCAGGATATTCCCTGATTCCCTGATTCACCTCTCTCGAACTTCTTGCCGCGGGCCGCAGCGTCCGAGTTGCTGCCGGCCCGTAATGACAGTACGACTGTTCATTGACGTCTCACCTCTTGTATATAATGTAAAATAAATACTCCCAAGTTTGGCTTTTCATCCCGGAGTCCGTCCCTCAACCCCTACAGCGGTCAGCAAACGCACGGAGGTTGGTAGCACCGGCATGACGGCACTATCACGTGATCACTATTGGGAAATAGCATTGACTGCTTTTCCTTCTCCCTATTTCTCTTCACATTTTTTTTTTCCCCGAGTTTCGCTGGCTTTACTGGCCAGCCCGCGCTTAGTCTCTCTCTCTCTCTTTCTGCGTCCTGTTTCCTCCCTGCAGTCTGCAAGTTCGGAGAAAGCCAGCGCGACGCGAACCTGCTGCGGCGATAAAGAGGAGAGATCATTGTGGGAAGTGCTGCGGTGGGGGGGGAGGGGAGTAGCACAGCGCTGAAAATGCCTCGTATGAAGGGCTCATAGCATTGGCACTATGCAGGGCAGAGGGGGAGAGTTCGGCGATGGGGAGGCAAAGGAGAGAATGAACTTGAGGGCACAGCTAATTATTGTAACCGGCCGGGAGGAGACAGAGGAGTGAGTGAGGAAGGGTGGGAGAGGAGGAGTGGAGGAGCAGCGGAACCTTCGCAGGAACATCGAGGTGGTTAGGTCTTCTCATCTCCTCGCGTCACACAGATGGTCGACGGCGCAGAAAATCTTTCATTTTTGTCTTTCTTTTTCTTTCTTTCTCCAAAAGTGCTGCTTGGATGGTGGAGTAAAGTTGCGCGGGTAAGGCGCAGCCGGCTGTGAAAGTTCATCTTAACCGATTAGCGCGTGTGCAGAGTTCATATTAAGCGGATTTTTTTTTGCGCTGACTCTATGGGAAACCAAACAAACGACTTCTACTGTTCATCTTAACTGAGGGTTCATCTTAAGTGAGTTTGTCTTAACGGGAGGCTACACACTTGAGCATGCCCTTTCACAGTGCAATTAGTACATCCTCTGAATCCGTTCTGGGTGCATGCCCGTGGATCTGCTGGGACAGTCCACTCACATCGACCAGGTCTGAAAGGTCCTCGGCGAAGTACTTGTGGACGGCTGCATTGGCAGCGCCAAGGGCAAGCAGGTACTCGTTGCGGGCTTTGAGGCACTGCAGGCGCGTCTCCCGGTGCTTGGCGGCCCGCTTGGCCAGCTCCTTGGCCACCACCCGGAAGCGCTTGCTGCGCTCCAGCTTCTCCCGAGCCACGACTGCCTCAAGCCGCCGCTTCTGGCCAGCCACCAACTCCATCTTGGCCCGTGCCTGCTCCTCTGATGTGCAGTACATGTGGTACGTCTTCATGGCCGCTTGCAGCTCATGCAATACCTGAGCAAAACAACGCACTGATTTCTTTTTTCTTTTCTTCTACCTTCTTTAATACATTGGATACACTTGACAAGTGAGAAAATAAAGAAAATCTAACAGACTTCAACAGGTTCATGATTTATGTCACATTTAACTATAATGCGCTGATATCAACAATGGCCAACAAAATGGCAATACAGGTTAGTTGATTATACAATGCTGGCACATAGTTACAAAATAGAAAACATGTGTTGTGTTACAATAGAGTGCAACAAAGTGTCAACAATGACCAGGGTCAATGAAGTAGAAAGTACTGCCTACTAAGTATTAAACAGTCAAAACTGGCAGTGATGGGCTACACTATTTGTGCATAATTCTGTTACGAGAGACACGTTGACATTTCCCATGTTATAAGAGAAGCAAACGGCACCTGTACCTGTTAAATGTAAAAATGACTACTCTACCATTTGCTTGCCCAATTGGAAAGCAAGCTTTACAGTAATAAAAAGGGTGTAAGCTCCAGATGACTTGAAAGGAAGCTGTACAAGAAGCACCCACTTTGAGCAGCTCTTCATGCTGTTGAGCCCCTATTCCACGGCACTTGCGGTAGATGCGCTGTACGTCCTCAAGCAGGTGCGCCAGCTGAGCCACGAGTGTTGCGCCATACACCTCAGCCAGGGCAGCATGGTCGCGACTCTGGCGGCGTGCGTTGGTCACCAGCTGCTCCCAGCAACCGTGTGACGAGAAAAGCGGCCAGAGCTCACGCCGAGGTCGCTCAGACCGGTGGCGTACTGCAATAGCACGCGCCATCTTGTCCAGGGTACGTGAATATTCCAACTCCACCTCAGCACGGCGCCGGAAGTAATCTTGCATCTCGGACACTAGTGCCAGCTGCGTCTCCAGCCGCACATCCAGGCACTTGAGCTGCTCCCCGAGCTGCTGCCGGATATCTGCATGTCGAGAAAACACACGCGAGTAAACTTGGATGAAAGACAACCCCGTGACAGCTTTCTGCCCCAAACTACTCAGCAAGGATGCTTTTCTATCAAGGGGCACAAAGTGCACGTTCCACTACACACAATAGAAGTCACTATAAACCCCAACATTGACACCTAAGTGGGAGCTTCTTTTTGGCCTGAGGAGTGCTGTCCTTAATTCCTTAATGAAAGCTGTTTGCCTGATTGATAGATGCTTGGTATACTACTTCAGATGTTGGGTAGGTAGTACACAGTGACCACACATACATCCACACAAACTCAACCTGCTCATAAAGTCTGTCAAGGTTCTCAAAAATATTAGAAGCATTCTTGCTTCACTCAGTATGCAAGCAGTTTTCCTGCACAGGTCAAGAATATCCTACAGTTTTTCTGCTAGAGTAGTGATACAATTACAACAAATCCTTCAGAGACTCTTCTCTTGAATATTGGCTACAGTCACATAGAACATTGCACTTTTCTAGCCTGAAAGCATGCCCTCTGCTCTATACTTGCAGTATATAATTGTACTGTGAAAAAAGGACTAGCAGTATTGTGATTGCGTTGTGGCTAATCTTTGTCGGAACTATATAGCCTACTGTACACATGGACGTAGCTGGTTCAAGGCTCCTACTGTATTTCCTGTGATGTAAACCCTGGAGATCATGAGAGGCAGGGGGCTTGCTTATCTGAGCTTTGAAATGCTACAATAGCCACAATGCATAGGTAAAGGTTTACTCTAGTGTCGACCTCAGCGACCTGCATACTCTGACACTGTGCACAGAAGCTCTGGCACTTGCACTTTTGTTTAGGCACTTGCACAGCAACCATGCTCAAGACCTCAAGAAATGATGCCATGAACTTGCTGTATGATTGTTAAGTTAATGCATTTCTACTGAGCAAATTAATCTAAGCTCCAACAGTACAGTCTTTTAATAAAAGCTATGAGAAACAATATTAAGAAAACATGGCTGCAAAAAGAAAATGAGAACATTTGAGATAGACAATGAGAGTAAATAGCAACATAATGTTTTTCCTCTCCTAAACAAGCAAATTAAGAAAGCCAACCGTCACTTTTGAAAGCACTGTTAGTTGCATGGGCTAGGTCATTGCACTATTACATATTGCACTCCATAAACTTACTTGTGTCCCTGATAGAAGCACAAATTCCCTAGTTTTCCCTGAGTACTTCCAGACTATTAAGAATTCCTGAGAATTCCCGATTTTCCCAGTTTGTCAACCTCCTGTTCTTATTGTTGTTTCTGTAGCACTTCACACTGTTGCCTCAGGCGTTCTAGAATCCTTTTCTCTCAACAAAACAGCCAGTGCCTACTTTCCTCAAAACCTTATTCAACATGGCTAGAGCACAATCAAACTGTAAAAAGCCATCGTGAAATTAAAGGTTAATCTAAATAATGCATGTTGAGACAGGCGAGCACTTCACCAAAGGTACATTGACATGAAGCAAACATGCAAAAGAAAGATCTTGGAGTTGTCCCCAACCAGGATGGATTAGGCATGTGAATGTAATCTTTTAACAATTGCATGCTCTGTACATTGTGAAGCAAGTATTTACACTCTCTTAATTTAATTACCCACAGCATTTTTGAAAGATATGTCAAGGACGAGGTCCACTCAACACAGGAATGGTAAGAAGCATCCAAGATTACCCAGTCCACTTACAAGTCATTGCTGTGGCACAAGGTGCATCAGGAAAAGCTTGTGCTCTTCTCCCCCCACCATTTCTTTTTTTAATAATGAAGTAGTCGTAAAGATGTAGGGAAGCTTGGCTTCTTTACAACAATTAGGGTTTGAAATGCTTTTTTCGTGCCTATTATTTTTCACAAAACTAGACATTTCAAGACAATAGTTATCACAATGTGTTTGAACATCGAAGGCTGATCCAATAGCAACCGCTCTTACAAAACGGAAGCATGTGCCATCTACTATTCTTCGTGTGGCGCAGCTTTCTTTAGCAAAACACTCTCACACAACATTAAAGATTGAGGTGCACTTTGGATGAAAGCAATTATTTGTTTGTTAATAAAAAAAAGTTTACATATATAATTCAATAGTAAAACTATAGTCAACCAGGCAGCTTTTGTGGACGTTTTCTCGCAAAAGAATTTGCAACTTCTCATTAAATATACTGGCGCCGACACTTGGGCATGAAAATTAAAATGGAAAGTTAAGCCTTCAATTCAATCACACTTTTTTGCCCAATAAATGCAAGACGGGTTCCAGAAAAGACCCCACTCACTTGGCATCCTTTCACACCATCCTTACCGCTCGAAAGGTGCTCATTTTTTATGTTTTCATGTTTTAAGGTTTTATTTCCAGACGTATTAATCACAACTTAGATACATTAAATTCAGAGGTCGGTGAATATCAAACTTTTCGAATACAAATAGAATACAAATAATAAGCATCAAACATAGAATAGTCAAATGTATACACATATATTTATAGCACAAATATTTCGGTACAGTTAGGTGCCACGCTTGCACTGACTAGTGAAAAAAAAAAAAAGACAGCCAACTATCACAGACAATTAGGATCACTGTCAAACACAAGATCCTCAATTGTACATACATTAACTGCAGCAATTGCTTCTCAACATCATTAGAGTCTCGTTACACGCAATATTTCCAAGAATGAATGGTTGTTGTATGACTAGCTTTCCAAATACTCTAAACGAACGGTTGTTAAAAAAAAAATCACAAGCTGTGGAAAAAGAAACGAAAGAACTGCTGAAGAACTTGTGTGCCATAGACACACATAAGAGTGCTGATTTCAAGTAAAACTTCACTCGTTGCAGCATAAAAGAAAAAAAACTGCCACATGACTAGACTGCATGAAACATTGAATTAGACAACAAGCAAAAATAAGCTTTTCATGTAAGGTTTTGGCACGAAATAGAGAACAGAGCTTGCATTACCACTGTTTCTACATTACTTCGAAAACTTTTGTGCTTGTTTTACTTTTGATAAGTTGCGATGGTTTGTTTAGCAGACAGAGAACAGTAACCCGACTTTAACCAACGGTTTTGTCGTGAAATATTTGGTTAGTTTCAATGTTCAAAAATACTGAATAGTACAAATACGAATAGTTAGTGTGTAATATTCAAAACCTATTCAAACTTCAGACAATCACTTACTCTTAATTAAATTGTATCCTGATCACTCGTGTTTTAAATAGAAGTAAAGCAGAAATAATTGCTCAAAGAGATTTTGAGAATTCTTATGGAAAATTTCAAAGAAGTACCTTAAGAAGCAAGATTGACAGTATTAATTTGCTGTTTGTAGTATAAGTACCAAGAGTAAAAAAAAAGAAAAATTAAATACACAATATATGCGCCCTGTTCCTAGTTTCCAGCTTCTGCAAGTGAGACCATGCAAAAAAATTATTATGCAGATTGGGTGGCATAAATATTAGCCATGGTGACACCCTTGAGTGAGCCAGGGCTTTACTTACAAATGCACTAGCAAGTAAGCACCTATGGTGCACGGAGCATTTGTGTTTACCCATTGTAGCCAACAGCTGGTTCAATTTTTACTCCTTCTTTGGGCTCTCGAGGCAATGGTTGTCAGGTTGAGAAGCATGCACAAGCCTCTCCCCATACTTGATTATTATGTTCCATCAGCTTTTGTGTGCAAGCAAGCTGCCCTAGTTGTGCACGTTGGACTAGCACTAGACCCTTCACACGCTTCGTACAGTACTTGTAGTGCAGTACTGTACAGCAATAAATAAGGGCATAAATCAAGCTTCTGTGAAATGTCACTCTCAAATTGACCGTATGCTCTTGTGTGAGTGAAAACTCCACAAGCAGGAAAAATTGCTCCTAATATGCTGTGCATACACTGTCGAAACGCTGATGGATAAAGGGAACCCACAGTGGGAAACATAATGTTGCACTTGATATTAGTTGAATGCAATGATCAAAACAACCTGCACACCTGAGCATGTACCAATTATTAAGTCATTCTTAAAACAGCATAGATGTATCAGAAAATTAGATAATGCGATGGAAGCTTCCGTGTCCTCACTGCTGCTCTTTTAAAAATAATGTTGCCCAGTCAACCAAATCACAAATTCTGCATTGTTTTATAGGGGACGTGCAACCATTGCCAGAGGCTACTTGCAACCACATCTCCTGTTGAACTTCTTTCCAGACCCCCCCTCCTGCCAATGTGGCAAAAATAGTTAAATTTAACCAATATTTAAAATGCATTGTTCATTTCGTACAGTATGTGTTGTTGCTTGTGGAATAATTCTAAAACCAACGCTTAATGCGTCGAAAAACTCTCCATCAAATTGACTGATTTCTTTGGGTGTAAAAAGAGAGCCAAGTCTATAAGCTTGATGATTGAAATTAGGCACATAAAAAAGAAAGGCCAACAGAAGGACGCATAAATGTGCACCTGCATGTCGGCTTTCCGTATCTTGTCCACCGCAAGTAACCGCATCCCACCACTTACTTTTTATTTTGCCGAGCGCTCCTTCCTGCTAGGGTCGACACGCATCGCGCCCCAGATGGGACACATCCGAGGGCGATATTACGCGCGTTGCTGGACCCTCGCGGGGCCACGAGACACTCGACATCCGCCCGAGTAAGGTCCCTCGCCCGAGACGCACCCCGCGACGGCTGAGCAAAGTCGGGCGAGTCACAACGTCCCGCCGCGCCACCCAGCCATCAACCCCCAGCAGAGAGCTACGCGGCTAACGGGCGCACCCCGCCCTTCGGCTTGCGCGCAGGCCACGAGAGGGAAACCACCGCGACGCGGCTAGCCATGGAGCGACACTCGTCGAGCCCCCGGGCCCAGCAAAGAGGAAGAAGGCGCCGCGAACTTTCGCACGCATCGCTGCGCCCACCATTTTTGTTCGACGGCGCGCGCACCGCCGTCCGCTGACAGGCCTTTCGACAGTGTTTCACCTCTGCGCGTCAAAACCGCGTTGCTCAAAAGGCGTCGCGCTTTTTAACGGCGCTGCGAAAAGGACGGCCGGATAAACGAACGGCCCCGCCGGCGAGCGGAACTAATAATAGTCGGGCTTTATTGCTTCGCCAAGCTTTTGAGTACGGATCGGGCGTGCGAAAATACCGCGCGTTGCCTAAAGCCGTCGTCTGCTCGATAAGCCGCGCCGATTACGAGCGATGAAAGGCAGTTTACCTTTTCAATCCGGGACGAAAATATCCGCTATTATTATGTTTGTGTTTTCAAACGAAACGGAGGTGGGCTGCAAAACGTGAACGATGTACGAGGTGCGAGAGTGATCGTGATGAAAGCTTCAGAACATGCAAAATTCTAAAGGCACAGCCAATTACGTTAACAAAAGCAGTGGCATGGCACACAAGCATGCTGTGGCATAGCAGTTTCAGACAACGTGGCCTGCAGTTTCTCTGCACCTATTAATGGTGCACTTCACCTAGGCTTTCGATTCCCCGAGGTGCAGCGGTGCACCCTCGTGCTCGAGTGAACGGGCTGCAAGCCAAGGCGCCGCCGCGGTGCAGTGCACCGTTGAACCTTGCAGTGAGTGGGTGCAACCCGTTACACCATAGCTGGCACCACATGCAGCTTTTCATTTGTGCTGCCGTGCACGTTATTCTGAATCGAGCAAACGCTTTGACGCAGCAACTTGTCAGACGGTTACGCATCTGTGCTTTGCAGTAAGTGTGCAAATCAACCTGGGTAGATGAATTTGGTTATACCAAATGGCTACTGCACTGTACTGAGCCAGCTTATCTTTAGCTTATTCCTTTTTTTTTTCTGCGACTCTCTAACTTTCTTTTTCTCCCCAATTCCCTTCCCCACGCAGAGTAGCATGTCAGTGGTCTATACGCCCGGCTAAAATCTCTGCCTTTCATTACAGGGCTTTCTCTCTCCGAGCCAGCTTTTACCAATCCAGACAGGAGATTCTGATTGGGACCAGAACACCCTGCATGTACATCAAATCAAACAAGAAGACCATTATGGATATCTGTTAGACTCATTCTGGTAGCCACAAAAATGGAGTGGCAACTGACACCCTGCCTTCAGCTACTACTTCTCTCACACTTGTGTACCACGCTCACCTTTACCTGTGGCACATCCAAGTAATGGCCACAAACTTTTGACTACATAAATCAATTGAGGACAAAATTTAAGCAATTCACTACAAGAACGTTTACCTTGCTTCCTTTTCATTTACTGCCTTGTAAATTTTTTCCATGCTACACACAAATTAACACATGGCAAAAAAAAAGGAAAAGTGGTGGCGGTAAAAATCTTTCCATTCGCTAATTTCCTCTTTATTTGCCATTGCACTCTTACCTTTTTGTTGCTGCGTTTGAATACTGTCACGTGGTAGTGACAGTTGAGGACACAGCAACAAAACTGTGAATGGCAAAACTAACTTTATTGGGCGAACCTGTGCCTAGAAAAAAACAGGCTACACTCAATGCTCAACAAAAACGGTGACCACAGTCGGCGATCGTCCAAAATCTGATCAGCGGGTCAAGCGCATCGGCTTTTATACATCAGTAGTCAAATGTTCCAGCGTAATTGCTGGGACCTGCGTGCCTTCCACAAAGTTCTACATTATTCCCGTTGCGCACATATGCAATCAGATTACACAAGGTTCGGCCACAGGCAGCGGATGGAACCATCGATAACATTCCAGAAACTTCCGATACATGCAGGTGCATCCTGCGCTGTGCAATAACATTTGTTAGGCAGTGAAACGTGTCGCCCGACAAAGACAAACAAGTACACGGTCAATATCTTGACAGATTTGCCATAACAGTGCAACCAGTCAATTTTTCAAATGCACTTTTCAGTGAACTGCACCATAGTAAATACTTTGTGTGGCTACAATGTGTTGTCCAAGTTAGCAGTAGGTAACATAAGGATAACTTAAGATTTGCTAGAAGATCAGAGACATGGCGTAGTAGAATTGCTGAGAAACTGAGATGGTGTGGGCTTGAAAACAGGAGGTGCCATGATGTCTTTTTTATATCTTTTTTAGATACAAGAAAAAAACTAGCTTGCTCATTCACCCTTTCTCTGAATGAGCATCATCATCATCAGCCTATCCATGTCCACTGCAGGACGAAGGCCTCTCCCTGCGATCTCCAATTACCCCTGTCCTTTGCCAACCTCTACTGCGCTTCCCTTCTCTTGGTACCCGTTCTGTCACCCTAATGGTCCAACGGTTATCTAATCTGCGCATAACATGACCTGCCCAGCACCATTTCTTTCTCTTAATGTCGATTAGAATACCGTCTATACTCGTTTGCTCTCTGATCCAAACCGCTCTCTTTCAGTCTCCTAAAGTTATGTCTAGCATTCTTGATTCCATCGCTCTCTGAGCGGTCCTTAACTTGTTCTAAAGCCTCCTTGTCAGTCTCCAAGTCTCTGCGCCATATGTCAGCACCGGTAAAATGCACTGATTATATACTTTCCTTTTCAATGATAACGGTAAGCTCCCAGTCAGGACAGCAGGTGCCATCAATACCGCACACACCGATGTAAAAGCAGGGAGTATTTAACTGTCTTCAGTTCATGGTCTAAAATATTTGATAGAAATTATGGGGTTTTACGTCCCAAAACTACAATTTAATTATGAAGCACGCAGTAGTGGGACTCCAAAAATTTGGACCACGGGGTTCAAAAGGACTTTATTTAGACAGTAGCGCAGAAGCACATGGATGAAAGAAAAAGCTGTGCACCTAAATCTAAGTACATGGTTGTTAAGTACCCGGTGGCCCCATCAAAAGGCGGCCACCGTGACCGAGATTCGATCCTGCGACCTCGTGCTTAGCATTAGCAGCCCAACACCATAGCCACTAAGCAACCGCAGCGGGTTCTAAAATATTTGCTAACAAGCTAGTTATCCTAGTAGGCAGCTTCATGAGTTGATAAAAGACAGCATACCTACCAATGAAATCTATGTCATTACACATCATGGCAAAATCACTGAATTCATTTGAAAGAACAATATAAAAGACCCCGCTAACCAAAAGCTATCATGATGTAGGTAACATTGTTGCAAGCTGGATGCTGAATGTTTGTTACAGTATCTTTTTTTTGTCTTGAGAATGCTCAGTGTGGCCCTTTTGTAGTTCCTTAAAATGATTTATTCATTCACTTTCTTTTGATTTCCTAATTTGTGACAAGTCACGAAAAGAAAGAAATCATTTTCAACTACTATTTCATTGCTGTATTAAAACTAATCCTTCATTTCTTGCTTTTCTTACCTATGTAAACAGTTTGTAGTGTTTATTAGTAAATGGTTTTTCAATGTGCATTTATTTGATGTGTTTATATGCAATAAATTATTATTAATTTGACCTTTTCTTGCATTACCATTTGTTAATTTCATCGCATGTTGTTTGGGCTGATGTTACCATGCGAGGGGATCAGGGATTTTGTGAAGTTGCTCATGCAAACAAACACAAAAAGAAGCAAGCAGACCTAAAGATCAGCCGCATCTCATTTATCCTCTATTGCACAGCCCTTGTGGTGTATCTACGTCTTCCTTTGTCTTCGTTTTCAGTGCGATGTTGTTTTTAGCCATGCACAACATGACACAATAGAATAAAAAGAAAGCAGTGAATAAACCTACCCAACTTCTCTGGGGGAAAGCAGACAGAAGAGAAATCAGTGACCCACAGCAGAGGCAGTACAATGGACAGACTGTACAGGCACATGGCAGGATTCCAAATGACAAGAGCTCTGTCTAATAGTACATAATTTTATCCAGACTGACATATACTTCATAGGCACTGCCTCGGAAATATCTGCAGCTACAGTTTGGAAGCCTCTGCAGAGTGTACCGCTGAGCGTACTAAGCCACTCAAAGTATGGCCCCCAAGAGCCAGCGGCGCACGCAAGGACACACTGTACGCCAGCCAATCTCAGAGGCTACGCTAACAATCCACCTTTTTTACGGCGCGACCGCGCATGCGCTCCGCCCTAACGCATTAGTCGCAAAACATTTTGGAAGGGACACTCATGCAGCTGCGCGGCCAGATATCGAGAAGGAAACTACCCCGGAAAAAAAAAAAAAATCGCACGGACGCTCACTGCAGTGAACACTTGTGCTGCGTACCGCATTGAAACTCTACTGGTAGCTCGACGTTGGTGCGGTGCCGAAAACGTGCGCAGCGTAAGACTGCAACTGCACCGTGAATCACGTAGTTACCGCCCTGCATTGACGGCTGTCACATTTATCAATAAATCCCTGCGTTACACTTGGGCGACGCTTCAAAAACATGTTGCTGACACAGCCTTCTTGCACAGTCAGCCCACTCTTGCTGGGGGTGGCAGCGCATGCCCAACTTCACGTACTCATTTAAGGCATGGTAATACTGGGTCGGTACGAAACCAACAACACGCTGACGCCGACGATTGGACAACTATTCAGCACAGTGTCACTGAGGCCATTTGATCATAACAGGCCGAGAACAACGCAACAGACAGGTGCGAGTTGTCATACAGCGCGACAGGCTTTCTTGTCCACGGCCCCAACAAAATCAGCGTGCCGACCATGATAGCTTGACGGAACACTACGTGATCAGCTGTCGAACCAACAATGCAACAGCTGCAGCTCATTCACTTGTATATATAATTATTCATGCTTAGAATGTGTCGACATGCCTTCGAAGTTGAAATGCACAAGCTTCAGTCATCTCAAGCCGCGCACGTGAAATTTGAGCCAATGTTGATCCTGTTTAGCGAAGGTTGGGTTAGGCCTCACCCCATCGAGTTCGTGCACCCGCTTCCCGTGGACCTGAACTTAAATTAAGCAGTCAGGATGAAGGAAACCGCTCTTATAGTTCAGTTGTGGGATTTGACAGCTACTCTTCACTTCGCACGACACAATAAGCGGCAAGCAGCGATACGACACAGTGCTGTGCCAGCATCTTTTACTTTGGTCACCATTCCCGACGATGCCGGTCGCATTCGCGTGGATGGTGGGTCTCTGTGTGTTGTTATGCTGACACATTTCTTAATTCCAGAGAAGCACTTTTTATCTCTACATGAAACAGAAAAGAAGAGACAGTGCATTCAGTACAGCAGCATAAACTCGCTCAGTTAACAATGGTGTCAACAATGGCATCCGCGTTTTCGCGAGATAACTACACGGCCTACAAGCGAGGGCTCAAGCCGAGCACAGTTTTCTCTAATACTTTATGGTACGCGCAAACTGTAAGTATGATGAAGTTAAACAAAAGCGAGAATCAGCAGTAACAGCCCGTAATATATATGTGTCTGGATCACAGTTGCAGTTGTTTAAATGGCCCGGCTGCTCATACTGAGTCGTCTCAGGGTAGAAGAATATGACTAATATGCGCAAATATGTATGTTTTGCTACGTTTTGAGAATCAGCGATGCACCGTTTCTACAATATCCGAAGCTAATAGCAATCCAAAGCTGTAAATGTTGATGTAAACAAATGCACTGCTTTGGGAAATGTGACGTGGAAAGCTGCGCTCGAAGGCTTCTTGAATATGCAAAATGTTTAGTGAATGTGTAAAATGAATACAGAAAGCGATGTCCAAGCATAGAAATCAGCAACAACGAACTCTAAGACAGCCGCATCTGCAGACGGAACTCAGCGTGCCTTTATCGGCCGCACTGTTGCCACAACAGCGCACTCGGGCCTGTTCCCCCAGTATAGACGATGGGTGAACGACATGCTGCCCTGGAGAAACCATCAACAATCAATCACGATCCACAAAATGCACAACCGACGTACACTCAACATGGGCGCAGGGATATAAATCAACTGGCGAAATCCCCGGCACACTTCCAAAACATGTCCAGCAGCGTGCGTCAGAGGGCAGCACAGGTACATGAAAGACAGGTAAGGAATCATCTGTCAAGAAGAAGGTTAAGGAGACAGAGAGGGGGCATGTGGAAAACAGAGATGCAAACCAAATCAGCATTAGAGACATACAGGACGTTTAAACAAGAAATAGCCCCAAAAAATATTTACGATAACTGTAAGGGAAGCTCATTGTTGTTTGAGGCCAGGAAAGGTGTACTGCGGACTAAAACATACCGAGTCAAATACCAGGAGATAGACTTGTTGTGCGGGGTGTGTGGAGTGGAGGAGGAAAGGGTTTACTTTCTTGTAAACGACTTCACCATGCAGGTGAACGTAATGGGGAACTATTCAAAGCTTCGGGTTTTAAGGACAGTGATGGTAAAATAGACTTTGAACAGGTAGAAATAACTAAATGGAGGCTATCTGAAGAAGAAGAAGTATTTTAATGAATGGAAGATGTAGAGAGGTCGGCCGGATAATGGAGCATCTGGCCTGCTACTCTACGTAAGGGAAGGGGAAGAAAAAGGGTCACAATGGGGGATGATAATGGGTATCTATTGGTGGATAATATCAATGCAAAAGTAAAGGAGTAAATACATAGGTATGCGTGCATATAATACCATTAAAGGCTAGGTGGCACGCCGCCGCCGCCCGATTCAGAGGGTTGAGCCTCATTCATCCATCCATCCATCGAGAGGCGGATTGTACCACATGGTGCACCATACTAATGGTGAATTCGACAAATGTACCGGTGCACACCGGGGTGCCCTAGGGCAACGATTATTGAATGAAATGGCACATTGGGGCGCACCAGTGCAAACATGGTTTAAGTGCAGAGTTCTATTTTTAAGCATACCATATCATTACCCTTCGGCACTAGAGTTTTATGCTCACACTGTACACAAGGCTCGTTGTTTGAGACTGTTGTGAGATGACTCTCTTAGACATGACAATCGCTATACAGTCAGGAGCAAAAGTCTAGAGATCACAGCATCAGCAAGAAATTCTAGCACAGCTGTAAAATGTGCAATTTTCTCAATGCGTTACACTGATCAAACAGGTACATGTAGGCTGTGCCACAAGATTTCAACTGGCACACCTAGGCTGTGAAAAAAAAAAAAAAAAAATGTCTGCACATCTGTAGTCCCCTTTTGCTCACGACTATGCTGTTCCGATGAAGAAATTCTTTTGATGGTCCAGAACCACATCTCATGAGGGAAGTCAAAACAGGAGCTCAAGACTATTGGTTATAAGTTGGAATCCTTTAAGAGCAAGCTTTAGCTTGTGGCCAACTCTGATTTTCTTACTGAAATACATGTGAAACATATAAATGTTTGCATTGTGCAAATGATGAACTAATCGTAATAAAATATGCAGCATGGCATCTGCTAAATTGTGTACATTGTTAGAATTTTTACCCAGGATCCCAATAGGTGAATAAAAATTCCAAACATTGCCTAATTTTCCTAAAATTAAAGCAGAAAGTAAACAACACCATAAATCTGCACCAATAACAGAGCTCACAATTTTATTAACTGCACTGTTAATTTGTCTAAAGCGGACAAATAAAAATATTATTTTACAGCTTCTGCGAAATCGTTACTTTGTTTACATGATTTTTCAAAGTCCCATTTATTAATGAGTGGTACAATTCAGGGTGACATACCAATACTGGAACAATCCTAATAGATGGAGTTTACAGAAATGCTTTTTTTTTATTGCTTAGTTGAATAGTTTAAACTTCACATATTTATTTTTATTTAGATTTTTGGCAATTAAAAAATGTATGGACTACAAAAGGAACCTGCTCCTAACGTTTGGTAAATTTACCTTTCTTTTAAATACAACAAATCTTATCAAAATAGGTTCCGATTCAGATTTATTGGTTGAAAAAAAGAAGTGGTTACAACATTACAAATATACAGACGAGGGTCCCAAAGTGAAAGAACTGTAGTGGGACCCTCAGTTAATAACAACACATTATGGTTATAATAATAATTTAGTTCAGCGGATGCCGACCTAAATATTTATCTGTTCTCTCAAATAATCAGACAGGAGCTCCTCTTCACGCTCCAAAAAGAAAAGCTTTGGAAGTAAAGCATTTTTTTCACAAGAATACACCACACGTCAAGCAAGCGTCGTACAAATTATATTTCTGGTTTCTCTTTTGGAACAGCTCTTGGAGATGACACCAAATTATTACTTTTTCTGGCATTTTAATTTTTTAGGGGGAATACATTTGAAATGCACGCCATGTCCTGTCTGCACAGCGAAACCACATCAATCGGCATTATTTTTTGTCCTTTCTCTCCGAGTTTTGGCGACTTTCAGCGATTCCCTGCAAAACAATGTTCGCATCTTCAGGGTCTTCGCATGCCGGTCACATAGAACCCAGTCGTGTCCTCACAAGGCGGCAGCGAACCCCTCCCCATGGCGCAACAGCCCCCGACTCGGAGCTCTGGATCGTCCGGAGAGAGATTTTTGACCCACGCGGCGCAACAAGCGCTACACACAAATAGCGCGCCGAGCGCACGACATATGCGGGACCGCGCGGCGAGTAAAACGCGGGTGTTGCTGCTTAATTTGTCAAGACACGCATCCCAAACTTTTTTTTGCCCCCTCTGAGGTTGAGCGATTACAGTGAACGGCGCTTGAAAGTGGCCAAAGCGTTCCACAATTTTTTGTTTCGCGGCGAGCGCAATCCAGGTGGTGCTACCAGAGGCACGCCGCTGCCATATATTCACGTTTCATTTATGTTTTGTTTGCTAATCCCGGGAGCACGAGGACAACAAACTGTGACTGCGGTGTAAGCAAGGAAGTAGCGCGGACATGCCCAAGAATTTACCCTTTTGTCTACAGGAATGACCCAGACAAGCAGTTGACTGGTTCGTCGGGCAAAGCAAGGCCCGCTTATCCACCCGCGCTAGCGCCGATCACTGTCACGGGGCGAGGACAAAGGGAGTCCGTGTCAGGGGTCCGGACCCGCTGCTGTCGAAGCGAGAACGCACACCCACCTTTGACCTGCTGTTCGAAGAGGCCCAGCAGCTCTCGCTTGCCGGCCGACTTCTTGTAGTCGGCCGTCATGACGGGGTCAGGATCGCGGGCGTGTCGGGCAGGAAATGGGCCGCGGGAGCTGTCGCATCCGCCGCAGGAAATGGGGAGAGCCCGTCGGCAGCTACGCTTGGCGTCCTTCGACTGCTTCGGTGCGCGGTTCCAGCGACAACAGCGACGACATGCTCACTCGACTGTACAATGGGCGCGCGCCGATGTTGCCGCTGCCTGGACGCTTTGTTGACTCGCTCGGGCCGATTCACTCGCGGAGGCTCTCGCGGGAACATCAAGAGCAGCGCCAGCGTCACTTTCTCGGGGCCCAACTTTGCAGGCGGCAGCCATTGTCCGTATGAGTGAGAGTCGCGGCGCCACCGGATATTCCGTAAGGCGAGCGCCGTTCACGTGACCATCTTGTGATTCTGAATCCGGATTACCAAATTTTGAAAGAGCACGGACAAATATGCGGATTCGAACGCCTTGATCATTTGAACAAATTTATTACACTGAACCATAGATGCAGAAAAATTAGACCATGAACTGAGTTATAAAAAAAAAGCTCTATATGGCACTAAGAGAGGTTGCCGTGAACTCTGGATTCCGCAATTCCTGCAAAAATATATAACGGCTTCTTTCAGGGGTGCTCCAAAAATGGCGGTGAAGACTTTGTTTTGTGATGATTATGGCGCCCGCCATCTCGTCGCTCGCTCTCGCTTATTGATAAGTAAACCTTGCTATTCCAGGAATTGCGAAGAAGGCTAGCCTAAGCACTGCGTCTCTCAAGCAGATCACATTGGAACTTTTGCATTGTTTGTTCGCTAACCAAACACGTGCAATGACAACTTTCTTATCATCATCAAAGGATGCGGCGCGGTCAATCCAGTCCAATCCAAGTGCTGTGCTGTGACTAGCTGTGACTGCTGTGACCTCTCCCCACTTGCGGAGGTGAGACTCGTGTGTGCAAGTGGTGTTCAAGCAGCCCTCTTCGGGGCAGCTGAAAAAAAAAAAAAGAAAAAAGAACAAGCTGCTTCGTTCGTGTCAAGTAACGTTGGTTCGTGTGGCATGACCAGCGGCGCACCGTCATGGTGGTGGCCGCATTCCCGATCGCTAAGCTGGCCGCTCTGGCCTTCCGGCAGCTGAGCAAGCCACTGGCCAACCGAATCAAGCAGGGGGCGAAGAGCAGCCCCTTTTTCCGTACCTACGTGTGCATGCCGCCGGCGCAGCTGTACCACTGGGTCGAGGTAAACGTTAAGATGCGCATTCTGAACCTGGGCAAGCCCTCCGAAGTGCCCCCGCTCAACGAAGCGATGGCCATCGAGCTGGGCGCCGAGCTGCTCGGCGAGATGATCATCTTCGCCTCGGCCGCCGCCACGCTGGTTGCCGAGTACCTGCGCCAGGCGCGCAACGAGCGGCTACGCGAGAACGCCAAGGAGGAGAAGCAGCTCTGCCTCGAATGCGAAGTCAAGGAACTGCAGCTGCGCGTCGAGCAGCAGGAGGCGCAGATCAAGCACCTGACCAGGCTGGCCGGCACATTTGTCGTTGCACCACCGCCGAAACCACCGCCGCCACCCCCGTCATCGCCACCTGGAGATGCCGCTGTGGTCAGCGGCGCCAAATTGAAACCTGCGCAGGTTGGAAGCTCCGATACGAAGGCTACCGCGCCAGGCAAAACCGAACCCGCCAAGGCGACTTCGGCGAACAGCGTCGAACCCACAACAGTCGTAGGTCGCGCCTTGAACGATGCCACGGCGAGCGTTCTAGGAAAGACGTTGTCGTAGCCCCCGCCACGGTGCAGACGATGCGCGGTTCGGTTGTTCGAAGACCCTAACCGCGGGACATTTCACGTATCCAGCGTGGAGCAACTCAAGAAAGTTCGTGCAGTCTCAAAACAAGCCTTTCTGACGTTATAAGTCTGTTGCCGTTAAGAATGGTGTTCAGCGCATATTTTAAGCTGCCCCGCAAGGAGCAGGTTTTTCACGCTACTGTGTTGGAATTGAAATATCCACGGTGATTCGATTACTTTCTGGTTTCTCTAGCTAGCAACGACAGCAGTCGGAGCAGCACGCCCAAGTGACAAAGCGTGCACCTTCGATCGTAGACATGTCTTTCATTTACAGCCAAACACACGGATGGACACGTAGCTGAGGAGATTGAGCAAGCACAATTTATTTTGCCAGTGCTGTTTAAGCAGTGATAGTCACATGCCTGGTGTACAGCATAGAAAGTGCAAGCTTGGCTTTCTTCTTGTAAGCTGGCTTTGCAGTATATTATAGATATTGCGGAATAAAAGACTTTGATGGTGTAAAGAAGACATGCATATTCTACTCCCATAAAAAGCTCAAATTAATTTACCCCTTCCTTATATCTTTGACACATTATAATCAACTTGTAGCGCTATGTAACATGATGATACTTGTATGCATTACAATGCACTTATTACTAAACAGCTACATTTTTATCGCACAGGTGATGAATTGCTTTTCCTAAGCAGTAATGTTAGTGGAAGGTTATTTGCTATAAATTATCACTTGTTACATAATTAAGAAGCAAGTAAAAAGCACTACAGCTTCACAAACTTATTCGCCAACACTGTCAATGTATTGTTTCTCTCCTGATCGAAAATTCATGTAAATGGCAGCGAAACCTGTATAACCATACCCAAGCATAAGGAGAATATGGTGCTGGGCTAGTCATTGCCTGGTTCATGCGTGACAGTAAATACCTATAGTCCCTTGGATGAGACAGACCACTGCAAAAGGAATGCACACAAACACATATTTGTGCGTATTCCTTTTGTGGATGCCTGTTTTGTGCAGGAACCTCACATCCAAACATGTTAACCTAAGCACATGCCATTAAAAAATATTTACATGGGCAATACAGAGAGCAGTGAAAAGCTAGTGAATACCATTATACCATGAAAATGTAGTGAAATATTAAGCACAGTCCCAGTGCACACATTGCAAGCATTTCCTGCGCTATTGTAAAAGTAAATATATATAAATTCAAGGAAATGTTCTGTACTTCCCGTGCATAGGTAGTTGAAGAAACAAAGGCGCACACTTACGAAAATTGCATTTTTGATGTTTTGGGGGTCCGGCCTTCGTCAGAATAAACCTGAAATATATATATATATATATATATATATATATATATATATATATATATATATATATATATATATTGAAAACTTTCAAGAGCAATAGTTTGGTGAAGTTTCAGCAATAACAACAAATAATATGAAAAAATTCATACTGTCATGTTCGTTTCTAACATTGTTGAAAGGACAGATTACATTTATTGTAATCTATCGGTTACTTTCATGAGGCCAACACTGGTGGCTTAATTCAATCGGATTTATGAACAAGGTAGTTAAAATTGGTCACATACTTTTTCCATGTGATTCACATGGGATTCACAACATGAGGGTCCATGCATGTCCTTGCTGCACAATTGGCAGTATTTGAAAGCTCAAGTACATTTTGTGGATGTGCTTGGTGTTTCAGTGGAACTGAACTAATTTATGAAAAAAAAAGTGGGTTGACATAGGTTTTTGTGTCAATTCATTATTTGCACCAGCAATCATGAGCAATGTATAATAATGCTTCAGTGAACTAACATTTAGTAATATACGAATTAGTTACTGTAGACAAATGTTACAATTGTAGGCTTGAAGGTGCTCATTGTTCAGGCCATGTACACTTAGTAGAAATCCTGAATAGCCACCATTCTTTAGATATATGTCCCACAGAGTTCAATGCTGCAATTCATTAGAAAGGCTTTATAAGGAAAAAAGTAAGTAGAATTCCCAATGCACCTTGTTGCAATTCTGCAGATGGATATCTTGAAACCTGTGTCTCAATATGCCTACCAAGTGGACGGACGAGGCTTAATGGCTAACTTGCTTTGATCTCACAGTTTCAACACGTACTCTTGAATTGGTTAGTAAATTTCAGATAATTAAAGGGATAAGTAATTATTGCTTAATTATTTATGTCCACCAGTGCAAGTAATGCCTTGCTGAAAAGTGCATGGTTTAGCAGTTGTGGCATATTGTTGATTTGTGTGAGGTTGCTAGCATACTTTGTGTATATGGCAGCTGCATTGCAATAGGATCACAGGACAAAAATGAGATCAGAAATATTTTATGGCATTATGAAAATTCCAAGGATACCCAGCTTGTGAAAATGACTGCAACCATCCACTATGGATGTAAAACTTCATTAATTACTACTAAATCTCTGATCACGTATCAGTGGCAGTGAACGACAGTGCTTATGCAAAATGTAAGGACGAAATTTATGTGTTTGGAACACTTCTTGCAACTTCAGACAGGTATCTGCTTGCTACTGTTTAAAGAGCAAAACAGTATAGAGTTAGTATATGTTACTTTGACTCATTCTTCGGCAGCAAATATGTGTTGAAATGGTTAGCAGCAACCAATTTGTTGTTTTACGTCTGTTGAGCCCCTGCAGCTTCATACTGGCGTAGTTGAGGTCAGCACTTTTCTCTACATCACCCTTGAAAGGGAACTGCGCAACCTGGAGTTCACTCACATTTCAAGTGTTCTTGCCCTTTGAGTGTAAATGCTAGCATAATTGAAAACTAAAAATCTTGTTTCTGAACTCCCATAAAATTTGCAATATTCAAGTTTCAACCTAAAACCAGTGACACAAAGTTACGCATTAAGCAGGATCTATGTGGTAAAATTAGTCATCTTAAACCTGCTTGAAGTATAAAATGCGCTTCCTATACTCTCCACCACACACTAACATTTTTTTGTGTCTATGTTAAGGTGCCGGTGGTCTGGCTTCACTTTTGGGACACTGTCTCCACTTTATAAATATAGGTTAAAACCTCCTTGGTTTTAAACTACTGCCCATGTTGCTAAAGAGGACAAGCACAGGAGCTCAGTAAAGCACATGTACAAACATGGCACTGCCTGCTCTCGTCAGCAACCATGTATATGTGCGAAAGGACTAAGTAGTAGGGTAGGCTATTTGGGACAGAACAGGAGTTGCCCAAGGCTTTTGCCCAAATGGCAGTGGTATGTACGCTCATGTATTTAGTGCTTGCTAGGGCTTATAAATTTCTATTAGGATGCTATTAGGTGCAGTGGATGTTGTACTTGTGAGCTGCACCCTATTTGTCACTTATGTAGAGAAAGTATATCGTTGATATGAATACAGAGCACAGTAGACTCACTTTAAGAAAAACTGTGCCGAGAGAAATTTGCAGATATGGCAAACAGTTTGACCTGCGTTTTGTTTTCCGTGGTTCCAGCGGGTTTCTGTTAGGCACGACTGGAAGTAAAGCAAACATTAGAATTGAAAGGGAATTTAATGTCTACGTTTTTATGATAATCATCACACATAGCTTTGGTGACTTTACACGGTAAAGGCCGAGGAACGTTACACCTCCCGAGTACATCTGGAGTGGAAAAGCTGTGGACCATATGCTCTCTACTGTTTGTATAGCCCCCTTCCAGCTGTATTGAATCATAAAACTTCACAACAGCATATATATAAACAGAGGAGCTATAAGTGCTCATGCATTTGAGACGAAGCTAGAAACTGTAGTCGCATATATCCACATGAGAGGGCTACCGAAAAACTTATACAGTGACAGCTTAGACAGCTTTAGACAAGACACACCAGTGCAAGCTCACTTTAAACGCGACTGATGATAACGAGCTGTTGCCTTGTTGTTTACACTGCGCACGATCATTGGAGTACTCTTTATCACTACGGCTCGCATTTGGTTGATTTTGTACACTGCGACCGAGCAAAGCATTGCGACGTCGTTCTAATGAAATTCAAAAAGGGCGCCAAAATATAGCGTCAGAAGCAAGGCGAGAGTTGTTCCGAAATTAAGCTATAACGTGATATACCACTGCTTTTACTCTTAGTTAAGGATTTCATACGTAACCGCGTTATTTGCAAAGAAAAATCCCGTCCCATGTGGTATGCCATGCCGATGGTCGGTTGTTCGTGTTTGACGGAAAATTACACAAATTTTGAGCTGTACTGTACTTTGTGTATGTTGTTCTGCTGTAAGCGGCTGTAAGCAACCGCAGCTATATCGCAGCTACATCACAAAACAACCAACATTCACATAATCTAGTAACGTTGGGTGAGAGCGACTCTTCCTTGTTGGGCCTGTAGGCATACGGCAACGCGGCAACCTTGAGTAGCCATGTCAGTCGATCAACAAGGGCCGACATACAGATAGTCTGTGCGTGTGCTTTCTCTCTCTTTTATTTTTTGCTTTTCTTGCCGGCGTCGACGCTGATTACAACTGGCCGGAAGAAAACGATTCGCGCAGCGTTGGTCGACGAAGCCCTGTCCGTGGAGTGGCGGCAGGAATGCGCCGCCGCGATCGACGTCCCAGCGCCGGGGCAGCGCGGTGGCGGCCTGCAGCAGCATCGCCTGCCGCCGCCACTACGACAGCTACATCGCTTTTGGCGGCCGCGTCTCCGACCGTGGCGTGAACAGTGCGGACGACTCATCGCGGGGACCGCCAGTGCTGCGGACTCCGGGAGGCGAGCGCCATGTTGGTGAATAACAGTAGTTTCGACGTGCGCGCTTTCTGCCAAAACCTACGCGCGACCAAGCCTCCGTACGAGTGTCCGCTGTCCAACTGCGGGCGAATCTACAAGACCTACTCGGGCATCCAGTTCCACCTGTACAACTTCGAGCACGACGGCAGTAGCAGTAGTGGTAGCGCACCGCCGAGCAGCAAGAAGAACAAGCGCGGACGCTGGCACCACCGGCAGAATCGGCGCTCTCCGACACCGCCGCCGGGGCTGATACCGGCCGCGCGCGAGGCGCTCACATACGCAGAGGCGCAGGTGAGCACATTCGCGCAGCTTCACGCCTATCCGAGACCAACCGCTGCGCATATGCAACGCGCCGTACGCGGCAGAACCGCGCACTCGACAGTTTGAGCTTGGGAACTGATGTGCAGCATGTAAATTGCGTGTCGCGGCGGTGTGCTCTCGGCTCAGCGGTGAGCTTTCTCAGCCTGCTTTAACTCTTTCCCATTTCCCCTTCCCACTATTTTGCCCTCTCTCGTCGCACCACGGCCGCCTGTACTAACTACCGCCGTTGCCAATGCCCCACCACATTCACTTGGACAGTGTGGACAGGGCGCAGACGTAAGGAACGATTGCGGCTAGTCTTGCAGTGTAAGATCCGCAACGGATCAAATGAGTATTAATTCGCTTATATGCAAATAGACTCGCATGCATATATAACATAAACAAGCAAACATATTTGAAAGTAGTTAAGTGTCTGGCAAAGCCAGCCCAGTGTCCCGGAGGAAGGCTGAGAGCATTGGAGAACTGCAGTAAATGGATTCATTAGAAACAATGAAACATCGTGCAAAACAGAAGACCCAGAGAGGTGGACAAGGGATGAGTGCACTCCCGTTCAGTGTGCACCTTTCTGTGTCCTGTGTTTTGAGCATTGTTTTATTACTGTTAATGGATTAAGAGTGCCTTGGTAAAGCTCACAGTAATTGCAGTGGCATTCCAAGGTGCAAGTGCGTTACACCCTGGAGGGTGTAGGTATCTATGGACGCATATTACATGATGTAGGCCATCACTGCCACCGTGTTAACCGAAACTGTGTTGGCCAAAACTGCAGGAATCAGTGTGGCCATCTAGCAGGTAACCTTAGTTATGTTTAACACTTATCTTGGGTTAAGCTGGTCCACATTGTTTCCATGACAGTGTGAATCCCATGTTTTGACAGACTATCAACTGTGGTTCAAAGCGGCATGACTCCAAACACTGCTGTTGTTTTTTCTTTTACTATGGTCTGTTTTTCTCATTACAAATCTTTTTCTAAAGCCATTCTGTTAGTACTTTTCTTTTTTACTTTATCACTGTATCGTTTCATTCATTTCGCTGGGTATAAGCATTAACCTTCCTGGAGAAGTATTCTTGGCCAATCACTTTCCCCATAAGCTGAACAGCTTAGTAATGTGCAGATTGCCTGTTACTCTAGTGAAATACATGCCAGACGCTACATTATGCAAAAGTATCCGCGGAAGTGCACAGTCCACAATATAGTCTCTGTTTAGTGTGTTATTTTAAAGCTATATTCTTCAGCCTTCATGGTCTCTTTTGGGGGGGATTTGAATTTCTGGCCCATTGCTGGACTGTTCTCTCTGTTTTTGTCTGCGTTGCTTCAGTAAGGACATTGTGTCTATACATTATTCATACATATATTGCTTGAACATTAGCATGTGCAGCAAGACAGTGGGATGAGGCCATGAGAGAAAGCGTATGTCGTGATTTGCTTTGTATTTGTCTGTTCCTTTATGGTGTATTTCCTTCCTATCTTTTGTTTCCATGCGCGGTCAGTCCTCTCCTGTAAGCTCGCCTAGTAACGCGGTGCTTTGCGGTGCCCTGCAGAAGATCGTGGAGGTGGACCTCGATGGCTGCCTGCACCGCATCAACATCTGTGAGCCACTCGACTTGGTGGCTGCAGAGCCTGAGGCGGGGGCTGCAAGTGAGCCAGAGCCCGCAGCCGGTGCAACAGGTAGTGGGAAGGCCAAACTGCCTGAGGCATCCTTCCGACTGGTGCCGGACTATGACCCCCCTGATGCACCCCCGAGGCCCGCTTCGTACTATCGCTTTATGGAGCGTTCTGTCGAGGAACTCGATGAGGCAGTGGAGTACGACATGGACGAGGAGGACTGTGCCTGGCTGCAGCTGATGAACAGCCGGCGGCGTGCTGAGGGCCTTGGTGAAGTGAGCTGTGACACCTTTGAGCTCCTCATGGACCGCCTCGAGAAGGAGTCCTACTTCCAGAGCCAGACAAGTGGCCGTGACCTTGGGCCGCCCATTGATGAGGATGCTGTGTGTGCCATCTGTAGTGATGGCGAGTGCCAAAACTCAAATGCCATCCTGTTCTGCGACATGTGCAACCTGGCAGTACACCAAGAGTGCTACGGTGTGCCCTACATACCCGAGGGCCAGTGGCTGTGCCGCCGGTGTCTGCAGTCACCATCACGCGCCGTGGACTGTGTGCTCTGCCCCAACAAAGGCGGTGCCTTCAAGCAGACAGATGACGGTCGCTGGGCGCATGTAGTGTGTGCTCTCTGGGTGCCCGAGGTGTGCTTTGCGAATACCGTTTTCCTTGAGCCCATTGACAGCTTGGGCAACATTCCGGCTGCTCGCTGGAAGCTCACCTGCTACATCTGCAAGCAGCGTGGCGTCGGTGCATGCATCCAGTGTCACCGTGCAAACTGCTACACTGCCTTTCACGTGACCTGTGCCCAGCAGGCAGGCCTCTACATGCGCCTCGAGGAAGCCACAGGCCTGCACGTGCGCAAGGCGGCTTACTGCGACGTGCACGCGCCCGCCGCGCCTGTGAGTAGCTCGCCGCCGCCGACCACCCCCCCGCACCGCCTGCCAGCAAGCCCCCACTGCCCGGTAACCCTTGCCCTCAGTCCTGCTTTTGCTGCATGCAGCGCTAACCCTGCTGGCACTACCCCCCCCCCCCCCCCCTCCCCCCATGCACTGATCCTCACTCTGCATTGGTGTGGCATGTCAAGTGGGCCTTTGGAAGTGGCCTCAAAATTGGAAAAGATTTCTGATGTTCTGCAGGCAGACCCATATGAGCGCAAAATGTCATTTTGGAGCTAGCTTGCACTTCTTAAATCATATGGCTTTAGGGGGCTTTGCAACACCTTTTTAGAAAATCGTGGTATTTGCCTGGTTTTCTTGGTTTCTGTCTCCAAACTGTTTCCACAATTTTTTTTTTTTATGTGCTTTGTATGATCATAGTTACTGGCAATCAAACATGCTGTAAGTTTTGCCTCATTTTTGTCATTTTCAGTGTTCTGAGAGTAGCGGCAGCACAAAAAAATGCTTCTTTACTATGGTATTGGTGCATTGGTGCTCAGTTCCCTTCCACCATTTCACTAGTGATGAGCCTTGTTCGTATTTTCTTTTTTCTAGCCTCACTGTAACTGTCGGCATGTTTTAGCTGATTTTACATGAAGTGCAGATTACTGCTGCAAGCATTTCTAGTTGCCAAACCAAATTAAGAACATTACCTGTGTTTTGCTCAACCCCAAGTAAGAACACTATGCATAAGTGCACATAAGATGTGCCAAGGGAATAGTGAGCTGCAACACCTCAGCCTATGTGCAGACAGCTCCACGGCGCACACGGGCACAGAAGGCACTGGGGCATGAAAACAACAGACAGAAGTGAAACCTCAGTGATGATAGCATTGCACTGCTAAGGAAGAAGTAGCGAAACTGATTCTTGCTGAAAAATAATGAAATTATTGTGCACATTAAGATGAACATTTACTACTCAAATTTAGCAAAGTTGTATTGAACAATAATATTGCTAAGGATGTTATTGCTTTTACCAGAGGCACTGTCTAATCAAAGAATTCTGGTGCCCTTTGAGTGTGTGTTGAATACTGTCATGATAGACCTATCCCTGTTTGCAAACAGCGTGACGTCACGATGAGTGCCCCTCCCATCTGCCGCACCTCTGAAGTGGGCGCTAGTTGGCAGAAAATGTTCATGCGACCTGTTCTCTCTGCATACGAGTGCTGCTAGTATATGAATTGCCGTGATTGTAATTCAGGCCTATCTATTTTTTTAAGTGACAGCATTTACAAACTGTGCTTAGGAAATATAATGATTCCCGTTTTACTGGCATAACAACGTAGCATTTTTGCTGAGTGTATGGTTCCCTTAAGTAAGCATGTAGTGATTTCATAAGAGTGTGCCTCTTCTGTAGATCTAACAACCACAAAAATTTACAACTCTTGGAAAGCGAACATTTTATCACAGATTATTCACGTTTTCATGGTGCCGGAATGATACTTCACTGAAATGACTGGTCTTCAGAAACTTGTAATACATTGTCGTGAAGGTACCCGTTTACGTCCCATTTACATCGTATCTTTAAACACTATGCAAGGTGAGCTTCGTCCACAACTATCAGCCATACCCATTATGGTGGCTTTGTGGAGCCGTACCAAGTGGCGGCGCCTAAATTCAGATGAGGGAGAAATGCAGAAACACTTGTTACCCTGCTTTAGGAGCACGTTAAGATACGCCAGGCGTTCAAAATTATTCTGGAGCCTTTCCTTACCGTGTCCCCCATAGGCCACTGTACAGCTTAGGAATGTTACAGCACCTTAATTTTGTATTTAATAGTCATGGTCATGTGAAGGAACAAAGCAAACGTGTACATAAGCACATAATCTGTTGCACGGCAACTTCGCTGTATCTGCTGCCTCCCTTTGATCAACCTTATGAGACCCAAATTTTTCTTGTTTATGTGCATCATCACAGCGTAAAGCCCTTGCTAGAAAGGTGAGTATAACAAATGAAAAAAAAAAAGAATGTTCAGTTTTACTTCAGACCTGCGAGATCTGCATTAAAACTCAATAATTTCACTGGTTTGCCTTTGGGGGCATCGTCTGTGGTGAAATGAATACACGCAGCTTCAGCAGTGGTCAAAACGTGCTAGGAGCTCATTTATAGTCATACCTTTCAGTTAATAGATTATGCTCAAACGAAGGTTTCTTCTTCCTCAAAACTGATCAACAAGGTTAAAATAAGTGATATTCAAAACTTAGGTGAGAAAGATTGAAGAAGCGGTAAAAAATGGACGCAGCCTGAAATCAGTGGGAAGGAAACTTGGCATAGGACAAACCAAGGTGTATGCACTGAAAGATAAGCAGAGCAATATCATCAGCAATCTCGAAGATATAGTAAAAGCAGCGGAAGAATTCTATACTGACCTGTACAGTACGCAGAGGAGTCGGGATACCTCAATTAGAAACTGTAAAGAACAGGATACAGAAACTCCTCCTATAACCAGCGATGAGATCAGAAGGGCCTTGCAAGACATGAAACAAGGAAGAGTGGCAGGAGAAGATGGAATAATAGTCTATTTAGTCAAAGATAAAATCAATGCTCGGAAAACTGGTGGCTCTTTATACGAAATGTCTATCGACTTCAAGGGTCCCAGAAAACTGGAAGAATGCAAACATAATACTAATCCTCAAAAAGAGGGACGTTAACTGAAAAATTATAGGCCCATTAGCTTACTCCCAGTATTATATAAAATATTTACTAAAATAATCTCCATTAGAATAAGGGTAACACTGGACTTTATTCAACCAAGGGAACAGGCAGGTTTCAGGAAGGGATACTCTACAATAGATCACATCCATGTCATTAATCAGGTTATCAAGAACTCCGCAGAGTACAATAAGCCTCTCTACATGGCTTTCATAGATTACGAAAAGGCATTTGATTCAGTAGAGATAACAGCAGTCATAGAGGCAATACGTAATCAAGGTGTACAGACCACTTACATAAATACCTTGGAAAATATCTACATAGGTTCCAGAGCTACCTTAATTCTACACAAGAAAAGCAGGAAGATACCTATAAAGAAAGGGGTCAGACAGGGAGACACAATCTCTCCAATGCTGTTCACTGCATGCTTGGAATAAGTATTCAAGCTATTAAACTGGGAAAGCTTAGGAGTAAGGATACACGTCGAATATCTCGGCAACCTTTGGTTCACCGATGACATTGTTCTATTCAGCAACAATGCAGATGAATTACAACAAATGATTGAGGACCTTAACAGAGATTGTGAGAGTGGGGCTGAAGATTAATATGCAGAATACAAAGATAATGATGAATAGCCAGGCAAGGGAACAAGAGTTCAAGATCGCCAGTCAGCCTCTAGAGTCGGTGAAGGAGTATGTTTACCAAGGTCAATTAATCACGAGGAACCCTGATCATGAGAAGGAAATTCATAGAAGAATAAAAATGGGTTGGATCGCATACGGTAGACATTGCCAGCTCCTGACTGGAAGCTCCTGACATTATCATTGAAAAGGAAGGTGTGCAATCAGTGCATTTTACCAGTGCTGACATATGGGGCAGAGACTTGGAGATTGACAAAGAAGCTTGAGAACAAGTTAAGGACTGCGCAAAGAGCAATGGAACGAAGATTGCTAGGCATAACGTTAAGAGGCTGAAAAAGAGCAGTTTGGATCAGAGAGCAAATGGGTATAGCCACTATCCTAATTGACATTAAGAGAAAAAAATGGAGCTAGGCAGGTCATGTAATGTGCCAGTTAGATCACTGTTGGACCATTAGGGTTACAGAATGGGTACCAAGAGAAGGGAAACACAGTCGAGGATCGCAGAAGACAAGGCGGAGCCATGAAATTAGGAAATTCGAAAGCGCTAGTTAGAATTGGTTGGCGCAGAACAGGGGTAATTAGAGATTGCAGGGAGAGGCCTTCGTCCTGCAGTAGACGTAAAACAGGCTGATGATGATGATGGTGGTGATGAGGAAGAAGATGGTTTCTTCCTTCTGTTTCTTTTCTACACACAGCACAGATGGCCCTGAGACACGTACGTTGACAAATCATCACATCTCATTTATTCCCACCTGTTTAAGAATTATGGGTCCTGAAGTTCTGTCAGCACCTGATCACTATGACAGGCCTTATTACATGCAACACGCATCCAGTCTCGGAAGCAAGATGTATTTCTATAGTCGTGTAGTACACCACACATACGCAAGCACATAATGTAGTTCATTTCCCTACACAAAGATGGGGCAATATTGTCGCTGTTTTTCGCCGCACACTTTACCACAACAAATGTGGCATACTTCCATGAAAAACTGATATTCTTCATTGCACAATCCATCAGAGACTACCACGTGGTTCATGTTTGCAAGTAAAAAAGGCTGAGGTCGCCAGATTTTCATCACGCAGTTTACCACCCACCAATGTTCTCTGACACACGATAGTGTTAATCTGGCTGGCAAGAGAATTGTGGAGGTTCACGTAAAAAAAATGGCCAGGCTTAGCTTGGTTAAGCCAAGAATGCGTTGCATATTGCGCGAGTTGGGGCCCAGCTTTTCCTCCGGCTGTTGTGACGTCACGTCACGTGGTTGCACTAAAGGTCAATGGTGGCTGCCCGGCCGCGCCCAAGGGCTGAACTAAGTGATTGCAATATGCAACGCATAAAAATAGAAGCAACTTAATAACAAACATAGCAAACTTAAAAGAGAATAGACCCACATATGAGACGCGCAGCAATGAACAATGGCTCATACCCTCAATGGTGGCTGCCCGGCCGTGCCCAAGGGCTGAACTGAGTGATTGCAATATGCAACGCATAAAAGAAAGAAAAACACGCATCCATTTGGTGCCCACCTACACCAAGCACTGCGTCTCTGCACCACACAGAAAGCCAGCAGCGGCTGTGTTTTGCCAACCAGGGTCACTGCATGTGCGTTCATGACGTCACACTGTGACGTCGCCGATGCTATGTGACGTCGCCGGCGCTATGTGATGTATCCTAGGAGGGGTCTATAGGTACAAAAGGTAAGGGTTTCAACAAGCTGCTGGGAAGGGCAACTGGTCTTTCAAGTGAAATTATAGGCTGCAAGTTAGACAGCACAAAGAGAAGACAGTAGATGCAAGACCAGCTCTCCCATTTGTCTTTTCAGTCTTAGCAAGCTGTCTAACTTGCAACATGTTGCTGCCAACTTACCCAAACAGAAGTACTCCTCAGCAAAATTATAGGCCCTCTGCTAAGTGTACAGGAATAATATTTAGCTGATTTGTTCATGATAGCATTGTCAAGTAACTGGGCAGGCTTATTTGTCATGTTCAAAGCAACTTTGCAGCACCCCTGAATGGAAGAAAAATGCGACCACCATCAGTTTAGCATAGAGCCTTCGTGGAATCAAGATGCACTGCTCAGAAAAGGAAAACATAATTTTGGTGTCCATATTTAATTCATGCTTTAGGGACGGTTTATGTATCATCAGTTTCGCATTTGAATTTCTCAAAAATATGACAGTGTATTTAATCATTGTTCCATTGAAGTGCCAAGCATTTGTTTGGAGCAACTCTCTAATACGGGCTTACATTAGAAGTCTTCGCTCCACTTATTTTAGAATGTATAGCGGCATAACATTTGCATTGAACCCACTTTTCCAATTTTGGGACCCATTTCAAAGAAATGAACCTGAACGGTCAACATGGCACTCCACTGTAATGCAGAGGCCTATTGCACCATGTAATTTCTTGCCTCCATGAATCCATTGCAGGGTTCTGAGAGTGGTGACAAGGCGGACGTGGTGCGCAAGGCCCAGGCCAAGGCACAGTCGCGGGAGAAGATGCGCAAGGCGCGTAAGATCCTGGCCGAAAAGCGATCAGCCGTGCCCGTGGTATCAATCCCGACACTGCCCAGCGATCGGCTGGCCAAGATAGCCACGCTCACGACACTGGCACGCAAGCAGGCATTCCTCGAACGCCTGCTGGGCTATTGGACCCTCAAGCGGCAGTCGCGCAATGGCGTGCCCCTGCTGCGGCGGTTGCAGATGGCACACCCTGGTGGTGGGCGGCGGGGAGGGGAGCTTCGCGACGCCGATGATGCCGGTGGTGGGCTGCGCGAGCAGCTCAAATTCTGGCAGCGGCTGCGACAGGATCTGGAGCGTGCGCGCCTCCTCGTCGAGCTGATGCGCAAGCGCGAGAAGCTCAAGCGCGAGCAGCTGCGCCTCCATCAGCTGGCCACCGAGTTGCTGCTGTGCCCGCGCGACGTGCTGCTGCGGCGCCTGCTCGCCCAGCTGCGTGAGCTTGATCCCACGGACATCTTTGCGCAGCCAGTCAACCTTAGTGAGGTAAGCAGCAAGACAGCAGATGTCCAGACAACATTGTATGATGTTATGGCTAAGTACTGGGCAACAAGGGAGTGGATATAAGAAGTGGAGGTGCTTAAAGGGCCCCTCACCAGGTTTAGCCATTGCAAACAAGCAAGCCTAGTGCATAGGTCACACTGTAATGATTGTGTCTGCAAAAGATTGCTACCTATGTGCAACACAAGTCCCGAAAGGAAGAATGTGCAAAACTGCCAACAGAAAGGCCATGCAGCAAGAAAGTAAGTGAGAGAGACAGATAAAAAGGCTGGGCTTGCAAGATAGGCATGAAGTGGACTTTCAACTTCAATAAGGGAGAAAATGGGAGGAACGGCATTTTTGGGGGCCGAGCAAGGCAATGAGAAAGAACATTTGGTGCAGGGAAAATGCCTTCCCTTTTGAAAAATCCTTGCAGTGGAAGGCTCCCTGGACAGCACATCACAGTTTCGAGTGTAAAAAAAGTATTTCGTATGGGGCCTGGTGAGCAGCTCTTTCAAGGGGCAAGCATAAAGTCAGGTTAGAGTGACAGATAAGTGATCCAAGAAGTGACCTAAGCACCACAGCTGAGAACAACAGAACTTTTGGGAATGAGAAGACAACGTAAATATATGACAGGATGTGAGCTGTCTCTGTGGAATTATGGTACCAGCTAATATAATGTATGAGGCCTCTTTTAGAATTGGTAAATTGTAGTCAAATACTAATGTCAACAAATAGTTCAGTTACAGCCCTCCACTTACTGTGAGGTTATGCACCCCTGCCCTCATGCCTATTTATTTATTTATTTATTTATTTATTTATTTATTTATTTATTTATTTTTGTGATGTGGAGGTGCACTCGGCACAGATGGGGAAGAAGGCTCTGTCCATATATCCATTAGACTCAAAAGATTTGTTGCATTTAGTGAGAGTTTCAAAATTGAAGTGGTAGTATTAATGCAAGAAGGAACATACTGTTTTATTCAACTCAGTAAGAGGGTGTTATCTAACACCGCTCTCGTACAGACATAAAACAGCAGGGCTTTTAGGGTGCCTTTGGCAGAGGCAAAGTGCTACTAAGAAGGAAAGAAAAAAGTGGTACTACATTCAGCTGGTTGTTCTTGAGCACTCTCGCAACACGCTTTACATTTTGCTGATTGAAATTAAGTGCTCAGAATACTTTCATCTAGTTCATTCAGAGCTCTGTGCTCTTGCTGGAAGCATTCAGGGATACCTCCATCATTGTGCTGAGAGTGTGACAAAAGATCTGCAAGCCCCATTGATGTCGCTCCTGAAACTTCTGTTGTTGGCATGGCGCCTGCTGCAGCTTTTTTGGTGGGGGTTTTGGGCTTGCACGCCGTGTATGTTTGTGTACATTGTGAGCACTGTTGAAATAGTTCTGTGTCTGGCCTGGGATTGCTCTTGAAGTGTTGGACATTTGGTTTGGGCAGGCTGAAATGGCCTCTTCATTGTGGCAATCTTAGCTGTAGTCTGGTACGAGTAAACGCATGCAGGCTCTCAACTGTCTTCAGTGTAAAAAGGAGGGATTTGTTCTTGGATTTTCACAGGTCCCTGACTACCTAAACTACATTAAAAAACCCATGGACTTCTGGACAATGGAGCAGAAGTTGAAGCAACATGAGTACTCCAACTTGGAAGAATTTGAAGCTGACTTCCACCTAATCGTTGACAACTGTACGACGTACAACTCGCGTGACACGCTCTACTACAAAGCAGCTGTCAAAATGCGCGAGCAGGTGAGCATATAAGCTGGCAAGCAGCTTTCAGCTCTTATACTGCATCGTTCTTTCTGGCTGCAGCTGATTTTAGAGCTAATATCCACATTATTTTCACAGCTGATGTAGTTGAGATCTCTAAGAAAGATGTTTGTCCTGCATTGGACTTAATTTTATTGACAATAATGGTGATGGTGATGATCTTGCATAAATTGCTTTGCTTTTTGCCGGTGACTGATTTTTTCCATTATTGAGAGCGCAAGATGCGCCTACTGTCCGAGATTTCTTGAATGTTGTTGCGTATTCTATAGCAAGAGTCTTGTATAATCAGATAGTGCATATTATGTGAGTAGTGTTGCACATTCTCGAATGTAAGCACAAGCAATTACTGTGGAATGTATAGTTGTACACATAGTGAGCAGTATTGCCTTATGAAGTTTAGATTTGAAGACAACTGTATTTGCCACTGTTATAGTGATTTGAATGTCACTTATCTTTCTGTGTACAAGTTCGGCCAATAAAGAGTTTGGTCTTAACTTTCGGCAGTGTTTGCTTCTTCGCCTCTTCCAAAACATGTTAATGTACAGATGCATAGATATAGTTGTCCTAACCGCTTGAAATTTCTTTTAACTTACATCAAACCTTGTATCATCATGTGGCTCACCATCAGTCAAGGCAATGATTTTTTTTTTTTTTTAGCCTTTGATAAAATCTGTAGGGGCAGAAATGTACACATTGCACAGCCTAAAGTACAAATGTTATTGCTCCTTTGTTGATATGTACTGGTTTTTATGCCACAGTGTGTGCATGTGTCATTCATGGCAATGTGACTTGTGTTGTGTCTGCTTGCAGGGAAATTCCGTGATCAGTCATGCTAGAGCTGCGGCAGACCGCTGTGGTTACGACACAATAACTGGCATGCACCTTCCCGAAAACACATGTAAGTGATTTGTGCTTCTCTCACCACTGCCACGGTAGTGAGCTTTCTGAACGGGCTACAGAACGGAAAGCGGACTGGGATGCGTTTTCAGCGACCAGAACCACGTGGTTTGTGCTTAGGTAGCAAGATCTATAGAAAACGAAGCAGAGATTGCAATACCTTAAGTGAGGACAGAGATAAACACAAGTCAGGCTGGAAGGGGCCACAATAAACTGGTCGAGTTTCAACCCACCGTCACTGCTGCTAATGATGCTGTAGTTTGTATGTTCAAAAGCTGGAACGATTACTAGCTTAACTGTTTTAATGGAAAACTTCTCAGCATCGTCATTTCACTTGAGGGTGATGAAAAGAAAAAAAAAAAAAGAACCACCTTCCAGATTTGTGCGCATGTCAGTGCTTACCGATTAATACATAACAGGTAGGTGTGTTCCCTCCGTTTGTGTGCATTCTTCTGAAATTATGTGAAACCTTGCACAATAGCACGTGCTATAATCACATAATTAGTATACTGTGCATCTTTGTCAAAATTTTCTGTGTTGGCTTGCAGACACTTTAAATCGTATGAAAATGTGGTAGAAATTTTGCTGGAAACATGTGCCTGTAACCTAATGCCCTCCCATCCTGGCCCTATCGACTTCTGCAAGCAGCGCACTGGACCAATCCTAAAGGTGGTGTACTTGGTGATACGTATTGTTTACACATGTACATGCAGAGAATCCAAAAACTGTGTAATGAACTTGCAACTGTGTAATGAACTTAACAGCTATTTCCTTTTATGAACATTGTGTCTTCCGAGTCTTGCTACTGTGGGTGTGCAGTTGAGCACCAGCTGAACCTACATGAAAGACATGCAACATTCCTGGCATGTATGCCACGGTTTCATACACGTAATTATAAGAGCATGTCTGCAAGAACCACAGCCATTATCACACCGGCAGAAAACACATGCTTGCAAATGATTGTGTGTGGTGGCGCGGGTCCGTCAAACACGAAGTGCTGAGAGCACTTGGCATCTTTAAGCATAACATTTGTGAAGCATCATGTGTTCTTTTGGCATTAACGCTGTGTTATATGGGGGCCGCCTTCTGCTGCAGTGACAGCTCCTGCAGTACCTGTCAAAGGCCGTCGTGGAAGGCCACCTAAGCGCCCCGCGACCAGCCAGCCACCCCCAACAACAGGTGAGTAGGCCCAAGTTCAGGGTTCTCTCAGCTTTGGAAAAACTGTATGCACATGTGTGGCTCACCATGGACTGCCACCATTGAATTGCTGTCATTGCACATTGAAAAGTGTCTGTTAAATTTTGTGTAAGCTTTCAATTAGAGGTGTGCTAATACCAAATAGTAGCTATTTAATTGAATATCGAATTGAATGTTGAATCGTATAAAAAAATAATCACAAATATCAAAAAAAGTTTTCACAAAATATGTTGCTTATAAATTTCGTGCAAAAAAATGTGGTGCTGCACAAGCTTGGCAGTCTCCTAGCCATGCATAACAAGAATGTTGCGAGCTATCATTAAATTAGGGACATATAGAAATCAAGATATGCTGTATGGTCTACTCTTATTAAAGGGAACACCAAATTAGTGTGCCAGCACTGATGACTGCTCAGTTCTAGCATATGAAGGTCTGTATATAATGGCAGTTGGGTTATCGTAAGGTTAATCTGCGTGACAGACGAAAGGACCCCGTGTCACCTGACGCGATCACCGCTCTGCACGTAGCTGGCGCCGACAGTAAAGAGCAGGCACTGTCCACGCCATTTCATTGTTAAGTTCGGCGTGATTTTCCACCTGTCAAAGAATCTGAAATTTGGAAAGTCAATTTGGAGGGTCACACTCACAGTTTGAAGGGCTACCCCCTGCCCCCCTGAATTGTAGATATTCGATTCAGTGATATTCAAGTATTCGCACACCACTACATTTAATACAATAAGTGCTGGCTTCTTTTAGGTGCATTAAATAATGTTCGAAACATCATGCTTCAGTCTTTCTTCAATTCTAATTTTCATAATTTTTTATTTAAATCTTGAAAACCTGATTAACAAACTTGTTACCTGCAGCCTTCAGAATATTTTTTATTTATTTTAATGCAACAGATATTTAATATGGTTCAGCAATTGCCCATTCAAAGCACAACTGCTCCTGCTTGGCAACAGCTGGACCAGTTTATTTGAAAACACTGTGTTTGAACAGAGAAGCTAAGCACTGAAACTTCCTCTTAATTGTAGGGATCCCTCTTGATTGCTTTACTGGAACATTGTTCCCTGTCAATAGAAAGGGTTAGCTCATTCATACACGGTTATCACTTACGGAATACTCAAATTCCAGACACTCAGACAGCAGCAGCAGCAGTGCTAGTAATTAGATTTTATCATCTGTCCAAACATGACACATTTAAAACATTTTCGACTTGTTTCATTGCTCCTGTACATTTATATTGTTGCCAACACTTTTAGGACAGTGACCAAGTAAAACATAGCCAGTCATCGCAAAGCTAGTTCAGCGTGCTTTTTGTTGAATGTAGAGTGACAAAATGTCCCTGTCAGCGCTACCGCTCACGTCTACACCTCCAGTACTGTGTAAGTGATTATACGAACAGGCTAAAAACCCGCCATGGTTGCTTAGTGCCTGTGGTCTTGGGCTGCTAAGCAGGACATTGCGGGATCGAATCCCGGCCACGGTGGCCACTTTTCAATGGGGGCAAAATGCGAGAACGCCTGTGTACTTATATTTACGTGCACGTTAAAGAACCTCAGGTGGTCCAAATTTCCGGAGTCCCCCACTACGGTGTGCCTCATAATCAGATCATGGTTTGTGGGGATGCGCGACCCTCGCGCCTCCCCTGATGTTTTTCCGCATAGCGCGTCGCCTGTGGTCCCGCTTCGCCGCGTGGCCTGCGTGACGTCAGCGCGGTCGATGTGGTTGAAGCGCAGTCCGAGAGATGGCGCGAGCGTCGCGCCGCTGCGCGGTTACTTGGGTTCGGGAAAGACAAGGCGCTCTCTCTTGGGTGGGAGACAGCGAGCAGCACGGGACGTGCCGCGCGTGCAGCAACCCTCTTCCCCGGCGGGTCGCCGAACAGCGCGGACATTCCGCGCGCGTGGCGACCGATGCATCTGCGAGACCGCCTCGCATGGCCGCCTTCGAACGCGCCACGATTCGCGTGACTATACACGCGAACGACCAGGCATTGGGATCCAGCATGGAGCAAACATATTCGCTCGCGAGGACGCGGTGAGTCGGACTTCTAGATTTGTCGCGCGCCCATCGGCATGTTTTGTGGATAGCAACTCGGCTAGCAGGCATTGATGTATGAAAGGTGCAATAAATGCCCTTGTGATTGTTTGCACTACTGTGTTGTCGTTCCTTTGTCCCAAGAGTACGGTGGGAGATATCCCACATCAGACCCCACAGGTTTTGGCACGTAAAATCCCATAATTCTTTAACAGTGAACATGCTCACGGATTAATGGACACGAATTAAGCACTCATGTGGCAAATATTGAAGCTGCCTGGCTGCCACACAAACTGACAGGAAGGACAGATAAGGAACTTCATTTAAAATTCTGTCAGGGCAAGCTGGTGCAGACTTGATTTGACAAATGTAACCGCACTAACATATGCAACCACAAAGGAACAAGGACAAGACACAAGTGCTTGTGTCTCGTCTTTCTTCCTTTGTGGTTGCATGTGTTAGCACTGTTACATTTGCCAAATCAAGATAAGGAAAGCAGACACTTGAAGGAAACATTGCAAAACTTGTCTTTTGAGGTTTATATCACTACCAGTGCTGCCCTCTTTGTCATGTTAAGCACTAATATGTAAATGGTGTCTCGTGCTTTTTGATGTGTTTGTTGTTTCCTATACACTGATACAATGGATACATTCCAACTCACCCAGTTTGCTGTTCAGTCAAGGTCAGCAGGTCATGTGATTGTGTAGTCCGTCCGTGGTCATAACTGGTAATTCAGCCTGTATGAGATCATAAAGAGCACCTTTCAGATGTTATGACATATCTGTCCTTCGCTGGACGCATGGTATCATTGCAGAATAAGAATACTAAGGCAATGGAGAAGAAACCCAACAAAATTTTATTTTGCACAATGTGGGTTCCATTCAAATGTGACCAGCTTTATTTGCGAGACAGATGTCACATTCTCCCTGCTGTCTTTTGCTTTTGAACGTGTTTCTCTTCTTACTGTGACCGCAGTCAAAATTTCAAAACAGGGGTTAATCTGTCCATCTATCTATTTCATTACATAGTGACATTTGCTGTTGTGCCATGATCCATGCACAAATTATTTAGTAGTGTAGGTTATGGTTGGTCACATCATCACTATGCTGCTGTAGTTATCGTCTTAGTGCCATCTTATCATGCCATCATTGTTATGACAGCATAGTCACGTCACTGTAGCTGCCATGTTTTCTTCATTGTATAGATTTGGGTAACTCACACAATATTGCAGGAGTTTTCCTGAAAGTTGGTGTTCAGTGGGAGATGCAGTAGTAATTGCTGTCACGATAATTGAGTTTGGAGCTGGCAGAGTCCCTTAGTCTTACGATTTTTATTATTTACATTACAACTGGACTGCCCACTTGTTAACTGCTGCACTATCATGCACCTGTGTGTGCACTTATCTGACAAGAGGTTTTGCTTGAACTGAAGGTAATGCAGATGCAGCGACCTTGGGTTCCCAGTCGGCAGTGCTGCAAACCACATCATCCACTAGTGCCAAAGAAGGCTTCCGCCGAGGGGCCAGCAGCCATCGTCGCGGTGGTCGTCGCCCACTCGGATCCGGGCTGGCGCGTCGGGGCAGGCCCCCTAGCCACGGTACGCAGATGTTCAGAGCACTGGCATGCTCGCCTGGAATGCACCTAGGGGGACACTTTTCTGCAGAAGGCAAGTGCTGTGTGTGTGTGTGTGTGTGTGTACAGCATCTCTTCTGTATCAAAACTGACCGTGCTTACAAAGTAAGAAGCACCCGGGAAGGGATGTACAGTAGACTCCCTCGAAGACAGACATGAAGTGATCTTCAGTATCTGTTTGCCTCGCCAGAAGTTCTCAACGGAGAATCCACCTCAGTAGAGAGGATCTGAAAGCTGCGTGCTGTAGTTTTTGGACCTTAGTAAGTGGAACATGGTTTGCACAAACAGAACAGGAAGATCAGAAAGAGTGGTGCTCAGTAATTGCTGCTAAATAAAACCCATCAGCTTAGTTGGCATGCATACAGAATTGGAATACTTTAGAAGGCTCTTGCTCATGAGTTTCTGCAAGGCCGCCACTTAAAATCCCAGCACCACAAAGCACCAGACACTTGAGTGAGAAGGCTCTTGTCACTCACTGCTCACCAGGAGCTGTTCCTTTTCTAATTGTCTCTACGCAATTGCAGCTTACCAATACTAGAGGTAGGCAGGTAAACATGCAGGGCAAATGCACACTTTAGTTTTTGTTCCCCTTGATGCGATGTAAGGGCAGTCCCAAATTGCAGTGGTCGGGTGAAATGAGTGTCTCTTTTCTTGCAGCCGTCCCATCTGCAGTCCCCTCTGGCGTGAATCGGCGAACAAGTGTTCTGTTTCGCAAAAAACGCTGCGCGGTGGGGAGGGGACCAGCTGGTCGCGGAGGGCGCCTTGGTCGGACCCCGTCTTCAACCGCTGCTGACAACCCAATGCCTGACCAGGGCACTCCTCCCACCACCAGTGCCGCTGCTGTCCTTACACCGAACCAGGGCCCAGGTGAGCCCAATGATTTTTTTGTGAGGGTGTCATGAATTTGTTGCACTTCTTTCCACGTTGTTCTGCCTTTCTTTGCTGCACTGAAAAGGAAAACCAGCTGCAACACCTTGTCCGCAGTAGGACAAAGGCCTCCTCTTAAAGATCTGTGCAGTGTTAAGAGAACCCATGCCATGCCTGCAAATTTTCGTAACCTCTGCTGCCGTCAATGATATAGATAACTAGCTGGAATGTGCCTTCTTACATTGGTTTAAATGTTGCATTTTCTTTAAGCACTACTTATTTCATGTATGGCCTAAGCTGTACTTTCAAGCAAACCATTCTCACAGCATATGCTTATTCTTATTTGTGCTGCTTATCTTTCAACAGTTTTCTCGTTCATTACCTTGGTTTGTTCACGCTGGGAGAGTGCAAAACATCATATAAACAAGCCTCTAGATTGTAATGGTACACGTGGCCCACTAGTGGCCTTTCTGGCTTACTTGCTCTAGCTAGCAGAAAGCAACACAAAGCCAAATTAATGTGCAACAAGGAAGTGGGCTACACCTTTAATTAAGCTTTATGCTATAGTTCTATGGGTGGGCCTTTTTTTTTCTTCTCTTATTTCTTGCCAAAATTTTAAATTTTTTTTGTACCTTTCCAGGCATCTGATTTTATATATTTAAATATAACTTCTGTGTAAAATCTTAGCAAAAACCAAGCAGCAAATGCAACATGATTGGGATCAAATACACTAGTGATGGTATTTAATGTGCCATACAGATGTGTGTGTTCAGTTGTGTCCATATGTGTTCAGTTGTTTCGTTATCGCGTCATGCTACGCTGGTTCTGCTGGCTCGCGAAACTTGCATTTGGAACAAGCAGCGAGAATGCTACGTCCATGTAATGTCGTGGGATGTGCGAACGGTCCGCGGAACTTGGCCAAGGGCAGTTGCAGCGGCGAATCCAACGTTACTTATCACTGTGTGTCAACGAGTGAACCTCTCTGTTCAAAGTGGTTAATCTAGTCAGTGGAGCCCTGACTAGATTAAAGTAGTGCAGGCGCTGAACTCATATATATATATATTGAAATACCACGGTTGAGACGACGCTTTATTCCAAGAAGGAGAAATGGCGCCGACGCAAAAACGAACACGAGCCGATGATTGATGATGACTTTGTACAGATGAAGATGAAGTCCGCATAAATGCTTACACTAATTTCCCCCGTGGACGGAAGCGGCCAGCCTGGCCGCACATTAGACAGTGGAACGGATATGAAAGGGCTTCAGGCGAGAAACGTGCACGAGGCAACATATCGAGCTATGCTCGTGGAAAGGCCTGGCCAATAGAATCGGCTGCGTATGCGCTCGTGTGTTTTGTTGTAACCCAAGTGGCCTGACGTCGGGTCATCGTGTGAGGCCTGCAGAACTGCAGCGCGAAGAGAGCGCGGTAGAACGGGAACCCATCGATGGCCTTCTGGGTGAAAAATGTACCGGTAGAGCACGTCGTCTTCAAACTTGAACAGTTTGAGTTGTTTCCGTAGCCTGGCATTGGGTGGAGATGAAACACCGCTAAGGCGATTGATGATACTATGGCAATAGGAATCGGCGCGCTGGTGAGTGGAAAGCACTGAAAGGCGGTTTGGTGAAGTCAAGGAAGAAATCGGTGTAAGAGACGAAGCGTCCTCCGTGCGGCCAATTTGACAAGGTGATGTGATGTGCTCCGATGATGGTGGTAATGGGCATCGTGAAAGAGCATCGGCATCTTGGTGCTTCCGTCCGGACTTATATATTACATTGAAATCATATGCTTGCAATCGGAGTATCCAGCGGCCAAGGCGCCCGGACAAGTTTTTGATCGTCAACAACCAACATAGGGCATGGTGGTCGGTCACAACCGTGAAATGTCGACCGTGGAGGTATGGACGAAATTTCTGGATGGACCAGACAACAGCCAAACACTCTTGTTCGGTTATCGAGTACTTCTTTTCCGCGGAAGTGACAGTGCGGCTTGCATATGCAACAACTTTTTCGCGAAATTCGTGGTCGCGCTGCAGCAGTACGGCACCAATTCCGTGACCGCTGGCGTCAGTATGCACTAATGTGGGCGCCTTGTCATCAAAATGACAAAGAACAGGTGGGGATGTTAGTGCGCACTTGAGTTCTTGGAACGCGGCTTCACACTGATCGTTCCAATCGAAGGAACTGGAACTAGCAAGGAGCTTGTGGAGGGGCGAGGCAATGCTGGCAAAGTTCCGGATAAAACGTCGAAAGTATGAGGCGAGTCCAATGAAGCTGCGCAGTTCTTTTGCACGAAGTGGACGTGGAAAGTTGAGCACCGCGGAAATTTTATCCGGATCGGGCTGGATGCCGTCTTTGCTAACGAGATGACCCAGGACTTTAATCGTTGTGCTAGCGAAACGGCACTTCCTCGTGTTTAGTTGAAGTCCGGCATTAGAAAGGCATGTCAGCACTTCATCTAAGCGTCGCAGATGGTCAGTGAAAGTCGAGGAAAACACGACGATGTCGTCGAGGTAACATAGACAGGTTTTCCACTTGAGGCCGCGAAGAACCGTGTCGATCATTCTTTCAAATGTGGTGGGAGCATTGCATAGACCGAAAGGCATTACATTAAACTCATAAAGACCATCCGGAGTAGAAAAGGCGGTCTTTTCTTTGTCCGCTTCGTGCATTGGGATTTGCCAATATCCGGAGCGAAGATCAAGGCTGGAGAAATATTGCGCGCCTTGCAACGAATCAAGGGCATCATCGATACGGGGCATCGGATATACATCCTTACGGGTGATCTTGTTTAGCGCACGGTAGTCAACACAAAATCGTACCGATCCATCCTTCTTCTGCACCAAAACGACGGGTAATGACCAAGCACTGGCGGAGGGACGTATGACGTTTCTTTTCAGCATATCGGCGACGTTCTCCTCGATGATTTTGCGTTCAGCCAAAGAGACTCGGTAGGGACGACGGCGTACAATAGTCTGGCCATCGGTGTCGATACGATGGAAGGCAACGGAAGTCTGTCCGAGGGATGAAGTATCCATATCCAAGGAGGCCTGGTGCTTCGTAAGCAATTTTAGCAACGCTTCATGTTGAGCAGCAGTAAGGTCAGGGCTTATCACGGAAGTAAGGGCAGATGAAGCAGATTTGTCCTGTTGAGGAAGAGCTGGCGAGGCGGCGAGAGGAAGCAGGGAGACTGGTTGGGTATCCACATAACAGGTCACTGCGGAGCCTTGAGGTAGGAGGATTGTCTCAGTGGTCGCATTTAAAGCGATGATTAATGCAGAGCTTTCTTTGAACCGCACCATGCAGGAAGCAAAGACAATCCCACGGGCAAGACAGCGACCGTAAGGAGTGATGAACACGTCACCATTGGTGATGTCCGTAGAAGAGAGACTTATGACTTGCTCGTGGCCGGGAGGCAGTACAGAATCGGCAGCGGTGAGAAAACGCAGTCGTGTCTCATCGGTACTCCCGCTGCAATGAACTGTCTCGCTCATATGGACTACACGTTGACAGCAAGAGATTAAAGCGGACGCTGACGAGAGAAAGTCCCAACCTAAAATTAGTTCATGAGCGCACGGGAATAAAATCGCGAACTTAATGTGATGACAGATACCATCAATGAAGACGCGTGCTGTACATTGGGCTGATGGTCGAATGATTGCTCCATTAGCCCCAATCAGGGATGATCCAGTATAAGGCGTCTTCACTTTCCGCAGACGAGAGCACAGGTCGGCACGCATAACAGATATAGTTGCTCCCGTGTCAATCAGAGCTAACAAAGGCACACCCTCCACAGACACCAATAACATGTTCGAAGGACGTTCAGGAGGACTTGGAGCACTTCGCGGTGATGCAGTTTTCCCTCCAAAAACTGCACTGGTTAGTTTTCCGGTCGCTGGACATGGAGTTGGGAGACAGGTCGAAGTGGCGAAACAGAACGTCGGAGCGGCGATGGGGAGCGGCGTCTCGAGGCATGTGTGTTGAGTGCGGTTTGGGAGAAGTCGGCTGGAGATGGAGATCGGCGAACAGGAGGATTATCGTCATAAGTGCGGTAAACGCGAGGAGGTGGCTCATCGCGTTCAAAGGCCGCGTAACCACGACGTTCGTCTTGCTGGCGGCGTCGGCAAAACCGGGAGATATGTCCTCGAAAGCCGCAGTAGTAGCAGATAGGCCTCGACGAACGCCAGGCAGAGTAGTAAGGCGGGTTCGGAGCTCGGGTGACTAAAGGTGCCAGGTGATCGTGAACAGGCGCAGATGGTGTAATTGGAGACGGCGCGGCTGGCATTGCAGCAATCTGGGCGTAAGAAGCCGGTTGTGGGCAAGGAGAAGCGTTGGTAAGCTGGGCGGTCTGCAGGGAGGCCAATTCCTCCTTAATAATACCGCGCAGGTCAGTAGAAGCAGGTTGGACGTGAGCGCTGCTGCAAGGGGTTGAGCCATGCGCTTGCAATTCCTCACGAATTATGGCTCGAATGATAGACCGGAGCTCAATACTGTTTGCCAGGGGGTTGTCGGAAAAGTCCGGTTGCAAGCGGATTGACTGCAGGGCGTCGAGGCGCTGACAGACGGAGACGACGTCCGACACTGTCGAAGGGTTTTGAGCGGCGAGTGCGTTGAAGGCAGTAGATCCGATACCCTTAAGAAGGTGTCGCACGCGATCAGGTTCTGGCATGGCACTGTCGACACGGCGGCAGAGCGCGAGGATGTCCTCAGTGTACGAGGTATACGATTCGCCATAATGCTGGACGCGCTCAGACAGCCTCTTTTTCGCAACTTCTGAACGAACCGTGGGCGTGCCGAAAATCCGCCGTAGCTGCTCCCTGAAAGACGACCAATCCCGGAAGTCTCTCTCATGATTCAGGAACCATGTCTTGGCTACTTGAGAGACGTAAAATGGCACGTTGTTTAACCGCGATGTCTCGTTCCAGTTGTTGTATTCGCTGACACGATCGTAGTTGTCGAGCCAGTCTTCAACGTCCTCACCAGGCAAGCCAGAGAAGATTTCAGGGTCGCGATACCGGTTGTTGGCAGGGCTGGGATTGGGGGTGGCTGGCACTTGAACCGAGCTGGTGGATGCTGCGGTCTGGTCTTGCGACATGGCGGCCTCTTGGCGTAAGCGGCGTCCCGAACGTAGCTCCAGGGGAGATCTTGAAGTGGATTGAGGTCGAAGGGATCTTAAAGCGCCTCCACCACTTGAAATACCACGGTTGAGACGACGCTTTATTCCAAGAAGGAGAAATGGCGCCGACGCAAAAACGAACACGAGCCGATGATTGATGATGACTTTGTACAGATGAAGATGAAGTCCGCATAAATGCTTACAATATATATATATATATATATATGGCTGAGGAAATCACGCTGGCCTCGGTAGTAAAATGAAGAAAAAGAGTACGACATACGTTGAATAAGCACAGTATATACTCTGACAAAGGCAGGTCCACCAGCTGAAACGTCAGTCAAATATACTGTGCTTATTCCAACGTACATCATACTCTTTTTCTATGTATATTTTTTTTCTCAAATACTGAATGCCTCTATTCAGACCAAAATTGGTACTGTCTAAGGCATGGAAATATCTGAGCAAGAAAATGAATTGAACATAGGACAGAATTGGCACCGCCACTGTGAAAATTTGGTGCCAACTCCCAGTATGATAATGCCGCTTCTATATTAGGTAAATTGTAGTCAATCACTGATAACGTGAAGTTTAATTGCAGTGCACTTTGACCAATTTTACTGGGTTTTCCTCATATAAAGACATGCTTATGCTAACTCTTTGCCCCTCTCTTTTGGCACATTTTACAGGAGTACCATTAAATTTCATCATACAAAGTCATGTCAGACACAAAAATATTTTCATTGTAACAGATGTTCTCTGGAAGCATACACGGTGATATTGGCGGTGGAAAAAGTGACGGTCAAGTATATGCGAAAGAAGCACAAGATGGGTGCCTCAGATGGGCCAGCAATGGGTCTCTTGTGGATTTTGATGGCTCATACGCTTCTTCCCGTGCCAGTATGAGGCACGGTAAAAATAAATTACATACACACACTCCGCGAGTGGTTTTATCCTGTGGGATTCGCACGTTGGCTTGCCAACTGCAGTCCAATCTAGCCAAGCAGCTGGCCAAAATATGCAAATGCATTTCATATGTGCCATTTCAAGTTGCTCTTGCGGAACACCACTGCTAACCAGCAGATTTTTTGGAGGTGACTGAATGTGGATCCGTACTCTGCTACTTCAGCCATCAGTCTAGCCTGTGCATCTGATTCCATGCTTGATCGCCTATAAGGTGTCTGAGTGCAAACCTACTGACCACAATCTTCTCGCAACGGCTTGTCACCGGCCATTCTGCTGCTCATACTGCTTAAAGGGACACTATAGGTTACTATGAAGTCAAGTTAAAGTGATAAAGCAATGCTCTAGAATGTCTAAGGCGTCAATATAATCGCGAACGAAGCTTTAGTAACCGAGGAATTGAGGTAAATGCATGACACGATTTGAGACCCCCCAGCGACATTCCGGTACTAGCCCGATGATGAAGGCACTCCTCGTCATCATTTATGTCACTAGTACTCAACTACTCGTATTAAAAAGATAATTTCATTAGATTATAAGACGGAAGAAAATGCTACTTGTCTACTTCTATTCAATTCTAAGAAAAAATAACATTTTGACGTTATCCTTGAGTGGTATGGGTGGTCAAAAGGGTTCGTTTTCGCTCGACTCTGTGCCGCACGCACTTTTGGAGCTTCAGTTGTTTCGTTATCGCGTCGTGCTGCGCTGGTTCTGCTGGCTCGCGAAACTTGCATTTGGAACAAGCAGCGAGAATGCCACGTCCATGTGATGTTCAGTTGTTTCGTTATCGCGTCATGCTACGCTGGTTCTGCTGGCTCGCGAAACTTGCATTTGGAACAAGCAGCGAGAATGCTACGTCCATGTAATGTCGTGGGATGTGCGAACGGTCCGCGGAACTTGGCCAAGGGCAGTTGCAGCGGCGAATCCAACGTTACTTATCACTGTGTGTCAACGAGTGAACCTCTCTGTTCAAAGTGGTTAAGTGCCATACCTATGCCACAGCGTGTTGGCAAATAGCCGAAAAATCGCATAGTGTGCCACAATGCACTTTCGTCCAGAGGATTACGAGTTCAACGCCGACTTACTGAAGTCGTGCGGAGTGCCTTTCAAAGCAATGCTTTCCCGTAGTGCTGTTCGGTCAGTCTTGCCTGCACTTTCCGAAGCGCAAGAACAACTGCAGGTCGAAAGCGGGGCGGTGAGTGCGGCATTTGGTTTTCACGAAGGAAAAGCTACAAATGTGGGAATATGTACAGCCATGACATAGTTGCCGTCGTAGTAGTACGCAATGACGCCGGCAGCGTGAGCTCTCAGCAGGAGGTCACATTCATCAGTGCTTAAATCACTGAAGTCGAGCCAAGCATCGCGAGCCAATGTGTTGTTGTCAGGGTCGTCCATTGCAACGAGCGTCGAAGTTGGAGTCATAAAATAAAGAACCAGCTTATCATGGCGCGATTTCCCTTTCGCTAGACACTATAGTTCTGCTTTCGCACTGCTGTTGGCTCTGTCTTGGCTCTGTTACTGGCCGCGCGTTTGCGTTTTGCACTGAAAAGTCGTAGCGCCGTATGCGGGTGCCATTTTACCCACCAATGGCGCAATGTCACTATGAGACAATGACGCGACCACTCCTCAATCGGAGGGCGTGCGATTTGAACTGCGCTAGATGTACGCAGACGCTTCAGAATTCATTTTCTCTTAAAATAAGTCTCTTCTTCACATGAAACAAGCGTTTCGAGGTTTCTGGGATGGTATTTCAGCAGTCTACGTTGACTTAATATTAACCTTTAGGGTCCCTTTAACCAGCATTGCTTCATCAGGAGCTTGCAACTAAAGTTGCGTTCTCGTGCCTAGTTGACATGGCGTCAACTTAGTTCATGGCCACTTTGTTTGTGACTTTAAGAGCAAACTTGATGCCCAAATCATTGAGCGGCATCCGAAATCTCTGCTATTGCCATTACACATTGGTGCTAGGGACACGTGGCAGTGCCGCAGGGATGTCTAAAAAATTTATTGGCAATTTTTTGACATTTTTGCTGCCAAAATATATATTTTCATACACGTGCAAACAAAAATTTTCTTCGCTATAACCAATACTGTGTTGAATCGCATTTTTTACTTAGTTATAGCAGAACACTCCATTGCATTAAAGCATGACCAACCAAATTTGAGATTTACTTCTATAAATTTAGTGATTTGTTATATATTTGTTCCTGTTGTCAAAGTTCAACTTTAGCACTTGCAGAGCATGACCTCAGACATCATTGGCACAGTCTAAGATACCCGAGCCCATTCATTGGTTTTCTCTGTAGCTGAATCATTGAAGAAATATTGCAAGTTTTCTATCGGGGCAGCTTGGCAGTCTTGATTGATTCAGTGCATGCCTTCAGCGTACCTTTAAGGTATAAATGCCTACAGTGCCACGATGGTGTGCAGGCCCGAGGAAACGGGGCCGGTCAGGGAGTCAGGGCAGCTCCCCGGGTCCGCTTGGTTGCTTCCCACCACAGACGGACAGCTTCAAGGTGTATCGCTCCTGTGAGTAGCACATTTGCCAGTACACACAAGTATTGGGTATACATGCAAGCTATAGGAACTCTGGGATTAAGAGGCAAACACTTCAAAAAAAGTTTACATCTTTTGGGGCACATCTTGTCCCCAAACAATCACCTGTCTTTCTTGTGTGTACTTTTTTGAAAACCTGGCACTCGCTACTTTCTTGTCAAGAATGCTATGTCACCGATAATGAACATGCCGTTCATGAACTGGAAGTACTGGGTGCGCAGAGTTAGATGAAGGAAAGGCACGCCACACAAATGAGGGTTACTGTTTGGGGACAAGATAAGACCAAACAGGTGCAAACTTTTTTTAGAGTGCATGTCACTGATGCAGACACAACACTGGCCAACAACCATTGTTTGAACGGAGCACTTGTACTTATGTAAAACAATTTTCTGAGCTATAGCGTAAAAGCACATTTATTGCTCAATAAATTTATTGTTACTTTGACCTGCACCCAGAACATGGTGCATTATAGGTGTGATGGCAAGTGTGGCATTGAAGTGGAAACTCATTCAGTTTCATGTCCTGCACCCAGACAGCATCACATATAAGTAGGCAATAACATCTAAAGCAAACAGAATGTGGAGCATTTTTGCTGCTTTACCATTTTCAAAACGTTTGTGAGCATCTCTCCAGCCTTTGTCAACAGTAGCAAAGCCACTTGGCATGTGTACGCGCTTTCAGGCACGTGTAACTACATGCCTGAAATTACGTGAAATTACATGTAACTTTCAGGCAGTGCGGCTCCAGTGGGGGGCCAGCTATGGTCCATGATTGCCTTGGTGACTAAATTCTTAAGCATTTTTTCCTGTCTGCTTCTGTTAACATTGGTATGCTTTACTCTCACATGCAGATGAGCAAGGCAGCGACTCAGATCGAGAATCGTCAAGCGAGTCCTCCGAGTCAGCATCAAGCAGTTCATCGGACGAAGCCACCGAGCCAGACGAGGCCCCTGGTGAGTCCGTCTGTCGGACGACCAACTCGTTGACCTACGAGAGCCCTTGCCAGAAGCAAGTGTGTGTGCCAGCCTAGGTCAAATAAGGCGGGAGTGCTCGAACTAGATTGGACTGTGCTCATTCACAACAGGTGTCCCTTTTTTTTTTTTCCTGCTGTAAAGAATTTGTAACATTCCATTGTTGAATCCATAGTGGGTTTGATCACAGTGCTGACACTAAAAATGTACATATATTTGTGAATAAACTATTATTATTCTAATTACTTCCATTGGTCATTGCGGATCAAGTTGACATGCAGCAGATTGCTCTCTCTTGCACTGCCATCATGGTCCAGCTACTGCCAGAAGTCTGTGAAGTCAAGCTTGCCTGGTTCTAGCATGTTTCTAGAACTATAACACGCAATTTCATTCACTGCCACTGTGAAACTTGCTCCTAAGGGTAAGCACCACTCGTGTATTAGTTCAAGAAGCTGAGATGACATCCATAATCCATCAAAATGACACCAATGACTTGCTGACTGCACAAGCCAACAACCACTGTATATCAAAATGACATTAAAACCAAATATGAAGTCAAGCTAAAGTGATCGATTAATGCTCGAAAACGTTTTAAGGCTTCAATATTATCGTGAACTGAGCTTTAGAATTGGAGAAATTGAGGTAAATGTAGGACACAATTTGAGACTACGGGGACATTCTAATACTAGTCCGATATGTTGTAACGCCTAATTATAATTGTGTCACTGGTACTCAAACACCGATAATAAGGTTCCTGCATTGCATTAAGATACAGAACAAACTGCTACTTGTCCACTTTTGTTTCATCCCTAAAACGAAGGAACTTGCTGGTGTTGTCCTTGGCAACGACTGCACGTCTTCAAAAGGCTTCGTTTCCACTCGACCCTGCGCTATCTGCACTCTCAAATAAAAACAATTTCTGGGGTTTTACCTGCCAAAATTACCATCTGATTATGAGACACATTGTAGTGGGAGACTCCAAGTTAATTTTCACTACATAGGATTCTTTAAAGGGGCCCTGAACCACTTTTTATTGAAGTGGAGAAAGGCATTTGAAGGGAATATAGGCTATTTCAGAAATACTTTGCTGCAAAAAGTACTTCAATGCATCCAGCTGAAGCGGAGTTATTGGCACTCAAACACAGCCTATTCTATGCTCCCGTTTCTTCTTCAATGCCTTGCACTCCGAAGGCTATGGCGCAGTGGAGCATGCCCGCAACGCTCCGCCTTCTATATGTCACTGTGGCGTGCAGTTCAAATTTCATTTTGGATGTTAGCATAGATGCCATGACTTCAGCCTTTGGTGCCTATGACACACTAAACATAAGCCGAACACAGTTGTCCTCAGCGAGTTGCTGTGCGCTTAGCCAGTGAACTCCTGGTGGCATACCACGGCAACCGCGGAATCTATGCCATGTAGCTGACCGCAGCTTGATGTTAGCTATTGACCAGTAGCAGCCGTCTGAGGGAATGACGAAATGGTGCGTCCGATGATGAAATAATGCGTCTAGAAGAGAGTGAGGACAGGGCCTTCTGTTGAAAACAGAAGCGTTTGAGAGAAAGGTGCATGAGCGATCCACTTGTGAGCTTTACGCATTACATACGACAGCAAAACTTGGCTGAGATGTTCACAGCAGCATATGCTACCCGTAGACTGTTATTCCACCAAGCTTGAGAGGTGGTTCGGGGCCTCTTTTAACGTGCACCCAATGCACAGTACTCAAGCATTTTTAACATTTTTTCTCTAACTGAAATGCGGCTGCCGCAGCCGGGATTTTATTTTGCGACCTTGTGCGTAGCAGCGCAATGCCATAGCCACTAAACCACCACAGCATGGCTCACATTTTTGGTAGTTTCAGTATCGTGTAGTGCTACACTGGTTTTGCTGGTTCGCACAGCTCGTACTAACTGCAAGCAGCAGAAAATAATGCACAGATGTCATATTTTAGTCTAGTTTTTAGACATCCTTTCACAAACCAGCGTAGTGCTGGTTGTTGGGCGCAGCTTTACTCACCAATGGTAGTAAAAAGGTGGCAATGGTGTATGCAGAGTCCCATCGCTTCACCTGTGGCAGGCGATTTGAGTTGCCTTAGAAGAATTTGACCCCTTCAATCGAGATTTTCTCTGGAACTAAGTTATTTTTTTTGGTACAAAACAAGCACTGTGAGGTTTCTGGAATGGTATTTTAACAGTCTATGTTGAGTTAATAATTGTCTTTAGTGTGCCTTTAACTCTGCTTTTAGAACTGGCTCTGTGTTACACAGTGATGATCCACTGTTTGCTTTCCTTTAGCAAATTTTGGATTTACAAAACTTCAATGTTTGAGAATTCGGGTACCTCCTACGGATCAATCACAAGAATCTACTGTTACACCCAAGCTAAGGTGTTGAGAATGTGCAACACATTTTTTGCGTGATGGATTGCAAAGCTGTCATGGACGGCTGATCCAAGTACGATTCCTCCGCACGCAGCAGGGAGCTTACCATTTTTATGCAGAATACCACCTGCCATTCCCTGCAACATCTTTAGTTTCCAGCCACCTTTCGAGCTTGTTATGACAACATATAAAAAAACAATGACTGTTGGCCGTTTCTTCATAGAATTCATGACTGATCAGTGCTTAGTACAGCACTGACAAGAGCAAAAGCCACTTCACAGTACTGTCATTGTTAAATGCTAGTTTGTCAAGTAAAAAATTATAAATATCTCTCACCTCAAGAGCCTTAAAGGCCAATTTTGCACTTGTGGTGATGATTGTACTACCGCCTCCAAAGTAAACATGGTCAAAGTTTCCGACTTTATCTGTCCAGCACATTTGCGTGCTGCGGTACCTTTGTACCTTTGAAACTCACAAAAACTTGGAATCATCTATTGATAAGTTAAATTTGCACCATTCCCAAAGCTTGTTCATTAGTAGGAAGTTTTTTCATGCGTCAATCAGCTTGGTTCTTGCTTAGCAGCAGTGATAGTGTGCATTATTCGAGATGAGCTGCATTACGCTTATAGTTATAGTAAGGCCTGGTGAAAAAAAGAAATCACTTGCAGACTGGTGCATAACATTATGGGCATGTCTGTCTGTGCCATCACAAGGGTCTGTCAGGGGCAACATTTAATTTCCAATAACACCCCTTGTACAATACATACTTAAAAAACATTTTGTTGCGAAGGATACGAAAGGCAATGCTTTTATACACCAGGCCTATTCTGTACCTTTCTTAAAAAGTGTCACTGGAGGCATTTGAAGGTCAATGGCAACTAAATTGTAGACTGTGTGAGAAGGCCTAGTATAGTGTAGATATAGAGTGGCCTCTGTACAAAATTTGATGTCTAGAATAAGAGCGCAAATATTGCTAAAAGCTAGCAAAAATAGCCGTTTTTGATATCAAAACTGGGGGAAAAGAAAAAAAAAAGCACTGCCATTACTGCTTGCCGGAAGTGAAGCATGACCCAGAGGGCGCGGTTTCTTGGAATGACCTCCGAGATAAGACAGCAACAGTGTTGAAAAATTCCGGAGGTGTTGTGCCTGGTATTGAGTCATTCACAACAACCGCCAGGTGCCTGCATTGTATGCTTAGGTGCTGTTGGCTCACAATAAAACTATACAATTACCACTCCTGCAGCATTGCCAAGATTGCTTTAGTGATATATACGAGTCATAACACATTTAGCCAAAGTGAAATTTCGTTGTAGTTGGTCTAGCATCTTTATGTAGCAGCACTGCACTGGCTGTTAGGGTTTTTCCTGTGCGCAGTCACTGAAGGATGAGCTTAAACTGGGAATGTCGAATGACTTGGATGAAGTTGCCATGATAAGCATGAGTGTTCTAAATTGGGCTATTCGGTTTACATGGCAAACAGCTCAGATAGGACAAGTGGATGAGTAGAACAGGTGCACAATGAGTCTGTCCTGTTTGTTAACGTGTCCCACTGTCTGCGCTATTTGCCACGTTGAATGATAAGCATGCCTTGTAGACTTTTGATGGCTTGGCGAGGGTCACCATTGGTAGTTCGTTATCGGTTTCACATTGCCTTGCTGGCTCAGAATCCACTCCTTGCCCCAAGTTCTATAGCATGCATGAAAATAAGAGGCTTGCAGTGTACTAAGTTCTGGCTGCTTGGAAGTAGTACGAGCTGTTGGAGATTCCTGAAGGACGGACACAGAGAGACGAATGGGTGGCGGGAAACCGCAGGGCCTGATCGGCCGGAGATTCCACTGGAGCCACTGGACCTGGTGTGGGCCAAGTGCCGTGGCTACCCATGGTACCCGGCACTCATCATCAACCCCGAGATGCCACGTGGCGGCTTCACCCAAAATGGTGTGCCTATCCCTGTGCCCCCCGAAGAGGTGCTCGACCTGCGAGTAGGCTACCCGGAGCCCGTCTATCTCGTGCTGTTCTTCGACACCAAGCGGACATGGTGGGCACACTCTCCCTGCGTCATTTAAGCTTGCCCCCACCCCCCACCATCTCCCTCTCATTATACCATACGCTTCAGTTAAGACTTCAGTCCCTTGAAAACAAATCAGCATAGGTTGCTTGTTTTTTCTTTGAGAGAGAAAGCGGTCAACGTTGACGCTCACACCTGCAAACATAGGAAATTTACAATGTGTGATGACAAAGTCGTCAATTAAAAATATATCAACTTATTACCTGCTTTAAGGCCTGTGTTGCAGTTTAACAGTTGAAGTTGGCCAGCGCTTTGTTTGGAAGCCAGAGACTGCTACCAGCTTCAATATTTCCCAGAAATGTGCGATGAAGTATGTTGGTGCTCCATGGCTTTGTCCCATGTATTATTAAGAAGACTTTGCGAGAGAACAGTAAGTGGTGTGCCAGCGAGTTTCACCGCAAGTTTGCAGAGAGATGTCCCAAAACTGAAGCTGATCTTCAGATGCCTACTTATTGGACACTACTAGAGCGGCCTATGCCACCACGGCCTATGCCACCTGATTCAATTCCACATTTGCATCATACATCATATGTTGTATACCTTGTGCATTTAACTTATTTAGAGCATTACTCGGAGTTAATTGCACAATTTCTAATATCCTCTGGCATTTGCAGAAATTTTGAGGCTAGCACCAGTTCAGCTATATTTGCCCTGAAATTGTTACGAAAGACATTAGTGTTCCAGTCAGTAATTTAACAAAAGGCACCCCCCCCCCCCTCCTTCAGCACTGTCTGGAAGAAAATGGAGTGAAATTTCAAAGTGTATTTGTGCAGAATCATTGTGTATTGTAGTCCCTAACTTATAGTGACTTACATATACATTAGCGAAGCTTTCCAGCTGCATTTGAAAAATTAACTTGGCTGAGTGCGATTACATTCTTGAATGCAGGCAGTGGCTGCCGAGAAACAAGCTCGAGCCGCTGGGTGTCGACACGGCCAGAGACAAGGCGAAGCTGGTGGAGTCAAAGAAGCCTGCTGAGCGCAAAGCCGTCAAGAAGGCCTACGAGAATGCCATTTTGCACCGCTGCCGCGTTACGGGACAGTCCACGGGCCTGTCGGGCGACTCGAGCGGTGACGACCAATAAATCATGTCTCTTCCTTTTCTCGTCATGCAGCTGTGTCCTTGCCGACAGTCTCACTGTTCAGGAAGTTACTAAAATGAAGTGTAGCAAAATTCAGGCATCCTTGACTGTAGAGGAACACTGATTTTGTTTCTGCTTAGCTTAAAAATAAAGGTACAACAGAAAATGATGAGATGATGCTGGTATGAGCAAAACCAGATTTCTGCACGTAATGGCATGCTTAGCAACATGTTTAGCATCTTAGTACTGTCTATACACAGTGTATTTAGTAACTGCATCGTGTTTGAATTGTAAACCTGTTGTCTTGTACTGTTGCTTATACTTACTGCAGTCCTTGTTCTTTCTCTGTATGCCATCCTACTAAATACCCAGAGTGAATAAGCCCTTTCTTCATAAACCTACCTCACCTGCCAGGCAGTTGGTCAAGTTGATAACAGCATAGCCAATTTTTCTTAATGCGTGTGTGTTATTTCAACAAAGAGGCAAATTTAAGCATGCACCGTCTGCACTTCACAGTCACATGCTGCTATGGGCCAATGTGCAGCCAGGTGACGCACACTTGCAAATGAGGAAAGTTTCTGTAGAGAAGATAACAAAATTCACCTATGATAATGATACTCCCTAATGCAAAATTTGAGTGCAGCTCTATACGTGTTCTCATTTAGCGATATATTGAGGCATCGCACTGATCACAGCACCGACTAGCAGAGCCACGACATGCGGCGCTATAGATAGACCAGCCACACAGTTGCCACTTCCCGGCAACTGCAGCTTATGCAGCCGTAATTTTTACTGAGAAACGTTTGCAGCAGACGCTGTACGCGAAGGTGAGCTTTCTGGCTCTTTTTTTTTTCTTTCCCCTGCGCGGCCTATGCCACCTCTGCTGCAGATATGAACGCCATTTGGTGGTGCTTCAATGTGGCTTCCTCTGCTTTCCTCCTCACGCTCTCTTCACTCTCACCATCTTTCATCCAGCGCTGTATTCCGCGTTCGCTCTTTCATCCTTTGCTGTGCTCATTCGCTTAGTTACACCGAGGCACACCGACGCTCAACGCCAGATTGGGCGCCTAAGAGCTGTAGGTGTTGTGCCACAATTAACAGGTCATACACTGCCATCCGCTTTTGGTATCACTGCTTGTTGCTGGGCTACTTGGTTCATGGTTATGACAATGCATTGCAAAAAATGAAGAGAACAAATGGTACCACTTATGTCACCAGATGTGCTAACCATTTTTAATGATTACCTTTGTCTCCTGCTGTCATATCTGATAGACCGATACAGAGTTATACTGTGGTGAGTCACTCATTATGAATGGATTGTAGTGCATCACACACTGCCAAGTGGTGTGGTACAGCAGGAATAGGTTGTGGGTTTGTTTCCTCTTGTTAGGCATCATCTTGCCTTCTGTTCTATCTCCACACTTCACACCAAAGCAACAAAAAAAAATTGAACTAACTTTTTGTTGGCTGGTTAAACAATTTAGCTAATAAATTGAAATGCTTGCAAAAAATCAAAGTGAAAAAAAAAATAAAGACGGGGAAAAATCAAAGTGGAAAAAAAATAGATATAGAGACAGGGTCATGTACTCTGCCTTTACTGTCTTACTTCCACAAATTTCATGCGATATCCACAATTGGTCTTCTTGTTCGTTTACAATAACAAGCCTCTTTTATTCCTCTGGATCCCTCCGCACTTTGAGCACAGGCTTCCGTCCAGATACTGTACTATCCTATCCACTGTTTATCATTGTGATGTGGGAAGTCCTCTCTAGCTTTATTGTCAAGGCCTACGCAACCACATCGTAAAATTGTGCACATCTTTCATATTTCCCCTTTTCACAAGTGTAGTGGGCAAATGCATTCAACCTTCCATAGAAGTAAACAGAGTGCTGTCTTTGAACTAGTCACGAGTTTGCTAGATTTACTCGTATCATCTGTCTTAGATTCTCAATTAAGTGTAGTATTTATCAGATGTAGTATTTATCCCATGTATGACATTTATCTCAAGCATGCTGATATTGACAAACCTTCGGTACCAAATTTTCATGAGGCCTTGAACTGTCCTGCTTGCACTTTAAGGAATGAGCACAAGAGCTGCCTTTTACCTTCTGGATGGCAACCTGGGAATGCTGTGTTGTTTTCAGCGAGTTCATTGGCTATTGCTTCGCATCCTGTATTTGTGTTGCAGGTTTATGAAGCGACACAAAGTAGATCATCATGAAAACATCACTGAAGCCCTAAATTTGCATTGTCTGTTTGAAGAGGTGATAATGCTGTTCGATTAAAATGATATACTTGTAGTAAGAACATCTTACTGCTGTGCATCGTTTTTCTGTGAACCGCCGTGGTAAAAGAAATGGAGCAACTTTCTCTTTCTGTTCAAAATGACTGTTTGTTGCATCTGAACGGATTAAGAATGACAGAACTAAGCATTTCTCTTGTAGTTTGAATGTCTCTCTGCAGAGTTGATGTGGAAATGTTCTTTTGGAGCCTATAAGAAGATTTACTTAGCATTATTGAGCATAACTTTTGGATACAGCATTTTTCAATATGTGGCTGTGTAGCTTTCAAAATTCTTGCCGAATTCTCATTGCATTCCTAAAATTTGAGTGTTCATCCTTCTTTCCAAAACAAATGTTTAGCTAGCACGTTATAGGATGAAACACAGGCTAGTTTTATGAGCAACTGCACATGATTTCATTAGTGCATTGTCAACATGTGAGCGAGTCAAGGAACTTTATATAAAACAAGCTCATCTGCACTTCAACGCATATTAAAGAAGAAGCTGTGTCTGATTACGACAGCTACTGGGACTGCGGGCAGCTGTTTCTTCAGCCATAAGATGACACCGGCATGTAATGGAACACAGCATTACATAATAACATGAGCCCAGAGTTTCCTACACAACTACTAGAGGGAACTCTGGCACTAGTGTGTACAGGCGCTGCAAGCGTGGGGGTTCAACCTGCGTGACGAGACTGATGGTTAGTAGCATATGAACTTGCCTAAGCTTCATCCTCCTGGCTCCAGATGGCTTTACGACTTTGCAAATTGATCGTTTTCAACAAACTATTGTGTTATAAGTGCAACAGTTTGCAATCATTTTGAATGTACCCAGAGATTTATACAGGAGCTGCAAACGCGGCAGTTCAGCCTGCATGATGAGAATGATGGTTCATAGTACATGGATTTGCCTCAGCTTCATCCTCCTGGCTCCAGATGGCTTCAAGACTTTGCAAATTGCTCATTTTCAATGAAATATTGTGTTACAAGTGCAACAGTTTGCAATCACATTGCATGTACACGGAGATTTATACAGGAGCTGCAAGCGTGGAGGTTCAGCTTGCATGATGAGAATGATGGTTAGTAGTACATGGATTTGCCTCAGCTTCATCCTCCTGGCTGTATCATGCCTGAAACCTATAAATTTTTGTGCTGTTCTGCTAACCTAAAAGGGTCTGCAGGCGAGCTTGTTGGTATGCATCCATGGTAGAAAAACAGTGCTAAAAACACAAACAGAAGGAAGAACACAGGGCGAGCACTCGTCCAGTGTTTCTCCTTCTCTCCATGTTTTTAGCACAGTTTTTCTACCATGGCTGCTAACCTACTTTACAAAAGAAAACATCAGATGTAGGTGAATACCCACGTGTCATCTTTCCGTGCCCAATTTTATTCCTGACAGTATTCTTAAAGAGCGCAATGGACGAGGATGAAAAGAATACCAATGACAGGTCTTCCTAACGTTGCGTCTTCATCTTGTGGACAGGACTAAAGGTGTTACGGACGAGGATGAAGATAACACAAACGACAGGACTTTTCATCCCCGTTCTGTGGACAGGACAAAAAGTGCTATGGATAAAGATGAAGAGAACATAGACGGCAATAATTTTTGTCCTCATCGCTAGTGCTGTTTTAAGAGCACTGTCATGATGAACCAACTTGCTCAAGGTATTGATGTTTTTCCTCTTGTCAAGAGAGCGCAGCACTGGATTGCTATATATACTGAAGCATTTCTGACATTGTACCATAAATGTCTGTTTTTAACATGCTCAAAAAATAATTATGCTGACTATCTGGCTTCAGGGTGCAGGGGTTACTGTAAATTAGTTTTTATTCAAGATGCCAATATTTCATCATTTCAGTCCAATACTAAGTGCCGTAGTAAGCTGTGGCCACTAAATTTTGCAGAAGGAAAGGGCAGGTTGTGTACTCGACACAAGGGTGAATTTTGTGGGACCATCTCATTGCCAATTATGGGCAAGTGTGAAATGTACAAAAATGAGCCCTGGTGAAAATTTAGGTGCCATGAAGTATAGCACATTGGTACAGATTACTGTTTGTGAAAGTACTCTTGTCTGTGAGGCAGTTGCAAGATTGCTATAATAAAAATTGGCAGCAATTTTTTTTATATATTTATAGACACTGCGATCTTTTACAAGATCTTAGCAGGGTGGGGACATACAAGTACATTCATACAAACATACAGTTCAAGCAATCATGCCGACGCTTGAATTCAACATGGCAAAAGGACAGAATGCATGAACAAAGGAGCAAATAAACTACGTACGGTTGAGTCATGAATGCAAGTGTGCCTGAAAACAGGATAAAGAATTTAGTGTAACGACTTCATCAGGAAGTTTATTCCACTCAACTATTGGTCTTGTAAAGTAAGAGTATTTGAAGCAGTTTTTATGCGGTGTTAACAGGGTTACTGCTAGGGAGTGTTTATGACGAGTAGCATAACCGGTTAAAGGTGTTAAAGATATCAATATGGTAGTGGCCGTTCATTAGCTGAAAAAAGAATTTTAATCGGGAAACACGATTTTGTTCTGTATTAGAAGAGAAGCCACTTTAATAAGGAGATCTGTTATAGAAGTTCAACCATAAGAATTGTAGATAAATCAGACAGCTTTCTTTTGGGTTCTTTCTAATTTTCCAATATTTGTTTTTGTGTAGGGGTCCCAAATTGTTATTGCATATTCTAAAGTAGGATGAACTATTGTATTATATGCCAGGAGGCGGACAGCTGGTGCGGAGAATTTTAGCGACCGTCTGAGGGTGAACAATTTGCGAAGACAATTGGCCATTACAATGTCAGTATGTTTTGACCGGGAAAGATTGTGAGATATGTGTATACCGAGATATTTACAGTGAGATACTTCGGGGATATAAGTGTTCTGGACAAGATAGTGGAAGAGAAGGGGCTTTTTCCTTAGTGTTATTCTCATAAACACGGTTTTTTCATAGTTAATAGCCATTTGCCATTGATGGCACCATGCAACTATTTAGCCTGATTTGATTTTGGGGTGAGTCAATTTTGTCATATAGTATAGTCATCCACGTAAAGTTTAATTTTGACAGATAGATTATTGCCAATGTCATCTATATAAAGCAAGAATAAAAGAGGACCCAGCACGGATCCCTGGGGAATGCCAGAAGCAACAGGTAATGTGTTGTAGGAAGTCTGGTTTATCCTAACGAATTGTAAACGGTTGGTTAGGTACACTTGTATCCATTTTAATAGCTTATCGTTTCTAAGTATAAAACTTGATTTGTAAAGTAATCTGCTGTGGGTTACTTTGTAGAATACATTATTGAAATTCATGAATATAATATTGGTTTGTTTTCTATTATTTATTTTGTTGGCAAAATCATGAATTGTTTCTACTAACTGAGTGTTTGTGGAAAAGCTCTGCCGAAATCCATGTTGAGCGTCTGTCAATACGCAATGCTCATCTAAGAAACCGATTACATGCTTATAGATTATGTGTTCAAAAATTTTGCATGTTGTTGAAGTCAGAGAAATTGGTCGATAGTTTTTTATAAAATTCGTGTTTCCCAATTTATGTAAGGGTTTGATTATTGCTGTTTTCCAGTCATCCGGAAGCATGCCATCCTGAAGCGATTTACTAAACAAAATTTCGAATTATTTCGCACACCACTCCGCATAACGTTTTAAGAAGGCATCTGGTATGCCATCTGGACCGGGGGATTTTTTTTTCATCAATTTTCAACAGTAAGTGACATGTAACATTCTCAGAAATAACAATATCAGGAATGGAAGGCAAATCCATGTAAAAAGAAGGCAGACAACCATCATCCGTTGTGAATACACTACTGAAATTATTGTTAAAAGCAGAACATACAACCTGCTCATCATGTACACTCTTACTGTCTATTATAAACATATTGGACAGGGAAGAAGAATGAGTCGTCATCCTCCAGAATCTCCCTGGAGACGTTTTCATAAAGCTAGGAAGCTGTACATTAAAGTAATTCTCTTTGTCATCTATGATCATTTGTTTCAATTTATTTGACACTTCCTCAAATACCCTTTCAGAATTTGAAGAAGTTTTCATTTTTGCGGAATTTTTAAGCCGTTTAAGCTTGCGTTGTTGGCGCAACGTCTCCCGGGAAATCCAGGGATTCTGACGCATAGCCTTCCTCGCAATCTTTGGAACAAACTGTTGCATACAGTTGAATATAACGCCTTTAAATGAAAGCCACAGATCATTCATGCTAGCAGTGTTACTATTAAAGTCGTCCAGATAAAATGCTAGTGTGTCAATTACGGACGCGTAATCTGCACGAGAAAAATTCGGGTAATACTGAATCTTATCATTTTTACTGCGAGGGGCACGTTGCAACGCCTATACTACTGCTTGATGATCTGAAATGCTGTCTGTGATCATACATGAGACGTCATGATGTATATTTCCACTTACAAAAACATAGATAGAGAACTGCATTTGAATCTTCGTGGGTTCTAATGAAATCCTTAACTACCTGTAATAAGTCAAAATTAAAAGCAATATCAGTTATTTCACTATTAATAATTGTGGTGGAGCGGGACGTGAATGTGCTCCAGTCGACATTCGGCAGGTTAAAATCACCGGTTAAGATTAGTTTATCTGTTTTTTTTATATGGGTGTACATGTATTGTCTTGAGCATTCCAAGTTCGCAACAGGCAGGTTAGGGGGCCTGTATATGGCACCAAGAATGTATTCGACGTTGGCAATACAAAAGTTGCAGAAAACGCTTTCTACTCCCAAGGTCTTCGGCATTCTTAAAATTTGAAGGGAATGTTTAGAAAGAATGGCTACGACCCCTCCTTTTCTATCGCGGTCTTTGCGCATTATTCTGTAGTTTATCAGGGCAAATTCGCTATCATATATATCTTCATTTAACCAGGTTTCCGTTAATATGGCAATATCGAAGTCAAACGAGCAAAGGATGCCTTCAAGCTGTTCTACTTTGTTTACAACGCTGCGGCAGTTAAGATGGTGAATGGTGACTGGCAACGGTTAGCATGTCATTTGCTCCTCTTTAGCTTACAGCGTTTGTCCTTTTCCACATCCCACGCGAACATTTCACCAGCTATACTGCACTTATCAAAACTTGTTTAACTTTGAGCCCTGATCATGTTCTTCTTTTGAGCTTTGCCATAATTTTTTTTCTTATCTCCCGAACTTTCAAAGAAAAGTCCTCTGTTATAGAAAGCGTTGTCCCTTTAAGCTTTTTGCACTCTTTCAGCACTGAACTTTTATCGCGATAGTCCAAGAACCTTAAGATCACAGGGCATGCTTTTTCTTTTTTCTTTCCTAGCCTGTGACATCTTTCTACATTATTAATGGTAAGTCCAAGCCTTTCATTGAAAACATCGTTTTGATCACATTCAAGAAACTGTCGTTTGTCTCCCCATCTTGTTAGTTTTCCCAAGAGCTTACAGAAAAGCACCTGGATTGCCATCAATGCATCGCAATTAGCAATATTGTGAGCCTGCTAGGCATATTAGCACATAAAGTAGACTCTCAGCAAAAGCAAAAAGCTGTATTTCCTATACTCTCATTGAAAGTGTTTTATCGGTATTTGTGACAACAGACACGTGGTCAACACTGCATGCAAGTCTCGCAAATGAGAGCCTGGAAAATGAAACACCAGTAACTCAATCGTCCGTAATGTTTGTAAAATCTTGCTGAATCATGAAAACTGCAGTGTATTGCACTTAGATGTTTCACCAGACAATCCCAGCAGCGCCTCAGTGTCTTCAGTAGACAATAATCCACCACCGTAACAACTTTCACGGTAAGGCTCCTCCACATACAGCAAGAGTCCAATTTCCGTTGTTCCGTGTATACATGTGGCGTCACTATCTTTAAAATAATCAGACGGATTCCCAGCAGCATCACAATTTTGAACTCTGCACCTCCCACATATGAAACGAGCACTCAACCACAAAGCCATTGGTGTCGTCAGATATACAAACAGATGCTGGAATCCTGGCTTGATTAAGCATCCCAGTAACCCAAACCAAGCGAAAATCTCAAGAGGAGGATGGAGACTGAAGAACAGTCCACTGAAGTGGAAGATCTACCAAAGGCACAGCTGCACAAGCTAGTGCTATCACTATTCAGCACCGATGATGAAACAGCAAATTTTCTCTAGTACCATAAACTGCACAGATCAGCATCCAAGCACACTTTACACAATTTCATGAGTTTATTTATCACGTACACAACCTACCCACTGTAGTAATGGCTAGGCACGAATGGCATGCGTGTCACAGCAGCCTCAATGCGGCGGCCTCGCACTTCAAGCTGCACAGCTGTGCCAGCCGTGCTGTATTCGCGTGGCACATATGCCATGGCAATGTTGCTGCCCAGGCTAGGTGAAGGCAGCCCACTCGTCACGCGGCCAAGTTCCTTTGAGCCTGCCGAGTCGTACACCACTGCGCCATCTGTTGGTAATAACAACACAGTGAGTGGTGCGCCTCCACCCAAAGGAGTCGCCAAGCTGGCTACGTGGATCGGCCGCTGTTTTGGAAGTCTCCTGGCGCTTGCTCAGTGGAAGGAAGCCAGTTTCCAATGCAGACCAACTTGCCGACCGAATAGTAGACTTCTAAGTCAACTAATGGGCTGTGAGAGGTGCGATAATGTGGGCCTTTGAATTAATATTGACTATGTACGGCTCTTCAACACGCACTTATATCTAATTCCTCAAGTGTTTTTGCGATATGCTCCCATTGGAATGTGGCTGCCACAACTGGGAATGAAGCCCGCAACCTTGTGTTTAGCACACCAGAGTACAAAATCATCAAAGCCTAACTTATTTTCCTCAATAGCTCTCACATCCTAGATTTTGCAACCTTGCACCTCAAAGCATTGGGGCTTTCCCCTAGATGAAAAATTCTTTAAAAGTTAACAGGCTGATTTTTAATTAGAAATGTGCTGCACTATTTCTTAGTTATCAATAACGAATAGTTTTTCACTGCCAGTCATTGGCTCAGAAATTATAAAGTGGTGTTGCTAGCAGCCATTCACTTTAGTGTTCTTTTACTGTTGCGAATCAAGCCTCTGCTACTTGACACTTCACGAGTGTAATTTACAGATCTTACTAGGCTTGATATAGTCAAGTTCAATTAACTTAATCCTAGTGGAACATGCAAAATATGCTCGAGTTACTCATTTTTTGTTACAGAACATTTTATAGAGCATCAGTATTTCGGAACGTTCACACACACTTTAATTAAAGAGAGCACTATCAATTAGTATAATTCCTCAACATTTTTTCTGAAATGTCCTTTATTTCATGCCTATACAGCCCAAAGTTGCAAGATCTGGCCAAAAATTAAATGTCTACAACTATTTTAGTTATTGCCACCAACAAGTGGAAAGTCAACACTGCTGCTATTTTGAAATGTGGAAGGCAAATTGAACATTACAACCATGAACCCAGGAAAGCAGCAGTAGAAAGTTGTCATGTGCTGACATAGTGGCAGCACAGTTTTGCAAGTATATTAGGCAAGAGTTTGTCATAATTTGCATCACTCTCTGATCCAACGCAAACCACTAAGTTTCCCTTAAAAAGGCACAAAAAAATTACTTCACATTGTAGTAAAGTTAAAATATCTATAAAATACTAAAAGTAGTACTACTTAAATTCAGTACCGCTTAAAGTAGTCCTGAATTTAGATGAAATATTTTGGCAGTTCTATGAAGAGATGAAAATTGAGCAGGAGGGGAGAAACATTGTCACTAGTCTGGAGATAAAAATTTGAGGGATTAAACAGAACACAATCGTTTCGTGTTTGATGGAGCACGTCAAGAGAGTCAGTGGGAACTATGGCAGTGGCTGAATGCGTAATCACTAACAAATCATCTCTGTCCTGCATCTGCTAAATTTCTCCCATGCTGCCGGTGACTACGTGTCGCTTGCTTTCTGTCACTGTGCGAGTCCAGGACCAAACCAAACACTCACTGCGTGCGGGTGGTCCAGTACTAGTGGCAACCAGCCCCACGCGCCGCCTGCTGGGCTTCTGCTTCAACTGATCCAGGATGACCGGTGCGCCCGGGAAATCAGCCAACTGACGTCTGCGCTTGCCTGTGCAGTCCAGTTGCATTAAGTTGAAATAACTAAAGAAATTAGTCCAAAAAAAAACCAAAGAGGGCCATCTACTGTAACACTGTATCGTCTAGTGCTTTTTCTAAACAAGTTCACCTGGCAGTTTGTTTTGGTGAACAGACCTTGCAAAAGTTGGAAATGTCCCTAAAAAGCATTACACAGAGGGCGATCTTTTTTCACCTTGCTACGAGCTTAAGTACAATGCATCTCTGACTGATGAGAGAAAGCTGGCTTTAAGACCAAAAGCGAGACTGAAAGGAAGGTTTCACCACACACTCGAAGAGCAAAGTGATGCAGCACAGTGCAACCATGGCGGCAACAGCATTGGAGAGACTGGCGCAGCAGCCCAATTCACAGACTGCAAGGAGAGGCTAAGAAGTGATGGACAGTGTGAACTAACAACTCACAGGCACCTGTTTTACAAGTGCATCATTGCGTGCTCATCATTTCTGTTTTTCTACTCTCATCTGCAGCTAGAGTACATGGCTTCAGATCGTGTTATAATACAGTATTTACACAAATCATAACTGGTGCTGAATCAAAGCTGATAACTAGAAACTAGGTCACGAAAGTTTCCTCGAATGTAAACCACACAGAATATCAACGAAACTAATACATACATCCTCACCTATTACGCAAGTCTCAAAAACTTTCACAAATGTCTTTGTGTGAAAAAATTAACAGCCACTCTCGTGACACAAGCTCACTAATTGTCACCTACATAGGCATCACCTGCCATTTTGTTCCTCAAATGACATGCTCTCCTCGGTTATGTCCATTACTTTTGAAACACATTCTTTTTAATGCATCTTCCGGAGCAGACTGCCTATCAATCTGCCTGCCTATCTATGTCACTATCCATTTTCCTGTCAAAGCTGGGTCATGTGTAGTCCATGGTCGAAAAATTCCAGCAGAAGCCATCTAACAATGAATGTTGGCCTTAATGCGATTAGAATTGATGTAATGTATTGTAATGTAATTAAAGGTATTACCAATGCTGAAATGTGTATGCAACCAGGATCCTCTTTAAAGATGTTGTGAGATGAATTTTGAAAGAATGTCTTCTCATACACTTGGTCTCAAGACCAACAGCTGTCTTTAGCAACACCAACTTTGTATGGCAATTTAAGTTTAGCTGGTGCATTTGCTCAGTCAGCCAATTGGTGTAGTAACTTAGCCATAGTCATCAAACAGGTTATTGACGTCAACATTAGCATCTGCTAGTTACCTGCAGAATCCTTGAACCAGAAATCATTACACTAACTTTTAGAACTGTATCATCAAATTGAAGCCAACTCTGCAGTCTTGTTTTCAACTTCTTGTAAAAATGCACCGGTTTAGATTTAAGTAAATACATTACCAAAAATAAAGATAATAATGTTTTAATTTTCAGGCAGCAAAATGTTCGTCCATGCAAGCACAGTAACTAGCTACAGCACTAATTCAGCACTGCTGTGTGCATCAACACATAAATGCTACAGCTCAGGCATTCTCTCCAGGTATATTTTCTGTCAAACCTACCAATGGTGAAGGCTAGGCCGGCCTCAACAGGGGTGGTCTCCTCATCAATGTCTTGACCATAGAGGCACAGACCTGCCTCAATGCGAAGGGAATCGCGAGCCCCAAGACCGGCCAATTGCAGCCGACCGCCAGAGCCCGACAGCAGCTGCTCAGCCAGTGGCATCACTTCAACACTGGGCACCGACAGCTGCATCAAGACGTTCCTTGGGTCGCAGCTAATGTGTGCCTTTTGCAAAATTGCCACGCGCATTTTTCTCCTTCCTTGAAGCGAACAATAAGAAGTTTAAACTGCATGGCCAATCTGCTTAGTGGGCTTGAGCGTTGTTACGACCTTCATCGTACTTATGGGCAAACTTAGTGACAAATTTATGTGGTCTAACATCATCAATCAATACAGAAGTTACAAGAGATGTATTGGAGGCCTCCTGATTAATTTTTACTGACCAGGGTTAACAAGCACCCAAAGAAATCACTGATATACTGAAAGGGCAAAAAGCACACAAGTGAATGCTCACAGCATGGTATTCTGTAAATGTTCAGAAGCACCTACGCAGGCTGTGAAGAAATGTAATGTAACGTTACTACTTGTTGCTCGGCTAGCCAATTAACACTTTCTTGTGGTGTAAAAATGCACAAAGCTAAATAAAAGTAAAAATAATAATAATTACAAACTGCTGTCTTGTTGTCATTTTTTTTTCATATAGTCGCGTGTATTTTTACACCACAAGAAAATTTATGAAGCGCCATAAAGCATGGTATTTTTTTAGGTTCTCTAATGAATCACACACTTTCACTTTACTGAACGAAGCTTTTTATCTCTTTTTTTCTGTAAGTTATCTCATGAATACATGAACTTAATAAAACCATTGCAGTTCAGCACCAGTCGTTTTGCAATGTATATAACTAAAAGGTTTTTAGACAATTGGTGGATTTTATACCATGAGTGGGTAATGCTGAACTAATGGTTAAACATGATAGAAAGAAGCAAGAAATCACTGGAAAAGGAGAAGCTGTTTTCATCAGCCAAAACAGGCGACCAGAAAAGTTAGCAGGAAGGCACCACCGTTTATTGCACTGGGCAATGGTTCAGCACAGATCATGCTACTGCTCTGCTTCAAAGAGAATACAGGATAGAATTAATGGGTGCTGCTGCATGGTAGGAATGCAGCAAAACATTACTAGGTTATCACTTGGCAATCTTGGCAGTGAGGCAGTGATATGCATCTCCTTGCTAAGTTGACCACTTGCAGCTATACATTCACCTTCACATGATAGAACATCCACTGCTAAGCTTCACTAAATAGTGGCCAACATTCATATTGATTTTATAAATTTTTATAAATTTTTTTGAAGATTAATTCTAAAAAGACAAAAAGAATATTGCACTTTCCAAAAGGGAAGGTAATTTCTAGGCCGTTGAACGTGTTCTTAATCTCTGATACTGTTGAAATAGTAGATTCTGTTAAAATCCTTGGCGTTATATTTTCAAAGCATTTGACTTGGGATGATCATACTGACTATATTAGGTCGAAAGTGTGTTCAGCTGTCGGTGTTATGTTGCACCTGCACGGTATTTTTCCTGTCAAGGTTAGGCTGTTGCTATACAACTCGTTAGTTATCTCTCTCTTGCAATATTTCTGTACTGTTTGAAGCACTATGGGTGTCACAAATTTATCTAAGCTTCACGTTCTTCAAAAAAGATTTGTACGATGCATTGCTGGTCTGCCTTACTGTTCCCCCGCACGACTTGTTCTTAAAATATGAAATCCTGCCAATCTACAGTTTATACAATTACAGACCTTTAATGACCTATAAATGCTCCTCACGAAGTGATGAACATTGTATCTGTTATCTGGCAAAACTTGAGAAAAACATGCATATCCTGCAGACTTGACAAAGAAATTTGGTTAGTGCCGACACCTGGGGCATATTATACCGAGCAGTCTCTTTCTTATACGCTTCCAGTATTATTAAATAAATTATACAGAGGATTGTTTGACCCTTTTGAGCATTCAAGTGATGCTATTAAGCGATTTTTTCTTAGCAAAATTATGTGATGATATTGCACTCAGTTTAAAGCTATACTGTTCTTTTTTTCGTTTCCCCATAACCTTTTATCTGTTTTTATAATGCCTGTGTTTGTGCTGCAATGCATAGCGCTGCTTTTTACAAAGTGTTTTGTTATCTTGTTTCAGTGTTTATTTGGAAAAATGAACATCTCTGTCTGTGTACTGTACTGCCAAGTTGTACTTGACAGGCAGGACCTCTGTCAAGCTTGCAAGCTTTTAGTCTCATCTCCTTCTCTGTCTAAGAGAAAATAAAGACAATTGAATTGAATTGAATTAAATACATGACAACTAAATAATGATGACAGAAGGCATATCTGCCCATAGAGTTCCTTTGAAATGTATAATTCCTCTGGTACAGCTAGCCAGCATGGCCTGAAAGTTATTCCCTAGAATTTTGTCAACAGGAGCAAAATCTCTCTCTCATCAAGTGGAAATATAGCCCAAGATTGTGCTATCATGCAATAAACTCAGGGTTGCCCACAACTTCTTCAGGATTAAAGGCCACACCAAGGAGTGCGCAATGGTGTATGTATCGCATAACAAAATGAATATAAAGGAAAGACATGGATATACATATAGTGCTACGAGTCTCTCTTCCCTGTGAATTCATTTTTTTTAATGTGCTACCAACAACAAATCATGAAGTACCAACTCGCCTGAACCGATATGCCAGAGAGTGAAGTCTTGGACACTAGTAGTTGCTTGCTGTCATAAGACAGTCTCAAATTTGTTTCGCCCAACTTTTGGAAGAGGCCAAGATAAAGTAATACCAGCAGCAATGATACAACACACCTCAAAGCCGTCCTCGCCTGTGTACCCACAGCGGGTGATCCTGCAGCCTGGAATGCCAGCCAAGGTCACTGTGGCACCCCGCATGAAGTGCAGCGATGTCAGCGTGCAGTCAACAAGTGGCTGCAACAACTCGGCTGCTGCAGGTCCTGCAAGATTGAAAAGGCCCTCAGTCCAGAGCCTCACTTGCACCATTCTTCAGTGGTGTACTGATGAGCTCCACAACTTAACGTCAGTTCTCTGTGCTGGTAGCTTTGGTGGCTGGTGGTGTGAAGTCACTGCACACCACTAAAGAGCCCCTACACCATATCTTCAAACCCTGTCTCCCTTCTTTGGTCGTTTGGTACTGTGACAGCACAGGTCATCACCCTCTATTTATAACTCCTTTATCGATGCCAAAGTGTGCATCTGCACATTTATGTGTAAGCTTGCGCACACACTTTTCTTTTTCTTGTGCACTGAAAAAACAGTAGCGAAGTTTGGTGCAGGCTACCAGTCAAAGCACAGTACACACTGCATGTGAAAGTGGTCACAACGTAGCATGTCTGAACTCTGCATCCTGTTATTTAGAAAAGTGCTTTTACATTAATTGGCACAATACTACCACGAAAGGGTAGGTCTTCAGTAGAGCAGTACGTCAGTAGAAACCCACATTTATATTAGAAACTTTCAACCACAATGCATTTTGCCTTGGATAAGTGAAATGTTTCAGTGCCATGGTCATAACCTGTGTCACTAGACTAAGGTTGCCATTTGGGCCTGTAGGTGTGCCATTAGTACATATTATGTACACATCAGAGATAAGGACAATGTAAAGAGAAGAATGACACACTGTATGTCCACCGTGTGTGTAATGTTTGTCTATTTCTGTCATCAAATCAATCTTTATCTTCAATCACATTAACCTTACAATTCTTTGACTAGACCGACTTGCTCTCATCCTTGTCTGTAATGTGCTATATCTGTACTGTGTCACTAGCTTTTCTTTTAAAGAACTAAGAAGGTGACAGCAGGTTACACAGACTATCAGATAGGCCTCTTCCTGTTTTTGTATTGTACTACTGAAATTTTCATGCATGCTGGTATTAGTTCATAACCAAAGTGGAGTGCAAGCATTAAAATTGTAAATATTAGGTAGCAATTGCATGGGCTAGACTTCTTTACAAATCGTGCAATGTAAACTCAAGGAGGACATGAAAAAAGATGACCAGTCAATAACAGGCCTGTACCTTTTACAGCTGCAGTAAAATGGCTAGCTGCGCAAGATGGAATGAATTCATTTTAAGTTGAAGAATCCAAGACAACAGCCTTGTCATTCATTTTTGTTGCCTCATTTTCTATTTAAATTCTTGGTTTTACAGCGAAGCCTGTGTGAATGTGTGTCTGGGCCTGTGTGAATGAGCCGTATGCGTGGTTTCGTAGGGAAGGGGCTGGCTAATGTCTGTAAAGTGAACAAAAGTTCACGAACGATAGTAGGGTGCAAAAGAAAGGACACGTGATTTCCCAGCGCACCGCACCTGCACAGTAGGGGCCCTACTGTGCAGGTGCGGTGCGGTACACCCACGCTGGCCGCTGCTGGTGACGGCTGCGGCTGCTGTTGTCTGCCCAAAATACAACGGTGTGGCAGTTGTCGCAGTAGCTGCCGCGGTGAGTGAGAACCAGACTGTGCATTGTAGAGGTAGAACACTGCAACAGTTGCAACTCCAACAAAAATGGGGAAAATGGGAAGACCACGCATTGTATGCATGGCCAAAGAACAAGCCGAGTACGAGGAGTGGCATCGACAGCAGTGACATCATCATCATCAGCAGCATCATCGTCAGCATCGACATCAGCATCAGCGTGACTATAACCAACGACAACGTTCCTGTGTGAAAGTAGAAGATGTGGCCAGTGACTTTGCCTCCAAAGAACGTCAGCGAGAGTCTAATTAATTGCCAGTGTCTAGCGTAAGCTACCGACGAAGATCTTGTACTGGAGGCCGCTCGTAAGCATCAAGCTAGGTCGTTCGAGTCTGCGTCCAAGCTGCAGAAGCAGCTTCGCTGGCTAATTTGCCGCCATAGGAATAGTTCGGCCCATTTTTTTTTTTTTTTAAGACTGCATTCTTGCTCAAGATAGAAGAGGCACGTATTGCATAACTACCTGCCTAGTGAACATTGCATAAATACAAGCACTAGATATACACAACTCCTTCAGCTAATGCACTGGCTGGCTTCCATTCAAACTTTGCACGGACAGCAGACATGGCATTTTGCAGTGACCTCAGTTTATTGCCACATTTGTGTGCACCACTTGCCTGTTTTGTGCACAATAAAACCGAAGTGCGTGTTGTCCACATTGCTGTCACTAAAAAGAAAATCTTGATTTTGGTGCAATGCAACAGTAGTGGCATCTGTCATTAGTACGGTGAAAGGAACATTTCACCATAGTGGCGACAGATTGCACTACTGGTCCATCATATCAAAATTGACATTTTTTGAGCAGCATCACATCAATGTGCACTTTGGCTTTTGTTTTAAGCAAATGTGGCACAAGAGCAACCTATACTCTAAATATTTTATTCCTAAAACAAGCCAAGACTGAAATCACCTTCCTGCTTCATTGTCTCCATCACTCATCCCATGGTTTTCAAGACTGCCACCTGCGACTATGTACTGATTCATTAGATTTGTTTATTTGTTCTGTATAACCACTCCTCCCTTTAATGCCTGCATGGCCCTGAGATAAATAAATTATTTGAAATGTACGTCTGGCACTGCTATTTATGCAGCATTGAGTACAATATTCAGAGTCTTTAATTAAACATCAGCTATAAGTCTGAACCCATCTTTATCTTCTCTACTTCTCTATATTGGTTTATGCTTCCTGTTCCTCTTCCTTTCTCTGTGTCTTGCCTCATGAATTTTTCTGGTTTTCCTTTCCATTCCCTGGCATACCTTTATGTAATACCACGTACCAACTTGCTCAACAAGCTACTCTTGTGGTCTACGCAGCTTAGGAAATGAGTTGTGCAGTTGCTTTGTGAAGCTAAATTTAGCTGTGCGCACCCTGAAGGGCCAGCAGCGACCACGAGTCCATGAGCTCCAGGGTAGCCTGACCTCCTGCAGCCTGGAAGCCTACCAGCTTGGCCTGTACAGTGAAAAACACGGTGACACTGTCAGGGTAAATTTGTTCTTTCACCGGGAAACAGATCTCTTCTCCCTTTCAGAAAAACAATGCACAGCTGCATGCTATATCATATATGATACAGCAATTAATGCTTGCCTCACAGTACAGCCAGAATGTCTTTTTCTACAAAAACATCACAGTAAGCTGATAAGCAGCAATCAAGCACCCTGAAATTTTTGTGCACTGATTTGGAATGTAGTAATTGTGTTAATGACCTGTTTATATACAAACTCTTTGCATACTGAATGACGAACTTCTGTCACATATCTTTTAAGAAAAAAAAAATATCACTCAAAAATATTTTTAGTGCTACCGTCACTACGTATCTCAATATAGAGAGGACATAAATTTCAGGTAAATATGTAGAGTTCTCTTTCTTTTTGATTCTATTATGCTGGAAGAAGTTGTTCTATGTGTATCATATATGATCAATACATAAATATGTAACCGGTACAGGGTTAATTGACTTCATTCAATGACATAGAATAACACAAGCTTCCTGCACCGTCAAATGATCACTATGCACTGGCAATGTTGCCACCAAATGGCAACAGCCTTCAATGCATAATGATGGCCAGAAAATTTGTAACACTGCCTGTTCAACGATGTGAAAGTTGCACTGCAATGCTGCAATAACGTGCAACAGAGCAAGGGTGCACATACTGGATAATGAGCAAACTATCCACAGCTTTATTCAACTGTTCATTCAGTGCATGCCTGCAAGTCTTATCCTTTTCTTTTGTCCATTCCTTCCCCCCTCTTTTTTTTTTTGTCAAAGAAGGGCTGCTTTGAAAACTAGAAAAAGAAAAGACATAGATATGAATGCAATGCTGCATCATGCAGACAGTCCAGCAAGGCTCCACAATTAGAACCGTCTTTCTGTTATACCTTGTTCCAGCAATTCAGTGTCATTTTGCTTTCAGCACCATTTCAGCTCCCTCTACCAGACATGCTCACACTTATGCACTGACAAAAGTGAGTGCGCAATTGGTTTCCGGCCCATTTGTGCTTTCTGTTTCTTTTGTTGAGTGCACCACCCTTTGCTGCTACCTTTGGTCTGCCCCTGTGTTGAACCAAATCACTTGCACGCAACTGAGGATCGCATTGATCGCAAGCTGAGGATCGCATTCTACCTATATGGCCGGCGCTTTAGTGACTTGGTTTTTATGATTAATCTAAATTTGCTATGGCACAAAAAAGACGAGGACATGAAGACACATGAAATATACGCCACATGTGCCTGCTTTTAACTGTAATCCCAATCAAGGTCGCATGGCATTCTCAAAATGGAAGAGCCACAAGTTAACACATGAAATCATAGAGCCATTCTTTATCAAAAATGGGGGAGAAAAGTGTGTTAGCATTTCATCCATCTATTTATTGCAAAGTGAAGTCGACGTCCTAAAAGAGCATGTTAAAAAAAATCAGTATTAGTGGCAGCTGTATGTGTAGCAAGCCACCTGTCAATGATTATCAGCGAGGGATACTTCATGCTACTTGGTAGATTTTGAAAATTCTTGTGTGCCATTTGAAGAATAAACTTAGTTGGAAGTTGGTGCTTGTGGTGTACATTTCATGTGTCTTTGTGTTCTCATCTTTGCCGTGCCATAGCATATAGATTAACTATGTACCAAATAGCCCAAGCGTCAGTATTACTGCAACAGATTCCTATAGAACCTCTAGTGTTGGCTAAGGACACTAACTCCCAAATTACTTTGTCAGCATGCAAGCATATGTGCACATTACTGTGCATCTCTCTATGGCATAGCAACGTAAGCAGCCTGTGCACAATGTGATACCCTTTGGTAGGTCCAGACTGAGTGCCTGGTTGCAGATTACGGATATACCAAACACACAGCTGATTATACTAAACTAAGGATGTGATCTTGACTGGGATTTTTTGGGAACCTTGGGCTATTTCACTTGCCAACAGGTAGCAGAAAGGTATAGTACACAATACAGTGGTGATAAATATTGAAAAAAAACGTACGTAGGGGGAAAAAACACCTCACCAATATAACAGAGGATTTGTGTGCACTCGTCCCGATATGAATGCCACAAGTGGCATCATACTCAAAAGGGCACGACATAATAGCATATCAAGCTCGCAGGGCAACTGTACGTGGGCACACACCTTGACGTGGGCTAAGTCTTTGTCCCTGCAGCCAGCGTTGGAAACAACATACAGCCAATCCTTGGTCTTGTTCACTATGAGGTCATCAATGATACCACCCTTTTCATTGGTGTACACTGTCAGCGTACCTAAATCTTCTGTCAAGCCTGCAAGGCCAGCAAAGATACAACACATGAGCAAAGCAAGTTCGTTTCTTTCTTTTTTTTTGGATGCACGAGCAGCACAATAAATCTAGCTGAACAACAGCTACATTGTTCTTTTTTTATGTAAACGCATTACCCATAGTGAGCAACCAGAAAAATAGCACAAGTCAAGCAATTCTACATTTGCCTCTTCCTTGCATGTTTCAGTCACTCTTTATCCTAGCGCTCTAAAGATTTTTATTTGTTTATTTTTTTGCTTGTTTGTTTGTTTGTTTATTTTTTGGAGGCTGTTGCAGGACATGGGAAAATACATTGCATCAAAATAAGAATGACAAACTTGTACGCTTGTTAATATTGTAGTTTACAAGAAGACGTAGTTGAGCAATACAATAAGAGGGTGTGACCCTCCTGAGTCAGCCCTTAAAGGGTAATGAACAGAAATACAGAAGCATAACATAAACAACAAAAAAATACATCAAAACCAATTAAAGATAAAATGCGGTGTCTGTAGGCGATACTGATAAATCAAGATGCGTACTCATAGACATATTTTTCCAGCATAGGAAGGAAATCGTCAGGTGAGCAAATTATAATATCACTAGGCAATGAATCCCAATCTCTGATTGTCTGAGGAAAGAAAGAATACCTGAATGTGTCTGTGTGGAACCGGTATTCAATTAAATGTTTAAGATGTTTAGTTCTAGTGTTTCGCTGTTCAGTGAAAGATACATATGCACCACTATTTAATTTTTAGCCCCCGTTAAGGAGGGGGAATGGAAACTTGAGGCGTAAGAATTTAGCACGCTTGCAAATAGTCGGGAGGCAAGCTTTACCAAGGAGTTCTGTCGGAAAATCATTACATTTGTACCTATTATAAATGAATCTGATGGCTTTTCTCTGTATTGCTTCTAGTCATTTCATGCACTGTTTGGTATAGATGAGCACTGTTTGGTATACGATGAGCCACAAAATATTACTTATTTTTAAAATTTAGATGTCTTTATTTTTCTTGGCTTTTTGGCTTGTTGTCAGCCTTGTGCAAACATTCCCTACTTTTACAAAAGAATATTTTACAGAAATATTAACAAAAAAATTGTTACTCACTTGCACACAAATATAGAAAGATGTAGCTTTCAAGTTCTTCCATCTTTGACAGCTCACTGCGACTACTAATCTTACTATTTCATTCTAGCATTATGCTATCTGTATTTAGATTGAGGCTACGCTTATAAATTACATTTGTATCACGGGTAGAGATCGTCTAGTGACACATTTTTATGCAATGCGATACTGTGTGCCAATGGTGCAAATGGCCTACAAACAACTGCTCTCAGTCACCATAATATTGTTTCTCAAACACTTTACAAAGTTTGCATCGCAGCTATTCTTTTCTATTAAATCATTTAAACTTAGCACTCTGCTCATACTGCAGATTACCATATCAATAGTGGTATAAATAAGCTCTTAAATGCTAACAAGCAACTCTTCCAAGTCAAGTACAAACAACAATGTGAACAATAACACTGCTCAATCTTCACTCACTCTCATCAAAGTTACTTCCTGCCTAAAGGAGAGAAGGGCAAAAGATGAGTAAAAATTGTGCACCTTCAATGTCTGAGACCACGAGAGACTCAACGAAGCGCACCCTGTCTGGGCCGTGCACTTTGCTCTGCAGCATGTGTGAGACATCAAACAGGCTTGCATGGCGCCGGGTGTGCAGATGAGAGGCACTGAGGCTCAGGTTGCTGTATTGCACAGGCATGGCATAGCCCGCAAATGGAACCATCTTGCCGCCATGTTTCACGTGGAAGTCGTACAGTGCTGTTCGCTGCAGGGCCTGTCATGTATACATGTGAGAGACATGCTCTGGAAAACATGGACTGCAGTGCCATGGGGCCCTTGAACTGTTCTGGACAGTATATCCTAGGCGAGTGAATGACAGTTCCTACTCAATCACATATGGTGAGGTTAAAAACGTTTTACAACTGCATGCATTCTGCAAGTACTCCAATAAAGCAGATAGTTTTTCCAGGTTTTGATAGATAAGGTCAGATGGCAACCTAATATGCTCTGAAGCCATCCACAAGCTCCATCAGTGGAAAAATCAATTACCTATGACTGTTGAAGTCGAGGTTTTGACGGAAGCCCATCTGGTCGGCAGGCATCATGAAGAAGCGTAAAAAGAAAGACACCGACCACTGAATGAATACACAAAAAACGTTTCGGCTCCCCTAACGGGAGCCTTGTTCAATAGTTCAATTGTTCAACAAGGCTCCCATCAGGGGAGCCGAAATGTCTTTTCTTCTTCACCTATGACTGCTGTATGCACATACGTACATTACAGTACTTTAATGGCAACACAACTATATTATTATTATTATTATTATTATTATTATTATTATTATTATTATTATTATTATTATTATTATTAGTTATGGAAGCATACAAGTACAGAAAGGAAACAGAAAGGGAGCACAACTGCCACAGAGAGGGGCACAATGCCCGCCTACTATTTCGGGAGAAGGGAATGAGAAGAAGATAGGAAACAAATAGGAAAGAAAATAGGAAATAAACAAATGACAGAGACACGGACAAAAGAAAGTAGGAACACGGAAAAAATGCCTATAGATGGGAAACCAAATCAGTTTTCTGCATGAAAGTTAGCAAGGCTCTATGGGCCTGGTCGCGTTGAGCAGCACTCCCTCTCGGAAACAGCCAATCGTCAAGGGTCGTACACTTGAATCCACTTAGTCCTTATTCCTTAATTAGCAGTGTCCATTGTGTGACGCATGTGGGGCACTACATATAAGGTGTTCAAATGTCTCACAGGAGCCACAAAACGTACATGAGGGACTGTCCACATGCCCTTAGATACAAGCATTCGCACACCAACACATAGCCAACTCCTAATTTCACTAACAGTGCTCTAGCACTACGAGGCAAGTCACGACCATGAACACGGGGAGGGCATGAGCCGTTTGCAACATGGTGGTCTGGGTGCTGCTTTAGGAGGTATCGGTGGATTAACACACAGGTGCTATGAATCATACAAGAACTTTCCGGGCAGTCACTCCCATTGTGAGCACAAGTTGAAGCGAGGCGATCGGCCTCCTCATTTCCAGCAATACCCATGTTCAAAGGCATCCACTAGGCAATGAGAGACACCCTACGAGAAGTAATTTTGTAGGCAGACTCAATTATACTGCGTAGAATTGAGCTATTTGCATCCTTTCTAAACAGTCTGCTAAGGGCAGCAGTGTCTATAGGGATGACAAATTTCAACGTGCTTATTTCTTCCTGTACATACTTCAGAGCAATATCAATCACTGCCAGCTCTGCAGTTGTTGATGAGGATGGATGAGGTATTCAAAACACCCTTCTTACGCCAGTCGAAGGGCAGAAGAAAGCTGCTGCAGTGCCTTGAGTGTTGGTGCTTACCAATGTGCCCATAAATGTTTTAAGATGGTCTCCATATTTTCGAATAAGTGCAGCTGGGCTAATTGGAATAGTGCCAAAACAGGCTGGTCAGACTCATTGTGTATCTCAGGAATCGAAAGATGAATAGGGAAGAGGCATTTGTTGTAGTGCTCCTTCGAAGTTGTTAGTGAGATGGTATCTTCTGAACTGCCAGCAATGGCAACGAACAATGCCACCATTTTCCCCATGCAGGAGAACAGTCGCTGAATCAGCCGGTTAAAAGTGATTGTCCATTTGATGCTGGGTGCAGATGCTCAACGTGATGTAACGCTCTCTGGTCTGTTTGCAGCCTCAGGGGCAGCTGGTGTGCTTCAGCAAGTAATGGAACAGACTGCACTTCACGAGGTAAGCCAAGAATGACTCGGAGGGTAACACAATGGTCTCGTTCCAATTGAGACATCAAACTAGGTGGCATGTTCAACAATGGCAAGGCATGCATCGCGCCAGACAGTACAGATGATTGATATACCTGTAGTGCAGTCATCTGGTCACAGCCATCGCCCATAGCAGTTAAGGCAGCCATACAGTAGAGTAGCGACTGAGATTTGCAGCGCATAGATGCGACGGCAGGGCACCATGATAGGCGATCATCGATAATTACGCCCAGGTAGTGGTGTTGCTGTACCCAATTTATCAGTGTATCTCCGAGGTATAGCCGGCTCATGGTTCAACGAGCGTGTTGTCTAAGATGATACGCAAATGCGGCTGACTTAGCGGGTGAAGTGTGCAGACCAACTTCATCTACGCACCCTGATGTGACATTTAGAGCTCTCTGCAAGATTCCACGAAGACGTGGACCATGTTGCAAAGGACTGCTGATCCACAGTGCGATGTCATCAGCATAGATTGCTATGCCTATTGAAAAGTCACATTCATGACGGCTTGGAAGTCCAGCAAGTACGCTGTTGAAGAGAAGTGGCAATAAGATGCTGCCTTGCGGGACACTACACTTAACAGTGCAAAATTCACTTGTTGCTCTTCCAACGCACACTTTCATTTTGTGCTCCGCAGGAAATGGCCCACAAAACAAAGCAAATGATCCGGAATTCCCGCAGTCATAAGTGAAAACAATCGCCCTATGTGGTACCGAATCAAATGCTTGCTGTATGTCTAGGAATAGTATATATGCAGAGTGCTTGTTTTCTCGAGCAGATTCAAGCCATGATACAAGGTCTGCAATGCTGTTGAGGGCTGAATGATGGCAATGAAAGCCACTCATGACATCAGGAAAGAAATTCAATTCTTGTAATCTGCTATCTAGACGAAGCAGTATCGTTTGTTCCATCAGTGCGATAACATTAGGTGTTAGTGATATTGGCTGGTATGACTTGGCATTTCGCAGGATGCCTGGGCTTTAAAACAGGTATCACCATAGATGGTTTCCATTCATTGGGGATCTGACTTGTTTGCCACACTCCATTATATTAAGCTGATGAAAGGCCTCATCTATGTTTCGTAAGGCTTGGTACGTGACATCGTCTTCGCCTGGGGCAGTGTGGCATTTAGAAAGGCTAAGCGCATAGCGTAGCTCCTCGAGAGTAGTCTGCCTCATCCATCTTGCAAGCAGGATCATAGCAAGAGGTTATGGTACCGTGACTTGTCGGAGAATTAAGGTCGCCATTTGTGTTGCCTAGTGACACAGCAGATACGAAAAGGTAATCAAATGCTTCCGCAAGAATTTTTGGCGACCGGCCGGGCATTATGCACAAAGCAGCAGTTGGATTCATGCAGATCTCAGGAGTTCGGGGAGCCTTCAGTATGCGCCACATACTTCTGAAACCGCTTGCCATATGCAGCGAACTACAAAGCGCGGCCCAGCTCTTTCGAAGAAGTTTTTTTGTGTGCCATTGTATAGCTGCATCTAGGCAGTTATATACCATCCAATCAGAGCTTCGTTTAGAACGCTGCGCCCTCCCGTAAGCACGGCGTCAACAGGTGCGTAGCCTCAATAGCCTAAGATCAGGGTTTGGTTTATCTATGCGCTGCCGTTGTCGTACCATAGCTTGTTGTAGACACTCACTCACCAGTTTGAACAGCTTGTCATTTCATAACGCCTTTGAAATCAGCTGATGGAACTTGTCCCAAGTTGTCGCAGCGTAGGCAGCAGTCTGGAAGCTAGGAGCATTTTTTGGAACCAACCAAATTGGTAGGCGATCTGAGCCCCATGGGTCAGCTTCACATGGCCTGGTCAGGCACACATCTCTCACTGATATTGCAAGGTCAATGGTGTATTGTTCCTTTCCTCTGCCAAGAAGTGTAGGTGAGCCATCATTGAGGGTTTGTAGATCATTTCTAACAATAAGTTCATTGATCTCCACTCCACAACTGTCTTGCGGACGAGAACACCAGCGGGGATGGCGAGCATTGAAGTCTTAGCACAGCACAATTGATGGGCCACAATCAGAGACTAAGCGTGTCTAAAGACTACGTCGGTCGATAATATATGCTTGCCACAGTCGTTGTATCTCTGAGACTGATAGCAACAGCTGCACATTCAAAAATGGCATTGCAGATGTTGCCTGTGTCAATAACTGAAATGTAGGTCAGCTCATACATATAACGATGCGTTCGAAGCATTTCGTGGATGCATGAAGTCCATGCACAGGAAAGTACCGCATGCTGGCAATGTGCATCGAGTGTTACTGTGGATGCCTGCGAAGCCTGGAAGTCTGAATTCATCTTTTCTTACATTAGTATTTTGAAGTGCTATAACATCTGGCGGGGTGTTCATTGCGAGGAGCCGAAGGACTAGATCAGCATGCCTGTCGTAGGGACCCAACATTCCACTGCAGCACAAATGGACAAGGCTTTTGACAAGTGTTCATATTGTTTCTAGTGAAGGTCATCAAGAACTGGAACAAGAGCCCCAATAAGTTGCTCTACGGCTAATGCTGCTGGTGTCCGACGACCGGCAATTAGAGACTTAATGATGTTAACAAGTGTCTTAAGAAGGTTGATAAGCCGGGCATTGTCGTTGACTGAGACTGTTTTTGGTACCCTATTTACAGTGTTTTCTGCTGTAGACAGGGCCTTGGTAGAAGCTGGTTCAGACGCTTTTGGAGGGGTGATCTCGGTAGAGTCAGGTTCTGATGCTTTGGATGGAAGTGCCGGCCACGATGTCGCTCAGAGGCAGAAGATCCACTTCCCTCGTTCCCTCCGATGCACGGTGTATGTGCTATTCTTAGAATGTACGGGCGCTATGGCTACGCGTCTTCTCTGCTGATGTTTTCTTTTTAGCATTCTTTTTTAGAGCTTTTAGTTTTTCCTTCAGTGTGGGACAGTCTTTGTCTGTTGCCAAGCGTTCACCTTCATATTTAGGGCAGCAAGATGTGGGACTGTCGCAAGAATTCACATTGATATTTTTGCCACATTCGGCACAGAGCACGGCAGTTTTGCAGTAACCCTCTACATGACCAATGTTGAGACATTTACGGCACTCTAAAGGCCTTGGCAAAATAGGTCGAACTGGGTATCGCACCAGTCTAGCCTTTATATGGTTCGGTAGCTTTTCATAGTCAAAGAGTATCTTCACACACTTTGACGTGCTGAGCGTTCGAGCGCTCTTGATTTTGCATGGTGGCATCGTCGTCAAACGTCGTCTTGAAGTTCTAGGTCAACATCAGATATGACACCAGCTGTTACATTCGTGCCTTGTGGTATATAAGCCTGCATGTTGACACCACAGAGTTGAGCCAGGCCAAGTAGAGTTTGCACAGTCTTCTCATCTGTTGTGTCTATGACAATGATATTTTTCCATGGGTTCACTCGAACCTCTTGAATAAGACCAGGGGCCAGTTTGAAGAAAAAGTCATGAAGTTTCTTTTTGGAGATGTCATTCAAGCTTACCACAACGTCAACAGGCACGAAGGCTACTGTCGTAGTGACGATGCTGTTGTATATGATGGTCACTTCACTTGAGGACGACGTCGAGGACTTCCATCTTGAATGCTGATGCTTAGCAGGTATGAAGGTATCCGGGCCAGCGGACCTCGCATCAGACTCGGAATCGCCAGCTTCTGATGCCACTGAAGAGCTGAGGTGCTTACTTGCAGTGGGAGGCCTGTCCCTGCCGCCAGACGGGTCCACCACCATCTCCCCCATCGCAAGCTTTGTAGGGAGGGTCTCCCAGCAAAGCAGGAGTCTTGAGGGCCAGTACAAGCACCCATAGTGTCTGCCACAACGCCTTGGTTCGCCACAACGCCTTGGTTCACCACTATTGCCCGTGCATGCTATTTCCTGAACGCAGGAAATTCAAGCGCTGAGCAAAGCATCCTGTTGTTGTTGTTGTAGCCTGTCACATGTGTGGAGCACATACCCGGACAGGACGCTTCGTTTCTTGCGCTTTCACCTTACATATATGCACGCAAGCACGCGCACAAAGTGGGCAGATCTAATAACACCTAGCAGCAACAAGGGGCCACTGTGAGTTGATCCCAGCTAATTATTTCCCGAGCCATCTACACATTCACACAGTGTGTATGTGTAGTGCATGCGTTTCACGTTCAACAGCAGCTCATTCTAGCTTTTCACACAGCGCGAAACTGTTTGGCTGTAACCGTGCGACCACGTCTAAGCAAAGCTCCCGTACTTGCGCGAGCACTGCAAAAGTGAAATGAATTAACTTTTGAAACTGCAGCACGTGCACCAAGGTCGCGGCTGAGTACGCGGGGTCACAGGCGGGGCGCCGCTAGCGCAGAATCCGCTTGCGTGACGGTCGTCACAGGGTTACCTCGTCGCTGCTGGCACGACGCACTTGTTGCGCGATCAGGAACGAGCGCGGACCGCCGCAGCGCAGGATGACTCGACAACTGGGGACTCTCATCGTACTGTGCGGACGCCCTGACGACGATTACGGGAACTCGCGCGCGCGCTTGGCTTGTCGGGGCGGCCTCCGATGTGTTTGGCCTTATCAAGCTCCGCGCGACAACAGGCTGCGATGATGATAACGTTGAAGACGCGACGGCCGCCTTGGCCGGCAGAACAGACGAAGGTTGCCAAGCGTCCGCTGCTCGGGGTCAGGGCTTTTTTACTGATTGGCTGAGGGTCTTGTTTCGCCCATGTAAACATGAACGCCGTTTCCGTCCGGCGTTACGAACCTCTTGAAAATTTAATAGAAACGCGCGCCTAGTGACACACCCGCTTCTCAACAGTTGCGTGCAGCGCTGGCCAAAGGCAGTTTCCCTCGTCCTATAATTAAGCTACCGAACGAAAACGTCGCCACCACCTCACGAAGCATCACAAACCATCTAAAACTTGCGTAAATTATGCCTTGTGTTCTGTGCTTCCCGAGTTTCGCTAGATCCTTTTGCTCGCCCGTTATGATCGGCGCCAACCCGTACTCGCACAGGCCACTTGCGCAATACATGCGAAGCCAGTCGAAACTTTCCACCGATGACGCGGTCCCTACAGGATTTCGCTATAAGTACCATCCTTTCTGCACCGAACAATAATTTCACCCGAGAGCACATACATTTCAGCCAGTCATTTAAACACTTGCATGTAGCTATGTCAACATTGTTATAAGTCAGTGTAACTTCCATTCAGAGAAAGTTAGGTTTGTTAGGAAATTTCACACGGAGTAAAAAAGCTTGCTTGGAAATACAGAAAACAGTGCCTATTAGGAACGTTCATTAGCAGGTGATGTTTTGCTTTCAATCGGCACGTTCATACTTCATACATAAGTGTTCGAGAGCCGCAAAGGGAGTTGCTGAAGTAATGACAAGGTCAAAAGCATTTAAAATTATTTCAAAATGGTCTTGTTTCCATTGACAGTAATATACAAGATAAATATTGGTGGCTGGAGAAAAAAGAATACATTGGAACCTTGTGATAGGCATTTTAAAAACTTCCACAATCGGGAGATTTTGAATGCTTGACAAGCAGTACCAAAGAAAGCTAGCTATCACGCGGAATGCTTTCGCTTCTAGGTTGTTCCTGGCTGCAAGACATGAACAATGGAACTTATCCAGAACAAACTTTTGGTAGTTTGTGCATTGTGGTGCCCCTTGAAGGTGCCACGTGCAAAGCATACTGCAACAAGACACATGCAGACAGGACACAATTTTTTATTAGCCGCAACTTAGACCTCAACCTGGAAATCAAAGTACGATGGATCAAAGTAGTGCACTCGAACATAACCGTCTTCACCACCACTGCTGTAGCTGCAATGGAGAAAAACAAAAACAAAATGTCATCAACCTCTCAACGTGCAGTATGGCTTCATGCCAACACATATAAATCAAAAGATAGACAAAAATTATATGACAGCCACTTGCTGACCACGGATAACTAATTCAGTTGCTGAATGCATCGTCTTCCTCTTAATGATTACATTCAGCAATTTATTCAGGTTGCACTACACAAATGTGGAAAAGAAAAGAAAAAGAGAAAAAGGTGCGGTTGGGGTTGTCCCTCTGAAAATTGCCAAGTAGTGGCAGTCAGTATACTTAATTTTGCTAATATACTGTGACACTTCGTATAGTGTGTCCCCCCCAAAAGAATGATGGCCATGCACTATTGCGCTTCCCTTTGTTCATCTTTGCCCCGCTCTTCTTTTCTCAGCCCCTTCATTGTCACTTGAGATGAGCTTACCACGTCTGCTAGTGGAAGCAAAACCACTAAACATTTCTGTACAAACGTTGACTTAACAGACAACAGACTTAACAGACATGGATTATCGAGATAACTTTGTTATTTCTCGATTAAATCTGAGGTAACTGCATATGCTCATTCAGTTTTCGTGTTTATTTTGAAGGGACTGACAACAGGCCAGAATGTGCTGTGAGATGTTGATGGAAATGAAATTATCATGATTTATGGTGATAGAATCCAGCATGCTGTTCGCAATTCAAGTAGGAATTATAACTTTAAATTGGCAAAGAACGTCTCAAAAACCAGTAAGTCGTGAGACCTGACGGTGAAATCTTGGTACTTTGGATGTATTCAATGAGATTACCGCACAAAAGTCGACTGTTATCAAGTACAGCATAATTGTTGCTTAGAATTGCAGTTGGTATATTATTAGGCACTCGCGCATTATTCTAAGCTTCGGAAACCAAAATGCAAGTGTGGCTATGGCAATACGCTGAACTCCGTATCACGTGTAAAGCCGTCATTTCATTTTCGATCCGACTGGTTTCGTTTTGACTGGTTAAATACCAAAGCAGTTGGAGAGAAAGACACGAAAACATGTAGCTATTGTTGCTGAAAAAAAATATATATATAGTGTCGCTTGCCGATTGCCGGTACTACGCATTTCACGCGCAGCGAGATTGTTCATGAGAAATGGGTTGCACGTTTGGTCGACACGGCATCACCGCAGGTGGCCCAGGAGATGAATAAATTTAATTGAAAAAAATTTCACTTAATGCCATTTGCCAATTGCCGGTGCTCTGCATTTCGTGCACAGTGAAATTATTCACTAACAACAGGGTGCACGTTTCGCTGCCACTCATGCACAGCGAACTCCATGCCGACGAGGGATTGCCGCATATTGCACACGAGATGGCTATCTCTATGGCGAGACTGCAGTCACGTTCACCTTTGCCCACTGCTGCACTGCCACTTGTGCTTTACACAAGGCAGCAAAGCATTTATAGAAAAAGCGCAGCTCCATCGCATCCAGACCAGCCGTGGCTTCATCAGCGGCAGCGAGAAAATCCAATTTTTGCTTGGTAGCCGGCGTTGAAGTAGCAGTTTTTCTTGAGCTTTCTTCACTTTCTGCAAATCATCGGGCTGCAGTAGTTTTGCTGGAATGTCACATGAACACAGGCCGCTGCCAGAACCACTTTCATCTGCTAAGCCTATTCCGCTGTCACTGGGGGAGGCTTCGGCAGCGGTCGGCACGGGTAGCAAACTATTGCCGGCATCTTCCAAGGGTACTGCGCACTTTCGAAAGTTTAACATCCCTCGTTTCTTCTTCTGATTGCTGAATTATGGCTTGTAGCAAATTGAAATTGACATCGTGTTGTGTCGAGCTTCGCATGCCCGAGCAGATGACGGCGAAAATCTGCCAATGACATGGCGTGTTTACGGTCACGTGTCTTTAGTCGACGAATGGCATCGCCTATCGAGAGAACTTTCTCGCAGGCTTTTTCTTCACAACCATTTAGCGCACTGAGTAGCGGTGGAGCGTAAACTAAACGAGAAGTGCATCCCTTTCAAATAAGACCAAGACAGCTGCGATCAGAAACTTAGAATGGCAACTGCGTGACACGGTAAGAGGCCCTTTTTTACGGATTCATCAGTAAAAATACAGCTCGCCGACGCCATTACGACCAAAATATTGGTCCAAGATGCATGAAAATTTCTGAGATAACACATCAGACACTGTAAAATCCAAAAATAATGTTTGAAAAAAGTGGTTTTTCCGCAATTTTAAGTCTTTAAGACCCGTGTCCCCCCTTAATTATGGATAGCAACAAAATGCGTCTGCAAAAATACATAAGCTAGTGCAAGCTATCTGTAATGTAGCGTGAACAGCTATGGTTTACTAAGCTACACTTAAAGCTTTAAAATTATTGCACATTATACTTTTGAGGCTCCTCATATTTCACAAGCAGAAACATGAAGTGTTCCCAAAACAATTCAAAACTTACTTTGTGCTTTCACCAAAAACGACAGAGGAATTTTTGTTTGTTTGTTTGTTTGTTTGGAAAAATTTTGTAGGCTTGTGGAGCACAGGTAGAGTAAATCATTCAAACCTCAACTTATGTGAAGCGTCTCATTTTAAAGGGGCCCTGAACCATGTTTTATCGAAGTGAAGAAAGACACTTGAAGTGAAAATAGACTATTTCAGAAATACTTTGCCGCAAAAAGCACTTCAATGCGAAGCAGGGTTACTGGAAATCAAACACGGCCTCCACTGTGCTCCCGTTCCTTCTTCAATGCCTTGCACTGCGAAGGCTATGGAACAGTGGGGCATGCAGTTCAAATTTAATTTTGGATGTTATCGTAAACACCTCGACTTCCGCCTTAGGTGGCTATGACGCGCTAAGTATAAGCCAAACGTGGTTGTCCTCAGCGAGCTGCAGAGCACTTAGTCAGTGGACTCATGGTGGTAACCCGTGGCGGCCGCGGTATCTACACCATGTAGCCGACCGCAGCTTGATGTCACCTATTGACCAATAGTAGCCATCTAAGGGAATGATGCAACAAGGCGTCTGATGACGAAATAGTGCATATAGAAGAGAGTGAGGACAGCGCCTTCTGTTGAAAAGAGAGTGTTTGAAAGAAAGGTGACTTCGCGATTCGCTTGCGAGCTCCACGCACCACGTACAACAGCAAAACTTAGCTGAGATGTGCATAGCAGCATATGCTATCCACGGACTACGTTATTTCACCAAGCCCGAGGGGTAGTTCAGGGCCCCTTTAAGAGAGCTACAGGTGATTACAAGTTACCCTCCACCCTAGCCATGCTTTTCTTCCACTCATCCACCGAGCAATCGAGGCTAAGCTCCATCTTCACTGGTTCTGCTTCATGATGTGACATCATTCCTTCTACTTCCGCTGTCCTGGAGCCAGCGCGCAAATGCCTCTCTGACCTCTCCGCTAGCCACCTGGTCGTCAATCCCCAGCGAAGGCTAGCCAAGCATTGTGCGTTCTGAGCTTTCTGTTCTGACCCCAGTTTCGCCCGTCATTTGCATGATGGACCCAGTGGTTGCACCCATTGAGATAAGAGTTAGGCTTTGACCTATATAGCAATAAGCCTTTTCACAATCCTGGACTCCACGTTGACGATGGAAACAACAATTCGCCACTGCCAGACTCGGATTCCCCTCATGAGGACAATAATCACAGGTAAGCGTAGATACAGAAACCGGCCTTCTCTGTTCTATATGTGTCTAGTCTCTTCAGAGCTGTCTAGCTTATTGCTGTACGGTGTGCTGTCTTTATTATTTTTGCATTCACATTAGATTGCGCTCTAAATGATTTCGTTTAGATGCTCTTTAGTTCATTTCGCAGTGTATGCTTGGCACACATAACGAGCACATCCAATGATTCGTGATGATTCAAGTGCGACTGCAGGCTTCGTGAGCGCATGCCAACACCCCTTGAGGTAGTGTGTTGAGCTTGTTGCCTCGCAGAGGGACATGATGTCACAGCTTGCATCTCACCAATCGCTAGATTTGCAGCCCAGAATGCAACAAGCATGGTCCATCATGCTCAGGAAAGGAAACCTTAAGATCAACACTGACCACACAACTTGCATCAACATGGAGCACGTTGTAACACAAGCTGACAACACATGCTGCGTACTGGAAGTGCTTAATAAGGGGGGACGCGGCCTTTGAAAAGCGAAAAATTGCAAGAAAGTCGATTTTTGGAAAACCATATACTCGCCTGCATCATAAGACTTTTCAGAAGCACTTGAAGAAATTCAGGGAACCGCAGACACAGCGCATAGACAAGTTCTATGCAGAATCTGCTTCTGCTGTGAAAACCACCTACAGTAAAACCTTGTTAAACCGTACCCGCTTAAACAGTAGTTTTGTTTTAAAAGCAGTAAAGTCAAATCCCCGGCTCAGCGGCCATTGAACATAACGTGCTTTGTATCCACAATAAACCTTACCAGCTTATTGCATACGCATCAGTTAAAACGCAGCGTTTCCACTTTTCATCGCGCAAACACAGCTGTGTGTCGTCTCCATCGGGCGGCCCGGCAGAACAACAAGCCTCAGAGATTCGAACAACAACCTCCAAGCGCCCTGTGCGTTTGCGCGTGAAGCCACATCAACATCAACATCATTTCGACGCCGTGCCAGAGAGCATTGTGGCGTCATGCTAGCGAGGACTCGCGTCATGCTGAAGCTCGGATAACAAAGACGCCGGGTGCTCAGCATAGAAGAAAAATTATACATCGTCTGTGCTATCGCACGTGACAGGGATCTGCTGTTGACTACGGTGTGTGGCATTTGGAATGTGAAGAAGTTGCTCGGCAGCGCTGCTGCGATCGCAAAGACATGTCGGCTACGAGGTTCGATTTTTCGCCAGCATTGCCCCTGCTGTTGCCGAAGTGTCGACTAGCGACAGTGATGAGGACGACACGGAAAGCGACAGCACAGGCGATTCGGGCCTGACAGTGGCACAAGCTGTGCGTTACGTCAGCCTCATGAATGCAATCCTTGCAACGAGAACAGGGGCGCGATAACGCAACTCTATTCCAAACGAAAAGTATTCAAAACTCTGGCACCTGGCAATGAAAAAGACGCCCTGGGACTTCTGCAGCACTACTGCGCGTGTGCACGGAGAATACGTAACGCCAACAAGGAATCTGCCATGCGAGTGTTTGCCGAGAAGAGGGGGCTGGCTGAAAAGCTGACACGCAGCTTCAGTAAGTTTGAGGTCGCTGTTGCCATGCTATGCCGCCGCGGCATCAAACGAAAATAATACTTTTGTTGCGTGAACTGAATAAATACTGCAGTTTTTTCCCCCTTTCATCGCACTCTCTCCGAGTTCCGTTTTCGACAGGTACATGGGCATCTCATGCTATTTCGGTTAAACAGTACTACCGTTTAGTACATACTTTTTCCTAGCTCTGGCCAACTACGGTTTAATGGATTTCACTGTACAAGGAAATGGAAGCAGCGATATCACAGTAAATTTTGATGGGGCATCGCACAAGCATGGCCACACATCCCATATTGGAGTTGGTGCAATAATTGAACATCATACAGGCCTCGTCTTGGACGCCATTGTTTTATCGAACCAGTGCCTTGTTTTCCAAGTAGAACCAAAGCCTGAAGACCCAGGCTACGCAAGCTGGCAAGAGGATCATGTGAGCCAAAAAAACACTGACTCTAAGCCTGGGAGGATGGAGGTTGAGGCAGCAGTCATCCTTTTCTCCCGTTGGGTGCCAAAGCAGTCATCCCTTTCTCCCGTTGATGCCAAAGCACAACCTCCGTTACACAATGCTCATGTCTGACGGAGATAGTGCCACCTTTTCTGCCCTTGTGCAAGAAAATGTCTATGGACTGGTCCCCATTTCAAAAGAGAAATGCCTGAACCACGTCCAGAAGAGGATGGGGACAGCACTGCGCAACCTTGTGCAGAAAAGTGACAAGGCTTTAGGAGGGAAAGGGAGGCTGACAAAGACCCTCATAGACAAGTTGACCGACTATTATGGCTGTGCCCTACAGAACAATTCCAACAATGTGGCTGTAATGCAGCGTGCAGTGACGGCATCGTACCACTACGTGACATAGACGGACGAGGATCCTCACCACGACTTGTGCCCTGAGGGCGCAGACTCGTGGTGTCGTCATAATGCCAACAAGAGTGATGGTGTGCCACCTCCGAAGCGTCGGTACAATCTTCCAGGCTATGTTGCAGAAGCACTGCTACCTGTTTGTGAGTGCCTCTCACAGGCTTCTCTTCTGCAATGCTGCCTGGAAACAATGACGCAGAATGCATCAGAATAATTTCACTCTGTGCTGCGGTCCCTAATGCCCAAAGAGCAGCATGCGTCGCTGATTGCTGCAGAGACAGAAAAATCCTCTGTGCTTGAAAAAGGTCAAGAAGCGATTGAAAGAGAAGTTGCTAAGGCGGCAAAAGAAGAAAGTGCCTTAGGACATCCCCAGTTACGCTGCAGGGTCATTTTAGACCAATATATGTGCTCAAAACTTTCAACACTTATTTTCTCAAAATGATTTTTTTGGCTGGTGAGGCTGCTTGTTACAGCCATCCCTCTTTAACTGCTCATCAGATTTCCAGAATTTTTTTTTTATTGTGTATCTGAATAAATTTCTAGGGGCAAGACAAGCCCATTTTTGTTTTATATATTGTGTCTGTGATTTGTGATATTGATTCAAAATTTGATTGATAAAATCTTAATCACCAACACTAAATTCGGTGGTCTGCTAAAGCTTTGCAGCAAGGAAATTTTAAAAAAGGGCTCTCTCTTTCCCTGAGGTATCCATCTGGGAATCATCATAGTGAATTTCCCAGTTGCAGCGCCTTCTGGAAATTCTCCAGGCCTGGAATAAGAAAACCATGTGCACCATTCTAACATATTGCTGTAACTTGAGAACCAGTGAACATAACTGCGTGAAATTTTGTAGTTCTACTAATGCTTTTGCCATGAGTCTACCCCTAAAATTTCATTAGAATATCTCTATAAACAAAAAAGTTGGTAACCGAGGGTAGCCTCCCTCCTTAAGTGTAGTGATGCATTGTCATTGTATACCGTATTTGCTCGAATCTAGGCCGACCCCGATTCTAAGCCGACCCCCTAAAGTCCAAAGCCAACAAAAATATATACATATTACCTCGAATGTAGGCTGAAGAAAAAAAGCGAGGACAGCATTCACAAAATGCAAACAGCATTTATTGAATCTGAACGTACAGAGCCCATTCAATGTCGTTGTCGCTGTTAGATTCGTCGCTGCGTTCCTTGTCACTGTCAACTTCAAACAGTGCACTATCTTCGGTACTGTCAAGTGCATTAGATATGCTGCACTTTTTAAAGGCGCGCACGATCAAAGTACCTGGGATGTCGTTCCACGCTGCAGCTACCCAGCCCACCAGCTGCGATAGCGATGCACATTTCATGCAACCTGTTGTCTTTAGCATGTGGTCTTCATCAGTCAACCAGTCCGAGTAATATTTCCGCAGACGATCCTTGAAAGGTTTGTTGAAGCAGACATCAAGTGGCCCGATATGACAGCGACGTCCGTGTTCGCTTGGGCGAGCGAAGCCTTCACGTTGTTGGTCAAGTGCCCACGGTAAGAGTCGTCAACAAGGAGCGAGTTCTTTGTCAAAAGGGCTCCTGGACGCCGTCGCCACACAATCTTAACCCACTCTTCCACCATCGCACCCATCATCCACCTCTTCTCATTTGCCCGCACAATGACATTTCTTGGAAAAGTTTCTCGAGTAGGCAGTGTCTTCCTTTTAAATATCATATAAGGAGGGAGTTTATGTCCATCAGCTATGCAGCACAGCATCACAGTTGCCTGCTGCTTCTCGTAGCCCGCAGAGCGCACCTTCACCTCCTTGGCACCCTTTTTATTCATGGTGTACGCCACTGGCATATAAAAATACACAGCCGTCTGGTCGGCGTTGCCGATTTGCCCAAGGTTGTAGCCTGCCGCTTCTTTCTTTCGCAGCATGTAGTGCTGGAAAGCTATCAGCTAATTTTCGAAATCGCTTGGCAGCTTCTGGGTGACTGAAGTGCGACGTCGGAGGCTAAAGCTGAAGCGCTTCATGAGTTTCTGAAGCCAGCACCGGCTGGCTTTGAAATCCTTTGGCGTTAGGCTTCGCTCCCACGAAAGTTCCCTAGCTTTCGCTTGGAGCACTTGTGTTGTCACTGGAAGGGCAGCTGCTCTCTGCGTCCGAACAAAGTCGGCCAAAACTGTTTCCACTTCGTGGTGACGGCCTTTCTTTGGTCCACTAAATGCCATCCTCGTTGCGGCGCACGCAAAAAGCTGCTGTCGTTGTCTCCTCCAACGACGGACGTTTTTCTCATCGACGCCATAGTCCTGCCCGGCTTGAAGGTTCGACGATGCCTCTGCGGCTATCACAACTTTTCGCTTGAAAGTGACACTGTAGTGGCATCTCCTGCTTGGTGCCATCGCGATAACACCACGTCGCACACCGATACGGCTGACACAACACAGGTCACAATGGCGTCCTCGCTTGTGTACGGTTGGCTACTGCCATGGCTAGTAGCTGCTGTGATACTGACTTCGATTCGAATAGATACCGTATTTTTCTTTTCTTACTATATATTTGAGAGAAAGAAGTTAACCAATACTCCAACTACAGTTGCCGACCGTTTATTCAGACCTCATGGGGACTGCGGAAATGCCAAAAAAAACAGGTGTCCGAAAAAGCAGATTAAGAAAAAAAAAGGTAATCCTTTATTTCCACGCACTTTTTCGGGCTCGGCAGTAGGCTTCAAGAAATCGTGAATGTGCCGTTGCACACTGTTCCGTTTACGCGCAATCAGATAAGCCTGAATCTCGGAGAGGGTCGTACGGTCACTATAGGCGGCTCAACGCGCAGTCACTGCTTGTACACGCTCCGCATGCGACGGCAGCGTAGCACATGATGCGTCATTTTCCGACTCTGAGTCATCATCCGGCGGTGCAGCAGAAACCTGACTAATGATCTCGCCATCGTCAAGTTCTGTGCACGTCAGTACAGCAGTGTCAGCACCTGTGAAACTGTCAAATGAGACAGTGTCCGGAATCGCAATGCAACCAATGCGCAGGTCTCGGCAGAACATTTTCGGCGCCAGTAGGAAGCACATCGGAAGGCGACAAATCCTAGGCCTCCCTGCACCCGCTTGCCGGCATTCCCCAGTGCAGTCTGCGCCAGCACTGTCGCTGCCATTAGACACTTGACACAATGTTTCCGTATGCCGCGCTGAATCACCGCAACCTCGACACAGCACACTATGCAAACATCACCATGCCATCACGCCGACACCAGTCGCACAAACGAAAAACGTCTTACAGCGTTGTGCACGAAGGAAGAAACAAATCAGCTGCTGTCACCTTTTGTCTTGACATGGCTTATTACTAAGTTGAGTCCGGAACTGCTGTGGCCACGAACCAGGCAGAAACTATGATGATGAGCGGGGATTTGCAGTAGCGCCACTTCATGGGGCAGCAAGAAGGCTCCGCTCAAAACAAAAATGGCGTTCAGCAAGTCGAACCATGTACCGGTCAGAGTCAGTGCATGGTGCTCTCGATCGAGTTGGCTCAAGGAGTGTCCGAAAAATCAGACGAGAGGTTACAAGGTGTCCAAACTTTTGGCAGTTGTTATACATAATGGTCTATGGGGAGAATGGCGATGCCGCAAAGCAGACCGGATAATTGAGCATGTCCAAATTTTTGGAGTCCGAAAAGTCAGTCAGCGACTGTATTACAAACTGCATTTTTTTCACCATAAAGCTTAAAAAATTACCGATGATGAAATCTTGGGTAGCCAATTGAGTAGCTCGTCCAATTTATCATCAAAAACCTTATCACCAATTGCATACTTTTGCATACTTTATGTGGAGCGCCTAAATGTGTCACTTAATAATGGACCTATGCTAGTGACTCAGTACATACATTTTAGCAAAATTGTCGAAATCATTTTAGGGTCCCTTTAAAGCAACGACTGTCAGCTCAGGTTTCGCTTTGGGGAATTATGTGGGTGGCAACAGCAACCATCAATCAAACTACATTGACATCTCACACAGCTAAGCCCATAAGAGTGAATTTGCATTTCCCCTTTTCATCACTGTTCAAGAGAGGGGGATATGTCTGACGCAATGAATTGCTTGTGATTTTTTTTAAACTTTGTCAAGGTCTCACTTTTCTTGCTGTTGTGGCAGCAAACAAGATTTATCGAAAAGCAGATTGATACGAAATAATGCATACCTCTTGCCATCTGGATGGAATGCAACGCTGTTAATGGGACCGAAGTGATCCTTGACTCGGCCAAACTCCTCTTCGAAGATGAGATGAAAGAAACGGGCATCGAACTTTCCGGCTTTCACGGATGATGTTGTCACATCCATGGCCTCCTGACCACCACCAAGCACGACCTGCCAAAATATGATCACGCTGAATCACATCTGACGGTTAACCGTTGATATGTCACCAATGGCAGTGCTCCTGGCAATGAGTGATCTCTCATGTTCATGCCTGATCAGTAATCATGTTAAGTTCATGCATAATAATAAACCCGACTACTATAGCCAAAAAGAAAGCCGCAACTCATTCACAAGCTAGACAAGAAGCTTGTGCTTGACAGCATTGGTGCTGTTACTTGCCACTTGCTACAAGAACTTCGCAAAACCTTGCAAAGCAACTAGCAGTAACAACAAATTGTTACAGAGACCCTCTATTCCACAAATGTTAGGCATTGAAAGTTTCACAGAATTCAAGGTTTGTAAAGAATAAGGACCAGATAAACTGACATGCAATGCTGGAGAAGTTTTCAAGATATAGTGGCTGCAAATATGTATGGAAATCATAACAATAAAATTATTTTGTTCTAACATACTCAGCAATACAGCGATAAACCAACAAGATATGGTACAACCGACAGTATTTTTGTAAATGTTAGCATTGCAGACAGAGTCGCAATAGCAATAGCAAGCAGACAAATTAGAGGCACAAATAATAATGTATATAAATTGCAATGCAGCAAAACAAAGGTATAATGCACCTTATTGTATTTGACTTTTTTAGGGACAGTAGGGCTAGTATAATGTAAAATTACTATTCCAATCTGTTTCTATCCTAAATCTGCTATTGGCTTTCTGTGATTGGTCAAAATGGCTTGAGCCGCGTCCATACGGGCTGGGCCCAAGCCATCCTGACTTATCACAGAGGCTAATGAAAGATTAGGAATAAAAAAGTCACAGTTTCGCTCGAAACGCGGAGCGTTTATTGCGATAGCAAATTAGTAGACAGCTATACGAAGTAAGGATAGTAGCTTTATTGGCAGTATAAACTTGAAAATATTCGCTTACTAACTGAATTAACAAGCATGGTGTCAGCATGCACAGACAAACATGAACACATCACACTCAATGAACGAGGTAACAAAGCGATCATCGCTGCAACATCATGCCCGTCTGTCAGGCAACAGACGAGCAGAGTCACTGCAGTGCATTGGACTGTCGGCATTCGATCGGCGCCAGCATCTACACGTTTGCGGCTTTCACTTCATGCCGGAGGATTACTACCATAATAGAGAGCTTAATACCCGTGTCACACGGGTACATTTCGAAGGCCTTCCAGTCGACGGCCTTCGAAACGCCAGAACTCTATCGACTCAAAGGAGTTGCCGCGCTGCTACACGGCACTTTTGAAAGGCCGTTGAGTGGTACCGGTGTTTCTCGCCAAATTGTGTGGCGCTGCGTATCTTTATTTTCGTTTTCATGTCACAAAAAGTTAAACAACATTAAAACCACTTAAAAAGCACTATAATTTCTTTTATGTTTCTGTATACATTAAAACAATTGTTTATACATTGTCTTACATGTATGTTTAGTTTTTAAGTTGTTGAGTAGCGAAACTGCGGCAACGTTTGCGTCGCTGCACGTCACTGTTGTCGAGAGTGTGTGTAGTTCAAGCATATCAAGTGGCAAAAATACTTTATTGAATAATTGATAACACTCATATATAGTATTTTTAGAGCATTTTGGTTCGATTTGTTCTTTCTAACCGTGAGTTGGAGCACGCTGTGAACGAGAGGGCATGTTCGCGCTGTTTCCGTTTCCGTTGCTCAAAGGCCATCGAGATTTCGATAGAGTTGTAAGGTGCTCCGTTGACTCGATAGACTATTGACTCGGCGGCCGTCGAAATCGCCCGTGTAGCAGCTCGAACTTGACCTTTGAGTCAACTGACTATCGGTTGGAAGGCCTTCCAAACGCCCGTGTGACACGGGTATTAGTGTGTCCAGTATTCAGGCAAACTCAAGCACAAGTGGACTGGTGTTTTACTGGATGACTGGAGGCGCAAACGTGAACAGCCTACACAGTGCAGCCACCTGGTGGCACAGAGCTAATATAGCAGTAAGCAAGTATATTCTGCTTTGCTGCTGGTGTAAATTTTCGGCAGGAGCGCAATCGTGAACATGTGGTCTTTCTAGATGTTTAAATTGTTTTACACTTGGTTACAACAATATTAGCTCTGTGTTTGGCGCGGCCCTTGAAAACCGAAAAATTGCGAAAAAGTCGATTTTCGGAAAACCATATTTTTGGGTTGTATGTCTCATAAACTACCTGTTCTGTAATTATCAGCACCTAATTCAACCGTAAAGTACAGAAAAAAACGCTACTTTTGAGGCCACCGCGGCCCACAAAACACGCGCAAATGCCGAAATGAAGTCAAACTTCGCGCGCGCGCCATTCCCGGACCATGCGGCCTGCCCTCGCCATCTTGGTGTCGTTTTGACCCACCGTGTTTTGACCGTGGTTTCTTTGTCTCTATTTTGCCGCCTTGCAAAATGGCATCGTCGGCGCGGTTGAGGCGCTATTGGCGTTTTCCCGCGATGTGATGCGGAGCGCTGATTGGCCGGAGCAGCGCGTTCAAATCCCGCGGGGTAAAGCGCGCCTACCCTTGGCTGCTGCGAGGGCGGCGGCGGCTGCTCAAATCCCGCGGGCTAAAGCGCGCCTGCCATTGGCTGCTGCGCGGGCGGCGGCGGCTGCTCCCTTTGATGCCGCGCTCGCGTCCCTTGCTCGCCTGCTTTCGAGCTGTTCATCGCCTAGCGCTATGTTTTAGATTATTTGCTCACCTTTTTTTTTTGTCGCTAGTTCTTGGCTGCACGCGATGCCGGCAAAGCCCAAGACAGTGCAGATGTTCGGTGCACGGGAGCGCGATATGCGTCTTGTACGAGCATCGAACTTCCTATCTTCCGCAACGAGTGCCGACTGCGTAGACGCTTTTCAGCGGCGAAACTGTGCTTTCGGCTGTCGCCAGTCGAAAATCCGACACACTGAGTGTGCCTGGAGCCGCAAGAGCTAATTAGAAGCTCCGCAGGAGCTTTCTAATAAAAAAAAAAAACACATGTTCAACTTTAAGGCCTGTTTTCTCGGAATGTATTTTTTCGCTAGTAGTGGTGCTGGGGAAGGCGATATCTCAAGAACCGCTTTTCAGATTTGTATGCCGTTTTTTTTCATTCTGTTCCTGAGTGACTTTGCCAGGGGGTAACAGGTTTCCTTTTTTGAAAGTTGGTGCAGTTAATTTATAATAAGCAATTAATTTTTGATGAATGTGGTCTTTACTGGCTACATCAAATTCAAAGTTGTCTTAAAATTTTTTGGAGGGGAAATTAAAGAAAAGGGCTCTTTAGCCCCCTGGGATATCTATCAAGGGATCATCACAGTGAATTTCAGCTTCCTACGATGTCCTGGCATTTCTCCAGGCTCTTCCTCAGGCATATACATGAATCACCTAGTTAGACCTCAATAACTCTGGAACTAATAAACATATCTTCATGAAACTTTGCAGTTCCTCATATATCGGTGGTGTGAACATACCCTGAAAGTTTCATCTGGATATCTTAAAAAATAAGAAAGTTCGGTCTCCAGGGTAGCCTCCCCCCTTAAGCTCTGTGCCACCAGGTGGCCACGCCATGCAGGCTGCTCAGGCTGGTCACATTTGAGCTAAAGCTCCTTCATCACAGCGGTAGTAGTATGGAGGGGCTTTAGTTTAGACCTCTGCCAATCCGGCAAAACGCCCAGCTCGCCTGTGGTTACCAGAATACCGGACATGCTCGATGCTATGACAGGATGCTTGCAACGCATGCTGCTTGGATAGCTCTTGCGGGGCATCAATGGCTAGGTAGCCAGCAGAGAGGTTGGAGAGGCTTCACGTACTGGCGCCAAGACGACTGGAAGTAGACGACGTGACGTCACCTCATGACCCAGTGCCTGTGAAGGTGGAGCTTAGCGCCAATCACTCAGTGAACGAGTTGAGGAGAAAAAGAATGGCAAGGGAAAAGGTTAACTTGTAATTGTCCGTAGCTCTCTTAATATAAAACAGTTTGCTTAAATTACGGCGCTAATGTTTTACTGTAGTACAGCTACAGTAGAATAGGTGCGTAGTGTACAGCACTATTAGTGTCTACAAAATTTGTCCAAACTGTTTCAAGGACACGTTAAACAACCATAGTGTTATTAGCAGATGCACAGTAAGTAGCTTGTGAACTCTGTTAGCAAGGATATCAATAAATTATACATTCTTATTATATTATTAATGCCACACATGCACTTTGGTTTCACAGCTTTGGCTTCATTGCCAGAAGTAGTCTGCAATTATGATGAAATTCTGATGTGGAAAAGTACAATGTAACAATTCGTTTTGCTCAATAATATTCCCTTCTTATCCTTCCATTCCCCTCTCCAGACTGGCTTATTACAGTGATGTGTAGGCAGTGTGCAACTTAGGCTAATGACAAAGTGCAAAAGGGGGCAGAATTCAAATTATCATCATTGCCCATTTCGAGCCGTGGGGTTACAATATTGCGTGGAAGGTGCATGTTCTTCCCCTATGGAACAATGCACTTCCCTCAGACACACCAATGGGGGACTCACATGTTCCCTGATAGGAGAGATGGCGGCTGAGTTGACAGGTCGCTCTGTCTTGTAAGTCTTGAGGTGCTCCAGGGTGTCCGCATCAAATAGCTGCAAGAAAAAGGCGTGGAACCCCAGAGTGTTGGTCATAAAAGCGACGAAAAGTACTATATTCACACATGACACTGGCTAAATCATTTGAGAATGACTACAGGAGACCCATTAAATACGCATGGAAACCAGTGGTATGCTGTGCACTGCAGGCATACTGCAGTGCATGAACATGGGAAACAATTAGCATCTGTTAGCGATTGACAGCAAATAAATAAAAGACAGCAACATTTAGGATCGCCCTTTTCAAAACAATAAGCATGAACATACTGAGAAGCAGAGAACAGTGAACCTTTATCAGGGAAGAAATATTATGAATATTAAATGAGCAAATATTTTCTCAAGCATAAATGTCAATGTTAATATAATGAGAAGCTGCAAGACTCTGAAGGCAAGGCAAAATATTTGAGCTTGTTGAGAGAGTTCACAATCAAACGACCAGCAAAACAAACAACACTGCCTAGAGTGTTTTCCGCGTTTAAAGCTTAGACCGCACAGTGAAGAGCAATCAAACAATTTCTCCACTGTGGCAATCCTTGCAGCCTCAGAGCAAAGCCTTGCCTTTGAGGTGGTGTCCTTCGAAGCAGTGATGAAAAAGCTTTGGTCTTTAGAATACTGTAGGTCATTGATAGTCAGGTTGTGGCCCTTGATCTGGTTCAGCTGCATGCCTGACTTGACGTCCCACGTGGCCAGCGTGCCGTCCTCATGTGCTGACAGGATGCCATCATCGTAGTGCCACCACAGGGCACTTGTCACCTTGCTCTGGTTGACAGGGATCACCATGGCCGAGTCTTGGCCCTCTGCAAGAGGACAACGCAGTCTCGACATTACAGAAGAATGAAAAGCTGGGCCTTGCTGGGGATGCATAATTTAATGCACCATACAAGGTCACAGAACACAGACATGTCTTCTTTCCTGCCTATTCTGTGTTCTTGTAATGTGTGTTAAATTATGTCCCTATCAAATGTGTGTTTTTGTCATTCAGCCCTTTTATAGATAAACCTTTATATCTAACCACAAAGGTTCACTGAAGGCAAACATTAAGTTATGCTAAATTGACTCATCAGTGTTCCAAAGAATAAAAAGCAAAATTTTAAGAGAGTAGTGTGGTGCCAGCTCCTGTGATGCAGCACACACCTGCCGCACAGTCACTGACTGATTTTTCACACCTGCTCAATATGCAAACACCTTTGTGGTACCACCACCTACTTCATAAAATCGCTGTACGATCATGACCAAATTGTAAGATCACTTCACTTGATTAGGACATCATCCCTTAAGTGAGCTATTTAGGTGCGAGCAGTTTGAACGGCCAAATAACTGTGCGACATCTTTATTCCGAATTCTACCTGCAGGCAATTCATATTTCAGCATAAAACAAGCATTGCAAGGTCTTTAGAAGGGTGACTTTCAGCCACACTTAAAGCTGTGCTTGTGTTATAAGGTAAAAATAACTGACAAAATAGTTATGTGGAAACCCGCAAGGTGGAGAGAAGTAATGAATAAAGGGACAATTAGACATCCACCCGTTTGTAGCAATTCCTACAAAGGAAACCGATACGGGTTCCTCGAAAGAAAAGTTTCGCCGTGTAAGAAAAAGTTGTCCTGGTCCGGGACTCAAACTCGGGACCACCACCTTTACGGGGCAGCCGCTCTACCATCTGAGCTAACCAGGCGCCTAGCAGATGGTAGGGCAAAGTCGAATTTGTCAACAACTCGAAGCAAAGGCAAGAGTTTGACGTAATAGTTCTGCGGAAACCCGCAAGGTGGAGAGCGTAGGTAAAAATAATTGCACCTTAGAGGCCTCCAAATTAACTGGTGTAATTGATGGTCGGCAGCCACATTCTAAAACCACCATGCAACACCTTTTGCAGCTACGCAACTTAGTAGACATCCCCTCCATACACTCACCCATCTGTCTTCGGTCAGCCATGTCGACAATGTGAATCTCACAGAAACGTCCCATAGCCTTGTCTGTGCTGTACATGAGCATGCGGCCGCTGAACGAGAACATGCATGTTCTTACTGCTGTTGCTGTCTCGATTGTGTTTATGTTCACTCCTGCACATGAGAAAAAAATCTCACATTATTAAAGAATCCAAGAACATGTGCGAATATTTAGAAAAATATTTTTGTCACCTCCGCTGCAACATGCCACCTACATGATTTGGTGTGTCACATTGAAACACACAATGCTCTGTTTCACTGGCCAAGGTAACTGCACAACTTTACTAGCAAAAATGCCCTTTGTAAAGTTGTGCAAACTGAGCATATCAAATCATGTGATGCACAGTAGTCTAAAAATCCGGTGCACCATAGGCCTTCACTTAGGTTTATTGATAAAGAAACTGGTGTGATCCTTCTACAGCAAGGGAAATGATACTTCACACCTGCATGGTGTACAAGCTTCAGATTTCAATTTGTTTACTTGTATGCGGCAGTATGAATCCACTTCTTAAGTTTTGCTAGCTTCATGTGTTCAGTTTCTATACCATGTTCTGGCAATTTGGCACTGCTGTCATCAAGTTGTAGCAAATCTTACCTGTTTCCCACTTATATTTTTTATAACTTATAACATACTGCAGGCCCCTGTAAGAGCCCAAGCAGGAGGAGCGTAGGCAGCATACAAAATGAAAGGATGCATAAATACAAAAGTAAATGTACAATAAGGTTGCACAATAATACAATTCAACAAGGGGATGTAAAACACAGTGCTAAATAAGCAAATAAAACACTGCATATACGCAACGATATATATGCTTGTTCATACAACATCCTCATAATGCAGGGATGGAAGCAGCCAAGGAAGTTTTGGAGCAGCTCTGGGAGCAGCAAATTTGGTACTTTGGAGCAAGTTTGGAGCAGGTACTGTCAGTTTTGGAGCAGCTTTATAAATGTCAGCATGAGCGAAATACAGGCATATGAAGGAAAGGTGTTCCTTGTTTCACTTTGCAGAACACTATTAAGTTACGGCAGATCAGTTCTGCGGAAGGACACAAGGCAAGCAACATCCATGACAGGGAAAAATTGTCCTCTACCATACTGTAGCATGAAGCTACAGAGGAAGCCTATACGGGTTTCTCATAAACCAACATTTAATTACAAACTGGACGTGCCTACTAAATAAATAAAAAAGAAAAAAAAGAAAAAACAATCAAGGGCTTCCTGTGAACAGCGCTCACTCTATGTTGACAGGCTAGTGTTATTGCTAGTCAAGAATTTTCCTTTTTCATTGTGAGCAAGCAATTGATATTTAATTTTAATGAACTAACATTTATTATCTTACTTATTCAATAGGGTGCCAATAGAAAGGTTGTGGAATATTAGTTAGGTTTTGTGTGATCCTCCTTTCCTACAGAAAAAGAAAAAAGAAGCCCTGTGAAATTAAAAAGAAAAATCCACATGACAACACATCCTCGCACCAGTAATATGAGTTGTGTCAGATGCAAATGTCGTCATTAGTGCATTGTGTATGTTACGAACGTGCAAACTTGGGCCACGGTCTTTTAACGGCTCCGAAAGCAAACCATTACAAGATTGTGCTGTTTCGTTTCTGATAGGGATTGAAGATGTGAGCCAAAAATTGCTGACGCATCGGGCAAAAAGCACAGGCGCTTGCTCCCAGTGCCAATATTTGACGAGGTTTCTGTAAAGATTGATGCAATTTTTGGTGCGCAGCGGCCTTTCTTTATTTCAGGATTTCCTTGTCATTAAAAAAAGACTTAAAGGGACCCTGAAACGCTTTTGACGATTTTCTACAAACGTACTGAGTCGTTAGAGTAGGTCCTTCTGCTCATTAATTGACACATCTAAGTGCCCCGCATAAAGCGTGTAATTTATTATAAAGTTTTAAAAATGCACATCGCTGCCGATCACAGCTCACTGCTCGGCGGAATTTTAAGCCGCCCCTACCCATATGACCGAAATCACCCATACGACGTCAGTGGGGCGAGCTATCCGATTGGCTGACAAGGGCGCGTGATCGATAATTTTTCCAACTTTTGGTAAACAAATGATCTTCGTAATAGTTGGAATGTTAGTTAATTTATTTTTGTGAAAAGAAAGTAACATAAAGAGAATGCACAAGAACAATATTTCAGTACACCTAAGCACTTCCGGCACACAGCAAGTGTCGTCTGCTTGCGTTACAACGTGCTCCATTTTGGCGAGAGCTCCGCGATCAGAGTCGGTCTCAGCGAGTACTATGATTCGACTTTGTTGCCTTGTGGACTGCAAACGTAGCGACTGGCAATATGTCAAGCTGCGACATCGCGTCCCTCTGCAAGGCAGCGTACGAGCGACTGGCTGCTGCGCATCGGACTGCCGCTATCCGATCGGCGCCAGGATTTGCGCGTTTGTGGCCGTCACTTTACACCGGAAGATTACTGACGCAATAGCTTTTCGCGAGTCTGGTATTAGGGCAAATGCAAGCGCAAGGGGACAGAGTCTCGCCGCTTGACTGTGCCGTAACGGGATGAGCCATGAGATGAGCAGAAGGGCAAATGGGAATGGTCTGCACAGTGCAGCCACCTGGTGGCACAGAGCTCAACCATACACAGTAGCAGCAATGAAGTGTATTCTTCTTTGCTGCTGGTATGTATTTTTCGCAGGAGTGTAATCATCAACACGTTGTTTTTATAAATGTTTAAAATGTTTTACACTTGGTTAGAACAATATTAGCGCTTTGTTTGGATGGGTAAGCGCTGCGCCAACAAGTGTATGGACCGTGCAGACCGATCAGACCGCTCACGTACGTCTACGCTAAAGTTCCTTGATCAGCTTGAGTTTATGCCTCCAGTCATTCGCCGAAATGACCAGCTTGCCTGTGGTTACCGGAATACAAGACACGTTCGGCGCTACGACAGAATGCTCGCAACGCACGCTGCTTTGATAGCTCTCGCTTGGGGTCGACGGCCAAGCAACTAGCGGAGAGGTCTCGCGCGGGCGGGGGTGGGCTCCAAAATAACCGGAAGTGGACGATGTGACGTCGCATCGTGACGCAGAACCAGTGAAGGTGGAGCTTAGCCCTGCTCGCTCGGCGAACGAGTTGAGGAGGAAAAGCATGGCTAGGGAAGAGGGTACCTTCTAATCGCTTGTAGCTCCATTAATACGTAACGCTTCACTTAAATTTTGGTGCGAATGTTCTACTTAAGCTGTACCCTACGCGTCAACAAAATTTGTCCGAACTGTTTCAGGGGCCCTTTAACAAATTAAATTGAAGTTAAAATCTGGGGTTTTATGTGCCAAAACCACTACATGATTATGAGGCACACCGTAGTGGAGGACTCCAGTTTATTTCCGACCACCTGGGGTTCTTTAATGTGCACCGAATGCACAGTACACCCAGGGGCGTTTCTGCATTTCGCCCCCATCGAAATGTGGCCACAACAGCCAGGATTTGATCCCGCAACCTCATGCTTAGCAGCACAACACCAAAGCTACTACGCCACCACAGCGGGTTCTTGACGAATCCTAGGTTGTTTTAAATGCTGTTATCGGTCATTTGTAAACGTCCTCTACAACTTTTTCACTGACAATGTATCGACTAGTTAAATTTATAAATTTAGCTAATTAAAAGTGTTCGTGCACAAAACCCATCAAGGTACAGTGAATATCGTTCGCATAGTACCCTCTGTTAATTTTTTATTCTTGGCGACCTTCAGTTAAGATAGCGGAATACCGCAGAATAAATACGAAGTGATGTGCTGGTCATTGCATGTTTGCCAGTACTTCACATCGATGGACGAGAAAAAGCTCCCAGATATTTTTGAAAATAATAAAGGGATAAAAATGTTTACTGGCTGTCCAGTCTACGTTGTCGTCCAATATTTTTAATCAGCTCGATTCGCGGTTCTGCCACAGGCTCCATAAAGCCAGTGTAAAACAGCAACTGATATTTCATTCACCAATTGATGGTTTATTAAAATTTTTGGACTTGATCTGTGCAAGTTGCGTTGCAAACATCGTTGTTGCGAACACAATTTCGGAGGTTTGTAGTTTGACCGAACGTTTAATTATGACCACAAGTTGGCTGGTGGAGTCCTATAATGAGGACATCACCTACTCGACCTCAAGAGCAACAACCTCAACGGTTGGAATAAATGTTTTCTCTCTCTTTCTCTGGCCGCTAAGGTTGACTAAATATGAAGCTTTACAGCCTTGGCTTGCTTTCTGAGGTGGCAACAGCTCGATTTTGTGCGGGGGTGGCCTTTATAAAACATTTGTAATGCAATATATTGGATAAAACGGTTTCCATTTTCTCGTGGCCTAGTTACAATTATGCCACCAAACACACCCAAACTCTAATGGTGCCAACACTGAAACAGACTGCGTAGGCTTGGATTGCAGAGCTAAGTGCTAGCCAATGCATGTCTATGGCTGCCTGGTTGCCACTGGACACGCACACCCTGCTAAATTTGACTTCATTAGAAATTGTTGTTTTGGCACAGGTTGACACAGCTCAATGGTTTGGCACAAGTTGGTGAAATTGGCACAGCACTTCCATCCCTGTAATGTATCAGTGCAAATACAGTGGTGCTGCCATCAATAGTGACCATTATTGTGTGAGCTTGTAGACAAGTAGTGTTCTTGAAGAAGGAACTCGCAACCTTGCAGCTATGTGGTGCGTTATGTGTGTGACATTTCTAGTGATCACTGTTGCTCATTAAGTATAACAGAATGATTCAGCAATGTGTCACCATGATTATATTGCTGAAACGAGCTGCACACACATCACAGTCTAAGCCGTCACAACTGATTACTCCACTCCTCGTAATTCTTGTGCTGGCTGAAACACCACTGTGGGAATCCACATTGACAAAAGTGCTAGATTTCTCTAGAGCTAAGTTTGCATGAAGCTCAGGGGTGTGTGTAGACCGATGCAGTGAAAGCTTGTTCTGACAAAAATAAAACTTACAGATGAAAGAGCAGCACTGTAGTACAATAGGTGATTATTTTTTACTGGAATCATTACAAAAAATTCAGAATGGTGCAATAGTGGCCTGTCTGAATGAAGCAATAATGTCTGTTCTCACATGGTTTAACAAATAAGACGCTTATTGCACAGTGTATCATGTATGATACACACAGAATAACATTTCCTAACTTCGTAGAATCAATGCAAAGGAAATCAACACATATTTACCTGGAACTAGCATCATCTTTAGCAATGAAATTGATAGCAGCTGTAACTCTGGAAATTACATTTGAGGTATTTTTCTCTCGAGATACGTGCTGCCAGCTTGTCCCACAATTCACGAGAAATTCATAAACAGGTCATTTTCATTATCCTTACACTTGAAAATAGCGCAGAAAAACAGCAAGGGGTTTTGAATGAGAAACTTGTTCTGGTGGTCCTGTGAGGTGAGCATTTATTGCTGTGTGATAAGATACGGCATGCAGTTAGGGGTTGTTTTGTTGCAAGATAAGAAATCTGGTGACAAAATATAATGATTTTACGTACTGTACTGTTAATTAGCACCATTATTGTGACAAGTATGTCGGAAAAAGGCAATTTCAGCTATTTTTACAAGACACTGTGTGGGGCCAGTTGTGATTAAAGAGCCAATGACAACAAAAGCAACAAACAGCTCTCAGAAGAACAGGACCAATATATATTCTTTCTGCTTGTGTCAAGTTCCTAAAGTAAAAAAAAAAAAAACTACTTAGAATGCAAACTAAGGGATCCGGTTTTGATATTCACATATCAAACCCAATCGGACTTCCGGACTATTCACAAATGACCATTACAGTGCATGGCCATTTGGCCATGCACTGTAAGCGATGCGGGTGCGTGCCTGAGTTTGACGCCACGTGTGTGCTTGGTAGGGGAGGCACAAGGTGGGGGCGCGAGATTTGTGAGGCATATCACATTGACAGGGAGGGTGATAGCTGAGTCAGCACGGCTTCACTTGCCTTGTCCAAAAAAGAAAAAATGTACTTACAGAACAATCTCCCACATTTTGATTAGAATGAGAATGTACTATTTTAACTGTGTGCGCATGCACCAACGAAATGTATATGTGTACCTTCGCTCGCAGTAAAAAACCAGTTGATGTTTAGCGCTCGTCCTGTCGTCCTCTCTGTCTTTGTCCCTGCTATTTTGCGCTAGTCTTTTGAATAATGATGACACACCAACTAGCCCAGCTTTCTGCCTTGATCGCTTTGATATTGAAGCTATAATTTAGTCAATCAAGGATGTTTTAAACAAATTTTTAAGAGACTTGTAATAAATCGAACTCCACTTATTACACCAAAGTTTTGCAATAGCTGCGATACATTTTTGCAGGTTTTCTCCCATTCAAACGTCTTTGTGTGTGGTTTCAAAATAAACCTGCAACTAGGGCCATTATAAGATTACAAAAATTAAAGCAGTGGGGTTTAATGGTGAATGTATACACCTGCCATGCTCACTACATTTGAAGGCTCCTTTTTCAAGCTTGTCTGACAGAGAATGGGGCAGCTAAACCAAACTTGCAGCATGCATGATACCCAAGTTGTTGGCTACTCATGAGATGTTCACAAAGCCTGCTGTTTACAACAGACATTCTTGTTGGGACAAAAAAAGTAACATTGCATCACTTTGCAAATATTACTAGGAATTCCAGAGATCCCAGCAAGTTAGCTTGTTACAAATAATATGCGACATGCATATCCATAAACAAACACAATAATTACCTCGCTCCAAGTCCCAGACACGGCAAGTGTTATCACCTGCACCCGAGATTACTTTTGTCGAGTCCCCTGCTAGGAGCTGAGGAAACAATGACCTTGCAAAGTGTAGTGATAGGCAGAGTGAGAGAGAGAGACATCAACAAGGAGCACTTATTTGCAATACATATTGTGCAATAATATGTGCCACGGAAATCTGCGCAAATAACTTCGGATTTCATGACCGTGAAGATGCATTCATAGAGCCTTTCAAAAAATTACTATGGCGGCACACTTGAATGCACCTTTCAACATATGAGCATCCAGGTAGTGAAAAATGTTATCCAGACACTCGTGTGGACACTAAACTAATTTCTCACATTACTCAGAAAAAGAAAAAAAGAATAATGAGGTCTGTACAAACTAAGCCATAACTGGTAAGCGCACAAGTAACCGCTAGTCACTTGGTTGTGTGAACTTGAAACGGTGGGGCGGCTGGTGCCACCAAGCTCCGCTGCGTCTGGTCTCACTCCTAAAGATTCGCGGTTCGGGTTAACAAGCCGTTGAATCTTTAAATGCTAGGCTAAATTCGCACATAACGTTTCTTGCACTTGGCCTCTTCCGAGCCCAATCGTATAACTAGTATCCACCGCAGTGCCGTAAACAGTATGCCACGAATGATGTTCAAGGATACAGTTGACATCGATGCACCAGACGGCACCAGCGTGGCCAATGAAGTTGCCGAGGCGCTCCCCGTTGAGCGAGTAGTACACATTAGGCGAGTGATCCTTGGCGCAGGAGAACAGCAGGTCCCCTTCGCGATTATACTTGATCTGCGTGATGGCCCTCTCGTGGCCATGCAGCATAAGCGGCTTCTGCGATCGAAATGACGCAGCCCGTTAGCGTAGATGATTAGAACACCCACAAGAAATCGCAGCGCGATATCTTTTGGCATTAATCAAAAGTAAGAACAAAGGTGCAGCTGCCTGACGGGCCAACGTAGCTATGCCGCTAGAAAGACGACTTTTTTTGACAGGCACTGCCGCTGCTGGGCAAGGTATGTCAGCGGGCAAGGTTCTGAGTGGTGTTGTGTAAGTCACGGGTCGCTTTTTTCGTCACGACGATAGATTGCATTTTTTACAAGCACTGCTCCTGGAGGGCACATGTAACCGGCAAACGGAGGTCTCAGGAGAGCACCTCAGGTTATAATAAAGCAGGCGGCGCAGGACTACTAGGGCACCCAAAGGGTAGCGGGGGATCATAGCTGGAAGCAGAGCGGCCCGTGGGTTGGGGCGGCAGTGCCCGAAGCGTGCCAAGAGGTGCTCGTATAAAAGATTGGCTGTCCGCTGTCGCGGACAGCCGATTACGCTCGCGCGCTTATTCTAAAGGCGAGAAATATCAGTAAAATCTTGCCATATTGGAATAGTAACGGCGGGCACCACGTTTCCACGCACTTCGCAAGCTCTCCGGTTTTTTTATGGATCAGGGCTGGATTGGATTGGTTTCGGTTTTTATCGCAGTTGTAACGTAAAACATGCAATTGCAAAAGCAGCGGTTAACTTTTTAAGTAAGCTGAAAACGTGTCCTACCACATTTTATAGGCGCAGTATGGTGTTCTTAACTTTTTTTCTGAACCAAGGTATATGCGTTTAACGTGTATGTGTGACCGTGTGTGACACTGCCAATCAGGCGATCAGGCAACCATGCAATAAAATGAAAACGGCCGTATAAAAAGAAGCTACGGCTATTAAGGCGCGTCATTCGTTTGCTCCCGAACTTATTCCTTGTTCTCTCGAGTCAATAGGCAGCGATGGGGACTGTGAACCCACAGCAAACGCCTCCTCCAAAGAAAGTTAGATTCGCAGCTACACCCAAGACTCCAGAAACGCCGAGAACGGGGCCGGTAAGAATCAAGGCGTTACTAAGGTATGTCGTTCGAGTCTCGAAAATTCATTGCTCGAATTTTCTTCGCGCAGGGCGTTCCGGAGTCTGTGTATCGGGCGCTGTTGGCGCGGCCGCCGCACGATCCCGATGGACTGATGCGTGATGTTTGCGCTTTCATCGAAGTCCGAGTCGGCACCGAGGATGTGTCGTCGACGTTCGAAAGCCTGATGACGCGGCTGGGCGCCACGGTGCGACGCTATCTTGGCCCCAGCGTGACACACGTCGTGTTCCGCGAGGGCCGCGTGTCCACCCGCAAGCGGGCCCTCCAGCTGGGTATCCCCATCGTGGGCCCGCTCTGGGTCGAAGAGTAAGTTTGTCTAACCCATTGTTTGGCCTAATGCAGTTTTGAAGATGCACTTGCGGAGCAGAGAAAGACTCGGGAGCATAACCGTATTGTGTTCTATGCTACCTCACGGTTGGGCAATGTACGGATGACCAGGGCTTAGTCAGGCGGACAATGTTCTGCCTTTAGCCTTGCCATCCAAGACCTTCACTGTCTCTGAATCAATGCTAAACTAAATAAATAAATAAATCGTGATGAAATAAGAATTAAGAAAACAGCGTTTAGGGGAAACGGAAACGGCGTCCATGCAGAGATCTCTGCTGACACTGGCACCCCACTTTTCTGCTACCTGGCCTTGCAATGGACCTTGCAGAACTCGGCAACACATATTTTGGGCTTGAATCCAATGTGCATGCGTTTAAATCACTAATTTTGACACCCTGAGATGTACCAGCAATTTGACGGCAGTAGTGGTTGGCACTTGCAACTTTGTGGGCCTGTTATTTATCAGTGCTTAAAGGGAGAGTTGAGGAAACAAGATTCACTCTGTCAGTTCTTCAGTGGACGTCTGCTACTTGTTCACAGCTTCTTCTAACTGCACTTTACATGAAAATCAATGTCCTGACCTACTGGAGTCTTTCAATAGACCTCTCCTGGGGTATGTCACACTGTGCCGGCAACATCACAGCATGGCGTCTCCGGCACACGTGCAGTGACGTTGGTTGGCAAAACGCTGTCTCCACCAGCCCTTGGTGGGGTACAGTTGCACAGTGCTTGGTGTGGGTGTGTGCCACGTGGACACATTTTCTTTTCTTTACTTATTTTTGTACAGCTCCACCCTTGACAGTCAGATTGGCAGTATTGTGTGCTGGAGAACATCTGTGTGTGGTTAACGGCATGATGTAAAACTGTTGACGCTGGCTTTTCTTCGTAAATGCAGCACGTTTGTTTTGTAATTATAAAGTGTGTGGCAAAAAGTAGTGACAGTATGGGCTCATCTTTGCATAGGGAAACGGCGCACATTGCTGTGTGGTATAATGCATCATGTTTGCGAAAATGTGGACATGCTGATGTGTCATAGGGGCACTCTTAGTGACCAGGCATCGGCAGAACTTCAGGACCCATAATTTTTATACGGTTGGGAATGAATGAGACACGATTAGTAAGTGCATTTATCTCGGTCCCGTCTACACTGTGTGGAGAAAAAAAATTGTTTCAGCATAATTTATCGGCCTAAAAGTATGACTGTAAATGAGCTCCTCGTGTTGCTATTCTTACCATTCCCATAGCAGCGTATGCCTTGCCACAAGAAACGTGCATGCACTATAAGCATGTTCTTACCATTGCTGAAGCTGTGTGTGTACACTTTGCCACGGGGATTGCACAAAGGACGACCCACTAACATTGTCGCGGTTTTAGCTAAAACAGTGAACTTTCTTGTTTTATTTCTTGTTCCTATACTTCTCTTTACGACGCAAAATTTATTGTGACGATGCGCATAAACACATAAAACTGGGTCTCTTAAAATTAAACTAGCAAAGGGGGGCCGCATGCACAGCGAAGTTAATGCACAACGAATTCAGTATGATTTATGTATGCTTCGTGCACTCGCATTCAGATGACTAAAAGGTAAAATGAATTAAAATATGGTGTTTAACATTCCTGTTCGGCAGAGTGGTTTATGAAGAACGCTGTAAGCGAGAACTCCGGATTAATTTAGAATGCGTAGGGGTTTTTCACTGCGCACCTAAAGCATGATAACGACTGTTCTTGCCTTCCGCATTCATTGGAATTTAGGCGCCACCACCGGGTATGGCTGATTATTGTAGACCAAATTAACCTTGTGTATTCTGTAAGATACACTGTAAATCGACGCAAAATAAGTACATTCACGTCAGCATTATTCATTTTTTTTTTCCCCCAACGACCACGCATTTAAGGGAAGTGTCATTTCGGTACGGGGAAAATGTTCTTTTCTGGTAATATATTTTCTTTCGAAGAGTAATGTAATTTTTGTGGCTATTTGATCTACGACTACGGCGTTTTTACAAAATCGCCGTATGCTGACTTAAAGGCAGCACACACTTGGCAACAATGCTACGTTGTTGTACTAGTAAAATGAGCATGGTTATTTTCTGAGCACACTTCAGAAAATAGCAATATTTATGCAAAACTTTCGATTGTAGCATCTCGGATACAGGCAGCGCTTCTATGCAAAGAACCGGTCGGCTGAACGTTTTTTGCCAACCAGTGCCCACTTCGGAGGCGGCGCAGATGGGAAGGGCGCTCTCAATGACGTCACGCTGTTTGCAGACAGGGAGAAGGGAGGGCACGGCAGCACTGTTACCTCAGACTCGATGTCTGCAACATCTCAGTGACAACAATGATGCCTAATGGAAAAATATCCTGTGGACACCCACTGCCACGACATATAGGATATGTCACTCGCACAATTGTTTAGCTGCACTTTCTGTCAGACATCCCTCCCATGTCTGCGAGAGACATCTTGGTGACATGCTGCAAACGTTTTATGGACATATGTCAGGTCCTTTCACGCAGTGTTGGCTATAATTCCAATTATGTGCACAGCACACGCTGTGTGGCGGGTGCAGCGGGCAGAGCACCCGCTGCTGCATTCTCCAGGGTAGCATATCCCACCACTGTCAATCAATTTTTGCAACACCTGTTTATCGAAGCTCAACTGACGGTACTATTGGGTAGCGTGGCGTTGTCGGCGGGCTGCTGCCTTTGCAGGTGGCACTCAACAGGTGACGTAAGTCCTCATCGTGGATTTGCAGCAGGTTCCACTTTTGATGGGCCTTCTTTTAGGCGACGTTGGTCTCGGAAAGTGTTGACAGTTCGTGGAAGGAATCCGTCTTTGAGTCGCACCGTTTGTGAAAAGGATTCCCTTGCACATGCACAAAGGGGTCTGTGAACACTGCGGGGCGTCCACCCGACCGGCATCCACTCAAGACAACCATAGCGAATTAAGAGCCCATTCTTCATTTCTTGAGGCGTGGTGGTCGAGAATCCTTTTTGCCCGGGGTGCTACACGCCAACCGTAAAGCCGCGCATAAGCAACAGATACGTTGTGTGCACACATTATACTCGCACACGTGAGGAAGTGCAAGGGTCTTACTGAACTAAATGAAATTTTCAAAGTAAATTGCAGCAGAAAATTCGCAAAGTACAATGTGCACACACAAGCTACTGGCACATTAGCTTCGGATTGTAGTTAGAACATGCAAGAAAACATAATTCTCTTACAAGGAAACTCAAAGACAAAGCCTCTTGGAGGACAAATATTCATGCATGTGCAAGAAAATGTCCATGTGCGATATTCTTGGGACATCGATGGTGCGCTGTCCCAACAAGGATCATGTGCAATATCCTTGGAAGATTTGTGATATAATATCCAAAACTGGGCATTTAGCTGATGTCCTATTTGTCTCTAAAACTATGCACACACATTGGGACATTACAGATCAGGATGTCGTATGGACGAAGTGTTTTTGCTGGAATAATCCACTGTGCATCTCCTGAGTTTTGTAGAGCTGTATTCATAAATTTACTTGTAATTATAAGGCTTAAGGCAGTTTAACAAAAGGTTTTAGGCACTGCTTACTATTTGTAACTACTTGTAAAAACGGTCTGTTAGTCTGCTCATAATGACATTGATTGTAAATGTTCTCGGCTTTTCTTTGAAACTGTATACAGACTGCTGTGAACAGTTCAGGATTTGTTTATTCCTTTGGGTTTAAAGCCAATTCTGTTCACTGAAATGTAAGAGGACTCCTCGGATGAGTGAAGGGGGCATGCATGAGCAGTGTGACATTGAAATAAATTGGGGCTTGCAGGTGCCTTGCCCAAGACAGGCTGGCATCTCCAGAGAGGTTCCCAGCACATGTTTCTGCAGCCTATGACTGCCCCATTCTCAGCCGCAAAATAAGGGTAAGCAGTCGGCATTTGCAATGACATACCTTTGTGCTTCCATCTTTTCTATGTGGGGACACATTGGGGACATATATCCTTCAAAATGCATTTATGCCTGCCTGCCTGCAGTTTTAGGCGTGACATGCAGAGAAGCTGAACTCTTGCAAAAGACGGAATGAACGGTGCAAAAGATGAGTCATCGTATAAAGCAACACATGGGTCATGGCAAGCAACTTCATTTGGGGCCATTAGGCAGTGCTGTGTTTCATCCTGCACTTCATTCTGTCATTTGCACCTTTTTTCCTTTTTAGTGTGTACCAACTTCAGCACTGCTCCATTACACAATTGCCATCACTTCATCCTGTTCAGATAGGAACAAGGACCGTGTAAACCCTTATAGAAGTCATTAAGGCGTACTGAGAATGCATGTCCAGACACATTGACGTTTGGTAAACAAATTGTGAAAGTCCTAAGCAAGGCATAGCCTTAAAGGCCAAATGAAACAAAATTTTGGACTGTGTACAATCAGCGCCAAATTAAACTTGAACAGCGGAGCGCATGGCCCATGCATAAGTGAAGATATAGTGTGCGCCGTCCAATCATCACCATTGACAGGCGCACACATCCGGTTTGGCGCACTGCGCGATCCCCCTCTATCGAGATCATTTCGCTTTGGTTCTGGTTCTTACATTTGAAAGGGAGAAAATAAAAATGAAACTAAAATATTGCAGTTTATGGCGAGTCTTGTCGCACAGGTCGCCGAAACCACAAGTGCTGTCGGTGCAAACAGCGGTGCGTGCGTGCGCGTGGTGCAGTTTGCACTGTCATCGCCGCGCGGGTGAATCTACCTTGCGATGACGGTGCAAACTGCACCACGCGCACGCACGCACCGCTGTTCGCACCGACAGCACTTGTGGTTTCGGCGACCTGTGCGACAAGACTCGCCATAAACTGCAATATTTTAGCTTAATTATTATAGCGAAAGCCATACTGCTCGCACTTTCTGCCGATCGGTGGTCGTGGCACCTCCTTACACAGCTGCGCGTCACGTGACCGTGTGACGTCACGCCAGACCGAGAGACGGGGCCCCAGCTCGCTGCTGCGGTGCTACCGAGAGAGGGCGCTCGCTGGTGTGATCTCTCGCTAGGAGGATAAATGGGGCTACAGCTCGGCTCCTCGCAGTGGTCAGCGCGCTGCCTTGCGCTATGTCAGATGATGTATAGCCATAAGTTCAAAGGGCAACCGTGTCCACACCATCAGCCAAGCCAAGGGTATTGCTTTGGCAATCTTCCAGGCTTAACCAAGCTAAGCCTTCAGCCAATTTTTTTATTTTCTCCCTTTCAAATGTAAGAACCAGAACAGAAGTGAAATAATCTTGATATAGGGGGATTGCGCAGTGCGGCCTGGGCACTTGTGGCTGGCCCCAGCATGCTGAAAAATTTTGGATGTGGTAGTGCTCGAGGTGCTGCAGCAAGCCACCAGGTGTATTAATCGTCTGCTTAGGTGCTGTTTAAATGCTTCTAACAAAAAAACTATGCAATTACCAGCTCTTTGACATTGCCAAGATAAGTTCAGGGGTATAGCTAATCATAACAGATTTAGCCAAAGTGAAATTTCGTTGCCCAGTTGGCCTTCAATCTTGGATGCAGATGCATAACACTGGCAGTGCACGAGTGGTGCATGGTGTCAACATGGTTTCCTCTGCAGAAGCCTCGCTCTTGGCGGACCAAGACAGACTCCCCATCTCCAGTTAGGCGGAAGCAGAGGCCACGTTTACTGGACCTGAGGCGCAATGTGTTGCTGGATGAAGCAGTGCTCTCGCCCAGCACGCAACACTTACAGGACATTGTTACAAAAGGTATGCACAGGCAGAACCAATGTTCCTTCAGTAAGCTCGTTGTGCATGCATTGGCATTTGTAGTAGCCATTCTCTGTGTTGCATCAGGTGGCTCTTTATATAACTTGCCAACTTTAAGTTTGCATACTGAGCAAGGTCAATCTACCCATTGAGTGCAGCTAGCACAGGCGCCTCCATAAATATGCATGGATGAAAACATTCAGTGACAGAACTGGACTGTACTAGAAATGATAAGCCACTTCATAAAAGAGCAACAATGAAACATAGAGCAAGTTGTAGTATAAAGAGGAGGCAACACTTATAACATCGCTTGGCAACAGGCGAATGTCTTCAGACAGACTGTCTCCCAGTGAAATACTGCCAGTTAAATAGAAACAAGAGGAATAGTGCTAAGTTAACCTCTCTAGTACAGTGTGGAATCTTGTTGATTCGAACTTCAGATTAACAAAAGTTAACCCCCCCCCCCTCCAGGCTATGCCACACACACGCACGTGCGCGCACACACACACATACCTAAAGTGCCATTACCAGAGCTTTGTCACCCACATCATTTGAGGTTCCTTTTGACTTTCCTCGACCTTTTCACTTGAAGTTTTACTGGGGCTAATAGCTTACTGCATCATTGTTGGTGCAGACGTGCGCAGCTTTTAATTAATATTTTCACTTTATTTCTGCAAATCCTGACAATAGGAGGACACACGCATTAGAAGTCCTAGTGGCGGCTGCCTCATCCGTATTTTCTCACTTCAACATTGTTTTAAATTTGCACTGTAAACACCATGCACATACACAACATATTGAAATTTACACACAGGACAAAGTTTATTATATTTTTGAAAAAGATGGAGGTAGTCAATTAAAAATTATTTCTAAAGGTATGGATAGCCTATGCCTAGAGAATGAATATGTTGCTGTAGATATTCACCATGCTTCAAATTGCTTTGCATGCTTTTTTGACCATGAAAAAAAAACTTAGACTTCAGTGACCACTTCGGCAGGGTCTTTTATCAATGGCGTGTGAGATGCACATGAATGTTGCATGTCTCCGTATTGCTTCTCTTTCCACTAAGCGATGCTAACGACTCAAGAAAAAAAAAACATTTCTAATAATTTACAACATTTATTAGAGATGGAAACACCGTCACTTGCATGCAAAGGCCATAAATATATACAGGGTGCCCCAATTAACTACCATGTACCAATATTTTAAAACGGAGCAATGCATTACTTAAACGCATTGCATTACAATGCATATTGTTGACAGTACATTGTAGCAGCTGTCAGTAATTTTTTCGTTACTAATTATCTAACTCGAGACATACAATCCTAATCATCAACGTGCGAGTCGGGCATTTGAATGCACAGCCAAGGGACATCTAACTGCGGTATTTTCAGGGACGTACTAATTACATGCTAATTTTTCCTGACTGATAAACAAACCCTGCGAAATATGGAGAATACCATGTATCTGTGCTCCCACTCAAATCCTAAAGCAGCACCCTCGAACTACCTCCCTCTGAGTTATCCACAATGAAATAAAGAAAGACATCGTGATCGCGCGAATGCCTTTCTGCTCTGAATCTGCCGCGCCCTGGCCGAAGTAACACATCACGTTTGGTGTTAGTTGGAAACAAGCTGTGATAGCTGTTGTCTTAGCGTAAATAAAGTCCGTGCATGTTTTTTTTTTTTTTTTCTCGCAATACCTATCGCCACAAGAGCGAATTGACAACACCAGTGCAAAAATTTAAAGGTGCATTTTGTTTCGTCGCATGTCTTTCTCTAATGAGCAGAAGGTAAGCATGATGCTTGCCTTGGGATCTGTGAATGGTAACAAGAGGAAGGCCGCAAATATATGTATCAGTCATGGAAGTGTGGCGGTAGACCAAATGCATGGACTATCATCAGAAATTATGAGAACCTGGGACAAACCGGCAGCTGGAAGAAACAGCGGCGGAGGACTCCATCTTTGAGTTCTAGCCTACGCACGAATGTCCTAGCATAAATGGCCTCAAACACTCATACTAGCGTGCGAGACGTGGCTGCCCAAGTACCAATTTCCAAGTCAACACTTTTAAGGATTCTAAGTGACGGCTTTTCACCCGTACCACTTTAACCAGCACCAATGCTTGGAAGATAGGGAGCTGCAGAATCTTCTAGATTTCTCGAATTGACTCTTCACAAAAGCCGATGAGTCACTGGACTTTTTGAGCAACATCATGTGCAAAGATGAAGCCAATTTTCGCAGAAACACCTAGTTAAGTTTGCATATTGCACTCTATTTGAGGGACTCCAATCCACGCTGGGTAAAGTGCAATCGGCACCTGTACCAGTGGTCACTCAATGTGCGGTTCGGAATTTACACTGGTGCTATAATCGGTCCCATTTTCTTCGATCACACACTAACTGGACAGTGTTACCTGAACGAAATCCTTGGAGTAGTGGATTAGTTTTTTAGCGAAGTTCTGCTGTCATGTCTTCCATTTCTGTGGCATCGGCAAAATGGACCACCAACACACAGCAGCAGCCAAGCACGAAACTAGCTGGATGCGACTTTTCCTGTGCAGTAGATCGGAAGGCACAGGCCTGTAAATTGGCCAGCTAGGTCACCTGACCTCTCTCCACTCTATTTCTTTATTTGGGTTTATGTGAAAGCTTGTGCTTACATGATCGAGACGGATGTCAGATTAGTTCAAGGCAAGGATGACGGATACCTGCCGTAGAATTCCTGCATCAGCCAACAAGAAAGCCACTGAAGGTGTGATAAAATGGACACAGTGGTGCTTAGCTGCAAAAGGAGACCTATTCGAACACGTCCTCTCGGCAGCAGCTGGTGTTCAACAAAGCTTACAATGTGTGTGCGTGTGTGTGTGTGTGTGTGTGTGTGTGTCAATTCAGCTTACGTAGAAGTGGTGTATTTACTTTCTTGAATGCATCGGTTTTGTTTTTCTCTACAGGTCTGTTCATCTCGCTTTTATTTTTTGATACAAAGCTGTTTTTGCAGCATGTATACACTCTCATGAAAAATAAAAAGATCACTTCAATTTGGCTCTAGTCCAAAGCAAGTTTCTGATGATGTGGTGCGAGCAAAGCTGGGATTTTGAAACATTCAATGCCTATTACATTGCTTTTCACATTTCGTGCATGGTTGGAGCAGCGCTTCGGCTGCAATATCAAGGGGCTTTTGTTATCAATGTGATCTGTCGGCCATGAGAGACCGGTAATAAGTGTGATATAGAAATGAGAGAAAGGAATAGCTGTGAAGCTGCAAAACCTGCTGTTGCTGCTCCATCCATACAGTTATCAAGCTGATGTGCTGTATCTTTGGGTTTGCGATCGGCTTATTTGAAGGCGCTGCTTTATGATGCAGGTGGGAGCACAGTCACGTGGCATTTTTCATACTTCGTGAGGTTTCTTTGCCAGTCGGAAAAAAATGTACGCAATTAGTACATAGCTGAAAACACCGCTTTTAGATGTCATTTTGGGTGCCTGCAAATGCCTCGTTGACACTTTGATAATTATGACAGTATTTCTCGAGTTAGTAAATTACTTGCATTTACCAAATTAAATCTCGGTAATGAAATAATTACTGGCAGCTACTCCACTGTACTGGAAACAATATGCACTAGGTTTTCTTCGAGTAACGCAACTGCTCTTTTCTTTAATCTTGGTGCATGATACTTGAACACTGTATAATTCACTCAGTAACCGAAATGAGGCCAAGCCGGATTCACTCGAAATCCGAATCAACACTAGTCATGCATAGCAGCGCTTATACTCTTAGTCACAGAAAAACAAATAGAGAGAGAGAGGCTGCAGTTTCACCGGAAAGGTGAAGCAGTATTAGCAATAGCCAAACACGCGACAATTACATGAAGGAAGATTACACCACCGAGAGGACTCGGGCTGTGAAATTGAACTGCCTCCTACCATGAGATTTTGTATATACAGTACTGATATAATGCTGTCAATTCAGCACTCAGTTCTCTGAGGTCACACGAAGTTTCTTCAAGTGCAAGGAACACACACACACACACAAAGGGTTCGGAAAGCTGGTTGGGCCCCAGCCCCCTCCCGGAAAAATGAACTCTCCACCTATGCACCAAGTCATGCACCATAAACTCAGTGGCCACTTCTTTTTACTTGTGCATTATGATTTGACTGCTTTCTAAAGTAATCTCTACAACTGTCCTCATTGATTGTACAGTGAAGGCGCACGTTCCAAGCACCATTTTGGGCACACTGGCCACCCCACAGAAGAGGGAAGCATTTTCCAACTTTCCACTGGCAACTCCTGGTCATACGATGTGCACACTAAAGGCACAGGAACCATACACCCCAATGAGTGAGCTAGCTGCATTGAGGCAAAGCCCACTGCCAGAACTGTCTTCAGAAAAGGACCGCTATATCTGCCGGCGCAGCTTGGAGGACTTCAGTACAAATGTGGTGAGTTCACGCATGTAGACATGTTCAGACCACTTGAGACACTTTTAATTGGTGGGCAGGAGCACATAGCATTGCATGAAAAGTTATGTAAGTGTTAGCTTGCAAGAACTTGGAACTAGTCTTTGTGAGGGCTCTTGTTCGCACCCTGTGAACTGCCATTAGGAAAAATGGCAACATACACGCAGGGCACTTTTGGAGCTTCTGTGCTTGCCCGACTGTCACTCAGTTCCACTGACCGATGAAAAAAGCCACTAGCCCAACTTGCAGCCCTGCAGATTGCATTTAACCGAAACCTTGGTGCCACATTGCATTGTTTTTAGGGTTATTCACTTGCAAAATTAAAAATGCCGGCAGATGAGAAAGGCTTTCTCCCGCATTTCACCCAGTGACTAAACATATTGCAGCCAATTAGAGCAGCACCTTTTTATTGCATAACAGAAGCTTTCATTTTAAGGTGGTCCCCTTTGCCTTTTCCCTCCGATGGCATCATTTTGGACCACAAGCTTGAAACGCCTGTAGAACATAACGTTGCATGTTCTTTGTTTGTTTTCTTGTATGTGCACATTGTCTGTGTTATCATACTTTTACATCTGCTTACAAACTACATCTGCTTCACAGGTGGTTTCTTTCATAGCGGGCCTGTCATTATCAGATGTAAGCAATTTGGTAGCATATCCTGGAATTTTCATGATGATAGCTAGTTACTATATAACATCCTATAAATAAGGGGTCCACCATGCTTAGTGTTCATGTGTCAAGCCTGCCTTCAGCCTGGCTACAGAGTTTTTCATTTCTCTTGTGGCACAAGTTCACCCAGTAATTTTCCTTCAATTGCTTCTCCACCCATTGCATCTTCACATCGTCATCATCAGCCTGTTTTATGTCCACTGCAGGACGAAGGCCTTTCCCTGCAATCTTTATGTACCCCTGTCCTGCCCCAACAGATTCCAACTTTCGCCTGTGAATTTCTTAACTTGATCACCCCTAGTTTTCTACCGTCCTCGACAGCGCTTCCCTTCTCTTGGCAGCCATTCTGTAACTCTAATGCTCCACCGGTTATCTATCCTACGCATCATCTTCACCTACAGTGCAAACATACTGGACACAAATGAACAAGGACGCCACACGAGCACTGCGTGGTGTCATCTTTCCTTCATGCCCAGTTTTTCTGGTTAGCGCTGTCGGTAAAGATATAAACGTGTCTACTCGTCCAACTAGCTGCTGTTTATCGCCCACTGCCTACCTCTGCCTGCCTCTTTCGTGTGATAGCTCTGATACTTTTGTGGTGTTGCATTGACGTTTCACTAAAAACAACTGCAGTGCCGGGCAAGGGCTTGTGCCTTGAGCAGGGCTTCTTGGTTGGAAGGCCCAAACATCGTCCTGACAGGACTGGAACCAGTTGACCGTGATGCTGTCAGTTCTATAGTGAAGGCCCTGGGCGGTTTCACCACCGAAGCTGAGGTCAGCGATCGCACCACACACATCATATGTGGCACCGCGGGTGGAAAGCCACGGCGGACCCTCAGTGTGCTGTTTGCTCTTGCAAGGGGCAGCTGCTGGCTGCTGCCTGTCCAGTGGGTAAGTGTCTGCAAACCAGTGCAGCCATTCCTCCTCGCTGTTAGAGTGAGTTGCCTTGTATTAAGATGACACGGCACAACTGTATTCTCTGAAGCTCCACAAAATCAATAGGGACCATGAAAAAATTTAAACATTTGAATATGTGGAACTTGCCCCAGATGAAGTAGTGCAGTGACTTTGCAACACATTTAAAGGTTCTATTTAATGTCATTTTGTTGCTATAAGAGACCGGATATTTTGGCCTGTGCATTATGTGACCTGCCTAGTAACTCCAGTCTCAACAAGAACACATCTATCCATGTTTTCTGTCTAATTTCTCACAATATGATGTCTACTATTCAGCTTTCCTTGGTAGCCTTTCACACTACAGGTTGTTACTGCAGAATAACCATTACACGTTTTTGTTCTCAAGGATACCGGCGAGCTGCTATTCACCGTTTGGTAGTGACTACGAAATGCTATTCAGCCAACTTGTCTTAGCCCTACTTTCGTCTTACATTTTGTTAAATGCAAGTGCTTCTAAGTGCAGCACTATAGCTCGACTTACTGCTTTTGTTCGGCATTCCTTTTACTCCAACAATAAATTTATGAGGGTGGTGTTATTTGCCGCAGGCTTACCAATCCTTAGAGAGTGGCCGCTGGTTGGACGAGGGCGCTTTCGCATTGAGCCGGCCCAGGTCGGCCGTAGGGAAGAAACGGAAGTCATCGGGGTGCCTCCTGGTACCTGCTCCTCTGCTGGATGGCCAGGGTCCTTTCTACATCGGCCCAGCGACAGCACCTCCCCCACAGCGCATCCGTGATCTGCTACTGCTTCTGGGTGCAGAGGTAATGCAGGAAAGCCTCAGTGTCGCCTTTGCATGGCTAGGTTGACTGTATTGAAAGTGAATCGCAGAAAAAAGAATTTTCCAGGCAACCTTGTTCGAAGAGCAGTTAATATTTCTAGATGTTGAACACCTTCCAGTATTGCTTATGCAGTAGATCCCTGTTCATACTTCTTTCGAGGGACTGCGGAAAAGAACATACAACAGCTGGATGGATGGATGGATGCGAAACTTTAATAACAACAGCTGGAAAAATGTAATATTAAGGAAGGCCTCAAATCGCCGCAGCAGTGTCGGAAATAGCTCTCAATGGCTGCCAGTGCAGTTATTAAATGTCTCGGTGCTCGTACTGTGACTGGGGACTACACATGAGAATGTGTATAATTAAAGGACACGTAGGATGTTTCGCAACGGTGGACCGTTTTTACTCGAAGCATGCTTCACCGCAATATTTAGCATATGCTTCACTGCATAACATGATCTTACTGTGGCGAAGCTGACTAAAGGGAACCGGTAATTATGCAAATTTTACCTGCTTCAAAATGTAGCCCTTATCTTGGCGGATTTGGGCCAGTGTGCATGGTTCCTGGTTGGTTCTGACCAATGAAGATTTCCTTGGGCGCTTTGCCAACTGCTCTGTGCCTATTGCCTCCTGATGTGCTTGTGCAGCATTTTGCAGCTTTGGTTGCTACATGTTGGTCGCTTGTTGCAACATGTGAGCAAATTTACTTCTGCACCGGTAATATTTTTTTTTTGTGACCACCGTGTCCATCGCAGTGTAAGATGTTGGAACATTACAGAATAGTAGCGTATCAAATGGAAACATAACACAGTCAGACCTCGGAAAATAGTCCGAAAAGCTCGTTCACCCAAAAGAATAAAATTTATCAGGCTGAGAGAGGCTTAAAAAAGTCGGTTTCGCCTGAAAGGTGAAGCATTGATTGCGATAGCAAATTAGTGGACAGCTATACGATGTAAGGATAGTAGTTTTATCGGCCGTATAAACTTGTAAACATGGGTGTACTATACTCGCGGGCAACTTTCTGTGGCTATGAAGGTACAAGCACGTGGCTGCTGCACATGTGTTACTGCGCCAAGTAGTCCGGCAGCATTTGACTGCTTTTGGTTGCTGGGAACAGAAGCTGAATCGACTCAACTTCCACGTGCGACGGTTTCGTGTTTCCCCATATGTGAAACGGAAAAGCTGCAAAATACGCGAACTTTTACACTTGGTGGTGTGTTCTGTCTTATTCAACTGTTGCTAATAAGGTGTCTGTTTTCTCTTCTCCAGCCTAAACTAATGTGCATTAAAACATGGCGCTCTTTTCAGAAGCGCTTTTCCTTGTGTGCGCTTTGCCTTCGTTGCTTTCCTTTCGTAACCACAGAAAGTTTTCTGCGAGTAGAACTAAATTAATAAGCATGGTGTCACGCACCCACAAGCCCAGATGAACGCATCTCACTCAACGACTGCAGAAACTCGCTGTAAAAATGCTGCAATGAGGGAATGTGGCAGCAGCAGCGAGCAAAGTGACATTTGTGCAGCCACTTGCATCAATGAAAGTGCAGCGCAGCGCAGACTCTGTACACATCGCAGATGGCTTTCAAGATGCAGCGTCCCGGTCGGTAAGGCACAGCCACCTGTGCCGCCCGGGATAGAATGCCCCCCCCCCCCCCCCCCCCCCCTCCAAGCCTTGCACGCGACTGAGACAACGTGCTTCCTTCCCGCTTTCTGCTGTTGCATGCGCTCATCAACTCACCCTCGCATGCTTTCACTCACACATACAGCTTTGTCGCACACTTTATTGCCTGTTGATTTTGTACGGAACTTCACACCGACACTGGCAGCAGAAATGCGCCTGGAGTGTCCATATAATTGCTATCTCAATAAAAAGTCTCTTATGATACCCTGCCTCATAGCACGCTTGTAGGCAATCACATTTGCTTGGATTTACGCAAGAGTGATGTCTCCATATACAGTCGACAAGAGTGTCACTGCATTGGTGACCTTCGTTGGTGGAGATTGCCATGGAGATCGAAGAAACGAGCCACATTACTTTGCACCACTAGCCTCTTGCAAAAGCACGGGAGGTGGCGCCGCACAAACACGCAGAATGATGCAACAGTGTCTCCAAGACACAACTCTGCTCTGTGGGCGCACTCTGTGTGAAATAATAACCAGTTTTAAAAAATAAATAAAACTGAAACTGCATTAAGTGATTATGACGATAGTGCTGACCGGAAAAAAAAAAGTGTCCCCTGGTGCATTTGTATCGTCTGAGGAGGCCATGCGGCTGCAACACTAGCTCACTTAAAGGGGTGGAGACATGAAAATTTTCATTCATGCATTCTTCAAGCATTGCGTACTAGTTCATGATGCACACCACGGGATTCATATATATACCCGATAAATAATTTAATAATAGCATTATTATACAGAGTGGTTTCGGTTTCTGGGCTTGAGGTGATGCTATGACGTCATAGGAGAGGAAACGCAACGCGGCTTGGTCACATGGGTCACAAAAATAGTGACGTAAAACTATGCTACGTCGTCTGCTCGCACATAAGCGTGCTCTGCCAGCAGAGGTAAACAACTGGCGATTCGAAGTGCATGTCGCGATTATAATTATTGCGAAGAGCAACAACAACGGTAACAAATTATTGCGGCTTGTGAGAGTCGGTGATTCATACCGAAGCACCGCGAGCTTTAGCTTTGAAGTGAACCGGAAAAGGCCTAGCAACGATATCGGCGGCGCTGAACGATCAGAGGCGGTGAGGCTGCCGTCGGTGCCAGAGTGACCACTCCTCGGCCGCTGATTGGCCGCTTCGCCATACAGCTGCCGCACAAACGGGTCTCTACGGCAAGGAAATCTCGCCGTTTGCGAGCAAAACCGCCGTCGCACGGGAGCCCCCGAATGGCAAACGGCGTGCGGCGAGTTTCCGTGCCGGTAACGTCGACAGGCCTTCACATTGAGAAAGGCCAAGCGAACGAGAGACCACTCCGAGCTGCCGAACTATGCGACTGGCAGATGCTACGTCAACTGCTCTCCACGACAGCGCTGTGCATGTCTCGGTTAGCCAGGGGCCAGGGTTAGCTCGGTTACAGTGTTCTAGAAGCCTGTAGCATAGAGAAAGAATTTTTAGAATGACAGGAAGCCGAGCTAGCTAATTAGGATTCATAATGCAAATTAAGGGGCAATTGCGTTCAGACATGGACACGAGAGGAGAGAAGCGGACAACACGAACGCCGCATATCCTTGTCCCTTTTGGAGTTGGCTGGCTAGTGTTACACTCGACGTGTAAAGGCCCGTCCACATTACCGGCATGGCAACTCGCCGCACGCAATTTGCCGTTCGCGGGCCGCCATGCAGTGTTCGTTTTGTCCACTTCTCTCCTCCTGTGTCCGTGTCTGCACGCCTTACCCCTTCTTTGCATTAAGAAGGAATTTCTATACACCTGTAGCTCGGCTATGGAGGCTAGTGGAGGCTATGCTTGGTCGCTCGGCTCAACAGGCTCCGTAATCTGCATTTCATCGCTACTCATCATACGTCACATTTTTGTGCTAGTGTGCTATGACGTCAATGTTTTCGTTCCTCCGCTGCGACGTCATAACTGCCGCCCTAGCGATGGGTCTCGACCACGAGGAGGAGCTTTTAATGACTTTTGGGAGCTGAATTAAAACTATTTTGAAATGTTTGCAGCATCTAATACCTCGTTGTAGGTGCGTTTGCATACGGAAGCAGCCTACAACATACTTTTTATAGCCTCAAAATTTGGTGTCCCAACCCCTTTAATGTTTGCACCCTTTGGAGCGTATCTTGTCCCACAACAATCGTCATCTGTCTTGCCCGCATTTCCTTTCTTCAACGCTCTGAGCCCAGTGTTTTTCAAAAAAGGAAACGCAAGCAAGACAGATGACGATTATTGTTGTGGGACAAATATGCACCTGCAAAGGGTGCAACTGTTCTAACAGTGCTCCTCTGCCAGGGCCTCAATAATAATTTGTACCTCCAATATAGTTTAGGCCAAGTTTACCTCTCCCTTGTCAACTGAGGAAGAGCGAGCATGGCCTCCGAGACGATAAGATGGTGAGCGTGCACCTCCGAATCTTGGGGCCTGTAGAGTGGACCACTGAAAGCCAAGCCAGCAGAAAATTCAACATGGCGGCCTCCAAGATTGTGGCATTGCCCAGGACGAGCGATTTAGTCAGGAAAATCAAACTTCATGGCTCAATTCATCAGAAAAATCGGTAGCGACAATGCATTAGCTTTATGGGAACCCTGATGGTGCGTTTGACTTCTGGAATATCCATCAAGTCTAAAAATTCATTGGCTACTGTGTGTCTAAAGGGCCAGTTTGACCGACCTCATTGTATAGAGGTTGAACTGCAGTTTGGGGACCATGGACCAAGCAGCCCACATGAACACGGTACTATAGCAGACTTAAGAGTGCCTCAAGTAACCTGGTATGGCGAGAGCCTTGCTTTGTGCTTCACCCATAATCAAAATTCTGCTTCAGTCAATTCAATTTAGCTTTCTTGTATGCAGCAAGTTTCTTTCATTAAAATAGATTGGGAATATGTTTAGATTGGCAGATGTCTAATGAAAGTACTGTTGTGTTTCATGTGTATTGAAATGTGGAAGTCTGTGTTGGCCCCAAGCTAAAGCTTCCTCCGAGCTGCAAAATGCTGGTACATTGGCATTCCTCTTAGTTTTGTCTCGCAGTGCTCAAGGATGTTTTTATATCTTTAAATAATTGAAACACAAGCTTGCTTTACTGCATTTTGTGGGAGGCAGATGTCATGAAATATGTGATAATTACAATTTCTAATGAATGGACTTATGCTCTATGGCATAACATGATTTTTAAGAGCTAATAAAACCTTATGACTTACCTAATTGCATGCAGATTTTTCATGCAAGTAATGGCTGCCTTTTCTTGTAATTCCCCTAAATATCTAGTCTTTCTCTATCTGCCAGATAAATAACCTGTTTGGTGGTAAAACGCAAAACAAAGCCTGTGGTATTTTTTATAGTACATTGAATTGTGTGAAAGAAGGGAGTTGACACCCATGCAGGTATCTCCATCATATCTGCGCTGCCAGATAGCCCTGGGTGACCCGCAGCGGGGCCAATGGCTATCCCAGATCACGCACCTCTCCGAACGCTGGCTTCTCGGTATGCACCTCTCGCATTTTCTCCCTGCTGCTTCGTTGTCTTGTGTGATATCTACAGCACTAAAGATGAACGCTTAACATGAGGTAGTCGCTGTGTTCGCCTTTAACTTTGACTATGCCGTACAAGTCAAGCAAGCAACTAGACTACCTTCATTTTGTCTGTTGTGGCACTGTGACATTATTTTCACAGAAGTCTCTGTATTTTTGTGAAAAGTAATTTCAGTATTTACCATGGCTTACAGTTGTCTGTTGCCCAGAGGAAGCCCATCATATCAACTGTTTGTGTAATATTTCAAATTATGACGCTTGCACTTCTGTATTTTGATCTGTTGAATGAGACATTACTTCCTTGTACTGCACATTGTTTTTAAGTTATGCAGAGTTCTATGTTCATAATCTGAAAATAACTTAGTTAGCAACCTTTTTCAGGTTATTACACAGCCTACACGGGGTAATACTATCTTGCATTTAATTCTCGGAACTGCCCCAAGACAGTTGACCAAATTGTCTATTAATGGTTCTAGTGATCATTCCTTACTGCAAGTAATTCTTAACGTACGCTCATTTTTTAAAGGTTTTGCTACTAAAAGATGTAATTATAATAAAGCCAATTACGTTATGAATTCCGAATTAGATATATTTTCCTAGGTGCTCTTACCTTCATTTCATAGTAGGTTGGTGGAGGAGAATTAGATACTATTCAGGAATAAGATACCTTGGTTAACCAGTATGTTCCTCTCATTAAGCTAACCAATGATAAATCTAACCCGTGGTTTGCCAGATCCCTACGTTTACTGAGAAACGGGAAGAAGCACCACTCGGAAAGTGCTACACACTTGCACACAGGAGCTGCTTGGGACTCTTACAAAGAAAGCTTAAAAATTTATTGTTCTGCCCTGTCTTCATAACGATAAATACTTCAGTCGTGACTTACCATCTCTTCTAAAATGCAATCCCAGAAAGTCTTTAGTAAAATTCTGCCTCACATCTTCAGGCAATCATTAGAGACTGGCATGCTGCCCTCAGACTGGAAGATAGCAAAGGTCATACCTATATTTATGTCAGGTAATAAATACACAATGGAAAAGTACTGTCCAATATAATTAACATCTATATGCTGCAATATGCTAGAACATGTAATTGCATAAAATTTCTACAGCCACCTGGAAGCCAACAAATTTTTCTTTTCTGATCAACACAGATTTTGGAGAAAGCTCTCATGTGAGGTGCAATTATTCGAATTAACAACTGATTTACATACTAACATTGAAGAGGATCTACAAACTGATTGTGCTTTTCTACACATTTCAAAAGTGTTTGACCTCGTAGCACATTGCCATTTGGTCTCCCCACGAGAAATATTTGATCGCAAAACTTGAATCTATTCAGACTAGGGCTGCATATTCCGTTTGACGTTGTTATAACTATAACAAAAGCATACCACAAATTAAACTCAATGTCTTACTACAGCCCTTGCATGATCGTCGTGGTGTAGCCCTGCCATCATTATTTCGTAAATACATCCACAATACAGCACCATCAGTTCTCTTGAAACTCCTCATTACAGGTCACAACGGTTGTACAGTAGGTTCAATTTCACGTGCATCTGCGGAAAGAGTAATGCATTTAACTACTCCGCTCTTCCAAGAGCCATCACCTTTGAAATGACTTTTCTGACACCATAGCTTATGAAATTGACCTAGAAAATTTCCGTCTTCTTCTAACAACGAATTTTTCAAACTCTACATAACCTTACATATTTTTGTTGTTGCCTTTCCTGTTATTAATGTGCAACTATGTGTTAAATATTTTGTTATAGCCTAATTATATCCTGCTCACTCTTAGTTCTAATGATTATATTTTACTGTGTGAAATTTTGTTGTTGAATGAGCAGTCGCATTCAAAAGCATTAGGTTTGTTCCTTGTGTATATTGTGATACTATATTACTGTATATTAGCGCATTTCTTAACCTGTATTTTGCGTATATGTATTCACATATGTATTCTGATTATTTTATGTTATAATCTTTCATTGTACTCTCCCCCCTTACACAATGCCTCTAGGGGCTTGTAAAATATATTTAAATAAATGTGTAAATGCTATAAAAAGTAGTATAGTACTAGTAGTACTACTGGTGTACTGGTACGATCTTGAATATACAGACTGCACTAAGCAAAACAAACTTCTAGTTCAATCTGGATCATAGTTGAATGACAACTGTTTCAGGAGTAAAATTTCCTTTCTTGGCATAATTACAAGGATCTTTCACCAGGTAGCACACTCACTATGTGAGCTTTTAGGCATAACACCAAATGGCTTAGAGTGAACCAGCAATATCACACCTCTAAATGTCAGTTGTGATAAAAAGTGATAAATTTGCTGTAGGAGAAAATTTCAATTCAGTACAACTGTATTTAGTGTTCCACTTGGATGTAGAAGTTTTTCCAAGACAAGTGCTTTTTTTGCATTTTGAGACACGCTAGCAGCTTTTTTCACCTGCAGAAATCCACAAAATGGACGTTATTCTCAAATGCAACAGTTCTGGTGCAGTCACCAGAGCAGGACAAATTTTTCTTTCGGCATTTTTTTTTTGACACCAGCGTAATGGTGTCCTCACAGTTTTCAGTCTCTAACGATGAACATTTTTTGTTGCAGACTTTCATTTGAATGTATTTCGGCTGGTTAGCAAGTTTAAAGGAAATTTACCACAATTAAAACAGTAATTTATACAAAGGTCAAAGTATTACTTGCCCAGCCCTAGTCTTTTGTCCGAATGAAGATAATTTAGGAGCAAAGCAGAAAGGAAAATTGTCATCCAGCCAACAGTAGTACGGAGATACAAAGGAGCCTAACATGTATGTGTTTGCCAGCAATAATGCTTTACAGGCATTACTTGATAGTGAGTAAAGAATGTTCTGCTTTTCTTTGCAGATTGTGTCTCTGAACATCAGGTTCTGCCCTATGACAACTACCTGCTGCAGAAGCCATCTAGCAGTAATCATTGATCATCACCTAGTCATCCAAGCATACCTTCTACACACAAAATTTGAAATTTCATTCTTTTAGTCTCATGATTTTATCTTCCCTTTTATAGAGGACAACGTAACATGGCATTTGTTCATAGTCACAATGTTAATACATAGTCGTAGTGACATGTGAAAGCTACTAGGTGTTTATTGCCTTGTGTGAGATGCCTTTTTTTTTACAGTGGCACCTGTTTACTGAGGGTGTGCGAATATTCGAAACTTTCAAATAATGAATCCAATAGTGTCTTATTGAAGTCGGTCGTCGAATTAAGTACAGTCAAACCTGGATATATCAAACCCACATAGAAATAGTTGTATATAACAAACAGTAGCAAAATCCCCTTGAAGATTTTTGTGTAAAATTTTGATTTTATATATCAAATTACCTGTATACTGAACTTTTTTTGTAATCCCCTTCAGATTCGATATATCATATGACTGTAGTAACAATTCGTAAATGTGAATATTTTTGCAATGCTTTACTATTTCAAAACTTCAACTGCACCCAAATACAGTCGCCGACCGATTTTCCGGACTACAAAAATTCGGACATGCCCGATTATTCAGTCAGCCTCGCGGCACCGCCATTCTCCCCATAGACCATAATGTATAACAACTGCCGAAAGTTCGGACACCTTGCAACCTCTCGTCTGATTTTTCGGACACTCCTTGAGCCAACTCGATCGAGAGCACCATGCATCGACTCTAGGCTGTTTCACATGCTGCAACTGCAACGACGAAAATCGGTGCTGTCGCACGCGTCGCAATGCGATTTTTAGAGGACTCATTTCACATGATTGCGATTTCAACAGTGCGACTGGTGCGACGCCCAGGGTTGCTTAGTGCCAGGTTTCGTGGCACACGCTGCATAATTCTTTTATTGTAGTGAATAAAACGTTTACACTATAATATTATTGACTTCTCTTGATTATAGGCAAATAATATGTACGTTTACTCATTTGAAAACGTTAGTTAAGATTTGTCTTGGGGTGCGCGACGGCGGTTACTGTAGTTCCGTGCGACATCGCGCACGTAAACAGCTGTTCGCAGGTGGTTCAGCGATGTGTGTTGTCTTATGTACCTTCTATGACCGTTTCGTTCTGCCTGTGCTACAACAATCTGCAAGATGACCTATCGACAAGTTCATATAGCTACCCTCACCGTATATGCAGTATTCGGAATTCGGCTGCCACGAAGTTGTCGTGTCAGCCCAACAAGATCCTCGCGCTACCCGTGCTCAGCGTCAGCGTCTAGAGAAATGATGCGTGTATATTGCCTGTCATTGCACATATGTGGTGCCTGCTCCTAGCCATATTCTTACGCCAAACGCAACAAGAAGCACCAACCCGAACGCCCGCGTGTGCCCCTGAACGAAGCCTCAAACGATCTGTGTGATTACGACGTGGAATGAAAATTGTGTTGTGAAATTCAACCTTAGCGCTAGCCTGGTTCGTCCATCGCCGTGCTTGCGCTGCGAATATATATATGGGAGCCCCCACTCAATATTTCTAAAGCCGCAAAAGCCGACGCATCAAATGTTTCGAGCAGTTACCGTCACTTTTGTAGAAACCTGTACGTTGTAACATAGCATTCTAAAAGACACGCTTCTCGTCCACTTTGTTGTCCCGTGTCTCGCGCTGGTAGTATACTCGGAACTTCTAACAAGAAGACCATGTCAGTACGCGCTATTCATAATGCAGGATCGTAGGCCCACGGCAGGCGCACTTGCCGTAGAATTTTTCAGCTTTCCGCTCAGCCTCGCACGCCTAGCTCTCACGGTTAGCCTGTTTTGTGGAAATAAATATTATTATTATATTATTAATGCTATTAGATATTATAGTTCACTGTAATTTATAGCAATCATCCAGATTTCTTAAGCTACTCATGCATTTAACCTGTATTAGGTCAACATTGTTACGACATGCTTATGGGAGTCATTTCAAACTAGATTGCTCAGCCAGAGAAAGTACAAATGCAAGCCTCAATGTTTATTCCAATTTGGTATTCCTAAACATTATATTGACAGAATTTTATGCCTGCTTGCATTTCCTGCAATTCAATGTTCAGAGCTGGAAAAACTGATTCCTTTTCTTGCTGTTGAATGGCTGCTTCAATGTTGATAGCAAGCTATAATTATTCATTTCGAAAGTGTTAAGCAATGACTATATGTCTAAGCTTATCAATGCATTTTTGTTCCACGAAGACAATTAAGTTTTCTCTCTCCCTCTCATTGACAGCCATGGAATGAAACCGTTCACTTTCATAAGTATCAGGATGCAAACATTCTGAAATTTGTCCTGAACATTTGTCTGCGTCCTATAGTGTGCATGTTTGTATTAAGTTCTGGGGTTACAATCGCAGTGATCTACACATATTGTTATACTGCAACAAACAAATTTATTTCACTTTGTTTTCAAATCTACAATGTGGCCATGCAGTAACGACTGCATTAATAAGCAAAAAAGAAAACTGCAGATTCAGTGTACGTGTTGGAATCTATGCGAAGTGAAGTTTTTGTCAAGTGGTCAATTAAATGCTGTTAAAGTAACTGCGATATATACAATTTATCTTATTTTCAACAATCCAACTTGTCATCTTTTGCAAGGTTTGCTTATGCACCGCATAGGTCACAACCTTAATGTCATGTAATCTTTATGCATTACACTGTTCACAAACCATACCGAAACGCAAACGGCAGTTAATGTAGATGCACGCTGCGAGACATCAACACAGTGACGTTTGTTGAGCAAGGAATGGTGCGAGGTGTATGCAGATGAATGAATGACGTGCTTATGTACTTATTTATTTATATACCTCGCAGGCTGCAAGGTTGGAGTATTATGCAAGGGGGAATAAAAAAGTTGTTACAAAAGGAAGAAGGGCACAACATTAAGAAAAAAACCAGCAAAAACAGTACCACTACATTGCACCAACTATCCCAACGTGTTTTACTGGCTCAACATTATACAATACTTAACAAACAATAACAGAAAAAGTTACTGCCCATGCACCCTGTACAGGCGGTAAACCAGCGAAGCCGAAATGTGCGGCCCCGGTGTTTATCACTGGGTTAATTCCAATGGCTTATTCAAGTCTTTCTATATTTTTGTTTATGTCTGTGTTTCTTAATGAGGTTATGCACATGTTTGGCTTGGGTTTATCACGTTTATTTGTAATGCCACACATCGCACTTTGCAAGATCACCATCTTCAAAAGTGCAATGAGCAGCGGTTCATTGTGTTAATCCAGGTGGTCCATCGAAGTCTTTCTTAATTATGTTACGCATTTGTGTTTTGTAATGCGTTAATCATAATGTTTATGACTCAGTTATGCACTGTAGTTACCAAGTGACACACCGGGGCTGCACATTTCATTTAATTAAATACAGGGACACATTTTTGAACCTATAGGGAAGTCTGAGAGAGACTTCTGCACGCGCGCTCTGCTGCTAGAGAGAAACGACGTCACTATCGGTGTAGCCAATGGCCCGCCACACCTTTGCTGCAAGATAATTATGACATCATGATCTTGTCTTAACCCAGTCCCACTCTGTGTCCCTTCCTTGCAATAATGCGTAGATAAATGTTTATGTGTTAAATGCATAAGCATTTCTATGTCTACCCAACAAGAAATGTCTCCATCCCTCATGTAAGACGAACAATGGCTCACAACCCCCGAAACAATGGCTCATACCCCTACGCTAGGGTTCTTATGATCGGACCATCTAGGCATATACAGCTTCACTCTAAAAAGAATGAACACCTTTCTGCTAGATACCAAGATAATCTCGTGAGGTGTATTAACAAATGAAAGTTTATTGACCATGCCGAGTAAATGCTGGTCGACAAGCAATAAATCGAATTTACACAAAAAGCAGAAGCAAGATCTGATGCGTGTCCATACAAATTCCAACAGCAAACGCATCCATCTCTGAAAGTGTAACAGCGGCCATGCTGACACAAGATTCTCCCAGTGTATTTGCATCTACAGCATCCATAATTTCTCTAGGCAGCCGATCTCCACAGAATGCTAGCTTCTTCCTCTACAATGCACTCTCCACATCTGAGCGTGCATTGTAGAGGAAGAAGCTAGCATTCTGTGCAGATCAGCTGCCTAGAGAAGTTACGGAAGCTGTAGATCTAAAAATTCTGGGTTAATCTTGTCATCACGGCCTCCGTTAGAAATGGATGCATTTCCCGTCAGGAAATGCACATGAATTTTTGCTTCTCCTTTTTGTGTATGTTCAGTCTATTGCTTGTCAGCGAGCATTTACTCGGTGTGTACATTAAACTTTTGATTGTTAGATCATCACGGTTTTCTTGTTTGTCCTATGTGTTCTTTGGTGCCATTTGCAGCCAGGCTATTCATTTTTTTTTTTTTTTACACTGCAGCAAGTCACTTTAATGGCCCTCATGATACCTTAGAAAATCTTTTATTTCGCCAATGTAGCAAGAATGTACATTGTGAAGCAGTAAGAACAGGGTATGCTAACTTCTAATTAAAAGGTTTATTGTGAAAATGCAGTGATCTATAAAGGTTACCACAAAGTAGTACAGCAATAAAACCTGATAAGGACTAGTGCTTGATGAAACCAAACATAAAAGCAGGAAAGGGGGAAAATACATATAGATATACAAGTCCAGGGGAAAAAAACAGTGATCACTAAGTGTGCAAGTGGCTACCTTCCAGGAAACTCATTTTTTTCCCAATGGCATGGAACTGGAAGAATGTGCTTGCATTGCATAAGCAAGCTGTCAGTCTGTCTACTGGAATAACAACAGTGTTTCTTCAAAGGTGCTGGCATGCAGGATTGGCAATTGTAATTATTTTTTCCTGCACTTGGAATTTTTCTCTATTTTCTTTCTGTAGCATTTTTATTTATGTTTGGCTGCATCAAGCACCAATTTTTATCTATCCTTCAAAGATGTCTTTCTTTTTCTGGGGAAAACTCGGGAAAGGCAGGAGATGGAAATTCAAGACGATGAGCAACATGAGAAAAAGGTGAAAGTAGGAGCCAACGTTTCCACACGTGGACCTTGAAGAAGACAAGTCCACTTGTCGAAACGTTGGCTCCTGCTTTCACCTTGTTCTCGTTTTGCTCATCGCCCTTTTACAACTCGCCACATTTTTACAAATGAACCTCAGTTGAAAGTTAGTCCTCATCCATATCTAGTGTCATCCTGTTGATACTGCTTCATGCTATGCACTCTTGCAACATTTGTGTGTGTGTGTGTGTGTGTGTGTGTGTGTGTGCAGACGCGTGGATTTGGATGCGAGATCGGGCCCTTGGGCAGAGGTATCATTCATCTCCTGTGCAGCCTTATGAATTCATTAACTATACTGCAACAGAAATGCGATGGACAGGAACGAAGTGAACACACAGAGCGCTTCGTTCTTGTGTGTTGTCTATCTGTTGCACTTTAGTTAATAATGAATACACACAAACTCATCTAGTTTTCAGTTATTACGTCAGGCTTATAAGCCCGCTTGTGTCCTGGAATATCTGCATGGCTATGTATCCTGTAATTCAATTTCTGGCCATGTGCTGGCGAGTCGCATGTTAATCTCCTGATTTTCCTGTCAATCTTGTGTGATGTGCAGGCCCAGACAGTTTCTGGTGAATCCATGCAGGGTGTTGTGCAGGGTGTAATCTGCATTACAAGTGCTGCTTTGATTGCTTTCCGTTCAGCTTTTCTAGGTGTAGGTTGACCTGGAATGGTACTCACTTATATGGGGTTTAGTTTTATGTAGTGTCATACTACTGTTACACTGCTATTGCCAGATCAGTGTACTATATGTGCCTTATGTTTGCTTGTATCTTCATGACTAGCAACCTCCTCTGTGTGTTTGGCAGTTGCATATAGTCTCCTGGCCTAATTGTTTGCCCCCATATTCCATGGTATGGGCCTGTTGTGTTTCAAGTTCAGGTACTCCAGAGGTTGTGTTTCTGAAGGGAGGGGTAGTCGTCTTTGCATCTCATATGCTAGCTGGCATAGTATCTTGGGATGAGGTTCTGAGCTCTTGAGACAAAGAATTTGTGCTGCAGGCTGCAACTCTACTCTGTCTAGGTGCTTGTTCGTTAGCTCTTTCTCATAGAGGTCTTCAAGCATGGTACAGTTGGAAAGACCTGTTATTACTACCCAATGCCTGTATTCGATGAGTTGTCTTTTTTATGTGCTGCTAGTAATTCATACCGTACTATACCTTGGACACAAGCACAGCATCTGCGATTTTCTATAGTATCTGCTCGCCCACCGCCGTTATTTCGAGATTATTCTTTTCACCAGGTGTGGAAGTTGCGTCCAGGCATTGCATAATTGTTTCACCCACATGCTGGCTCTGCCGTCATGGGCTTACACTAGCTGAGGATTTGTGGATGTTGACTTGCGGGCATATTTGTCCAGCTATGTGGATCACAATGTGCAATCTGGGGTAGTTCTTGATTCTAGTCTTTCTTTTTTTTCTGACGTCGATATGAGCTGACTTATCAGAAAGCGAGAGGACAGACTAGCCAAGAAAGTCTGCAGTGTTGTCGAGGGCTTGTTGCATCATTCTTGATTTCTGTATAAGATAGCTTTCCCACAGACTGTAATACACCATAGGCTGTAGTGTTTCTTGTAGTATGCCCGTGTTGTTGGTGTGTGTGGGCTAAACGTACCTCCAACTCTCACCTGGAATTTTCTGTCTTTCAGAAAGTTAGTTTGAGTGCTCTACCAGAAATGTTTTTGCTCATCGTTCCTCTTATTAGAGCAGCATGAGGTACTGCTGTTAACCCTTTAATGACGAGACATATAAATACCGAGAAAACATGTTTATTGTTCTATCTAAATATGCAAACCACATCAAGAGTAAACATAATCAACAAAAAGAAAAAATATTTTGCAGAAGCTTTTCAGCAATAGAGGGAAAACTCCAGGCAGGAAACTGGAAGTGGGCTTCACCCCAATGAAGCCACCTAGCTTTATTTTCAATTTGTATAGACAGCTCTTATCATATGTGAACCATAGGTGCCCATTTCATTTGCTTTACATCAGATGTGCGACACCACTGCAGCTGCATATGTTGCATTGGCCTGTCTACTCCGAACTTGCTTGCACAAGACAGTGAGTCGCGTGCCAAACTTCTTCCTCGTCCAGTGTTCCTGCTTCAAACCAACAAATGACGCTTGCTGCCTGTCATTCAGTGTTGGCCGAAGACATTTAGCTAGAAACCTCTTACTCGATACTTAAACTCGACAAGAAAAAAAAATTCTTTTTTGGTGTGTTGCCTGTAGGCAACACTCGTCAATAAAGGGTTAAAAGCCTCTTCACTCTGTTCATTCTTTCATAAGCGGTATTACACAATGTCCTGCAATAAAGTTTCTGCTGCTTATGGCCCACTCATATCTGCCAGAAGGGACAACTCTTGAAAAAGGTTTTCTTTGTGCTATGTGTGCGACGTAGTATGAGCATTCATGCCTTGACATTTATACATCTGTAGAACCAGCTTCTTGACAGAGTACTTGCTATACCTGATCATGCTTACTTGTACAGTGCTGTTGAACAATACATATTGATGCAATGAATATTTACACACTTGAATTATCACGAAAGATGATTGTTTTACAATTCTGCACTTTGCTTTCTATTGGTGTTAGATTTTGCATAAGCATGCCCCCCGTGCAATAGCATTTTGAAGTGTAAGGGTTCAATAAAAGGTGATGAACTAAATCTAAGTGCAAGAGCTTTTTTTCGCACCTATGACTCCCATCGAAATGCGACTTCCATGGCTGGCATATCAATCCCTCGCCTTGTGTTAGCAGCAGAATGCTATAGCCACAGTGGCAGGTGAACAAATTGAAGAACAATATTTCTGTCTATAATTTTTTTTCTTGCCTGTATGTAAGTAAAGTTTGGAATAAGTTTGTCATTGCAAAAAAGCCCAGTTTGTGTTCTTTTATTGAATAAACCACATATTGTGTATTGTTGAAATGCAGAAATTTGTTCTAGAATCCTCAGGTGATATATGTTCTTGCAAGTAGCATGGTATTTCATTACTTATAAAGATAGTAATCGCAGCGGATATCGTTATATGGGTTTACACACTAATATATGTGACCACAAACTTATTAGAAACTTACTAGAAACATGAAAGGCATGAATGTTTCTGCACACTTGATCAGCTGTGAACGTGCAAGAACTGCTTGTACTGGCTGACTTCACTGCACAGTGTTGATTTACTTTTCTTCGGCGTGTCGTTTTATACTGTTTTATCCCCACAAGAACAGGCCGTTTGCCTGCTTTTCGCATTGTTGCACGAGTTCTACATAATTGTGCAGGAGGGTACGTTGTCACTGTATTTAATTAATCTACTAGCTGTACAGTTAATTACCTTGCAGAGCAAGTGTTCATACAGATGCAGTAAGGATACAAAGTCCGCAACATAGTCAATGTTTATTGGTTTCTGTGCAAGAAAAAAAAAATTCTCCAGAGAAGAGGTGCAACTAAACGTGCATGTAATATTTTATTCAAGCCACGGATTTAATGCTATCGCAGCAAACTCATTACGATAGCCTACACTTTTGCTCTGTCAAATTTAATAAGAGGCAAGATAAGCTTTCAAGATGCATCGGGAAATTCGTGCTTGAAAACCGACAAGAAAATGCAACTGAACGGTACCGCGTTCAGCGCAACGTTGAAACTTCGGGTACTTTGCTGTCTTGTCATTTGCCCTTGCCGAGGTTGAAATAATTCAAGCTGTTCCGTAAGCGCGATTTTTGCATGCTACCCAACAAAAGAAAATTGTGACGACCTCGTCGTCTGCTGGGGATCGAACACCTCCTAGCACTGACAACTCGCAAAGGCGTACGAAGCAAACGTGAAAATGCACTTCATTTGCTGTGTAGCGTGTCAACGAACGCATAGAAATCGGAGAATGCAATGTGCGGTACAAGTTTTTTATTCTCCCTTCGCGTACGTACCGAATTCGACGATCCACGTCTCCGCGCATTGCACTTGTCGTGCGAGGCGCCTTTTTTCCAAAACAAACCGGCGAAATAGCTCTGTTGACAGCTCTCCGCGCAATTTCGACGGAAAATCGCAGCGATCGGTGCGACGGTGCGACTGTCTGACCGGTGCATGGTACGCCTTGCTGAACGCCATTTTTGTTTTGAACGGAGCTTCCTTGCTACCCCACGAAGTGGCGCTACTGGAAATCCCCACTCATTATCGTTTCTGCCTGGTTAGATAGAGTGGCTCTGCAGCAGTTCCGGTTTCAGCTTAGTAAGCCATGTCAAGACAATCCAGCAGCAGGCCGCGTTTTTCGTTTGTGCGACTGGTATCGGCACGGTAGTGTATGCTTTGTGTGCTGTGTCGAGGTTTCGGTGAGCCAACGCGGCATACGTAAACATCGCGTCAAGGGTCAAATGGCGCCGACAGTGCCCGCGCAGACTGCACTGGGGAATGCCGGCAAGCGGGTGCCGGGAGGCCTAGAATTTGTCACCTTCCGATGTGCTCCCTACTGACGACGAAAATGTTCTGCCGAGACCTGCGCAGTGGTTGCATTGCGATTCCGGACGCCGTCTCATTTGACAGTTTCATAGGTGCTGACACTGCTGTATTGACATGCGCAGAACTCGACGACGGCAATATCATTCGTCAGGTTTCTGCTGCACCGCCGGACAATGACTCGAGTCGGAAGATGACGCACCATGTGCTCCGCTGCCGTCGCACGCGGAGCGTGTACAAGCAGTGACTGTGCTTTCAGCCGCTAATAGTGACCGTAACGACCCTCTCCGAGATTCAGGCTTATCTGATTGCGCGTAAACGGAACAGCGTGCAGCGGCGCATTCGCGATTTCTTCCAAGCCTACTGCCGAGCCCGAATAAGTGCGTGGAAATAAAGGATTTAATTTTTTTTCTTAATCTGTTTTTTCGGACACCTGTTTATTCGGACATTTTCGCAGTCCCCGTGAGGTCCGAATAAACGGTCGGCGACTGTAAATATAAAATTGGAGCGAAGATGCGGTAAATTTTTTCCCCTGCGGGTATAGTATAGACATAAAATGTGAACTTGCGTAGTGGAGCAGACTGTGTCACTTATGTAGCCATACATTGCAGGCTGTACAGTGCTCTCTGAAGAGCCCTGTGCATGCGAAGAAAGTGCTTGTTTGCTCATAATGCTCCATTTGTGCTTTTAATAAAGAATGCTTCATAACGTACTATGTAATGACAGGAACTTTCCAACTTTAAGAACACTAAGATGTGAACATCGTTTTATATTTATTGTGATAACGGTTATTCATTATTTGAAAAGTATTCAATATTCGATTCAATTTGCCTCTGGCACTATTCGATTCATATTCGATTTGGTCTCAAAAATTGCTATTCACGCACCCCTACCTTTTACTACCTTTTGTGAATTTGTGAATGTCTGTGTAATGCTATCCACTGCTGCTGTACACTAACAGTGTGAAAGCCGGTGCAGCCAAGGACAAAACTAAGATCACAGGACATCCTCACTAGCCTAATTGACCATCCTGGAATTAAGGTGCACTATTGAAATTAAGAACTAAGAATTATTAGAACCATGATCAAGAATGCTGCAGATACATAGAGATGAGCTTGTCAGGTTGAACACAGCTTCTCTTAATTTTGGGATGTATGTTGGGCTGTGAGGAAATTGTTATTGGAATAGTGGAGCCCACATGTGATGCCAGTTATAACAAATGATCCATTATTATAAACAAACATAGCATGAAAGTTATCATTTTCATGCTGTCTATGTCGCATTCCAATAAATAGCTACATTTATGTGGCTGCCACTTGACCATAGCAAGAAAAAACACACATGGCACACTTGTTTATTCTTAGTGAGAAATGTCCTCATGCCTAGCTTTATTGCGACAAGTCTAGATATGTTCCTGTGTCATGATGTGTCAATAGTGTTGATGTCACATGCAGCACATTCATTATCAAATTAAAGTACCTGCTGTCTTATGTGTTTGCCATAAGCTGCCAACCTTTTACATGTTGGCAGCTTATGGTACAGTTTCTACAACTTTGAGAATATTGTCACAAGCCTTCAGAAGTGTTCTTGGGGGTTTAATAAATTGCAGAGCAGCTGGCTTCTGGAAAACACATTCGTCGAGGTTGGCTCTAGAGCAGGGAAAAGAAGCGCGGTCCTCTTTGTTCTTTTGGACTCGACCCACTTGCCCTCAACCCACTACCTACATGTGGGATGCATGGCATGTACATACCCCCTTTCAAACAAAAGCATCATCTTGATGCTGCAAAATAGGCATAAGCAACAAAACAAACTAAAAAATAATGCAGACAAAGCGAAAGTATGAAAAAAGAACAAACATGCTGCTGGCACAGGAAACGAAAAGCAAAAACAAAGAAGGGTGAATGTGAGAAAAAAAAATTATGAATGTGCAGTGTACGGCTTCATACGCACAAAATGAACTATGTCCGAGCTCAGTTGTCTTTGTGTCTGGGACCACTTCGTAGTTAACGTCACTGACGCAGTGTGGTACTTTATACGGACCAAAACACCGGCTCAGTAACTTTTCACAGAGGCCACGGCGACAAACAGGGGTCCACACCCAAACTTGGTCTCCGGTGTTGTAGGACACGTCCCTGTGGCAGATGTTGTAGCGTCGTGCGTCCATCTGCTGCCGCTGGCCGATGTACAGCCATTTGAGCTGCCGAGCTTCCTCGGCACGCTCAGCAAATTCATCAGCGTCAGCTGTCAAGTGGTCGCTGTCTTGACACGGCAGCATAGCATCCAGCACTGTCTGGACACTGAGACCGTAGAAAAAGCAAAATGGTGTGAATCTCATCGTCTTTTGCACGGTGGTGTCATACGCGAAGGTCACGCAAGGCAAGATCCAATCCCATGTTTTGTGTTGGACGTTGATGTACATGGAGATCATGTCTGTGATCGTCTTATTCAGTCGCTTAGTAAGTCCATTGGTCTGTGAATGATACGCAGTTGTCGTTTGATGCCTGGTGTTGCTTAATTCGAAAACTTCATAAGCAGGGTAGTGAATGCTGTCCCCCTGTCTGTTATAACAGTGGAAGGAGCACCGTGATGCAGTACGATGTGGCGCATGATGAATTGCGCTATCTCTGAAGCTGTGGCTCGTGGGATCGCCTGCGTCTCGGCATAACATGGTAAATAATCGGTCACGGTGATGACACATTTGTTGCCGTCAACAGAAAGAGGAAACGGTCCGAGAATGTCCATGTCAACTTGGTTGAAATGCATGGGAGGTGCTTTGATTGGCTGAAGGAAGCCAGCCGGCTTAACGGGAGGTGTCTTTCAGCGCTGGCATTCACGACAGCCTTTAACGTACTGTTTGGCGTTTGCCGAAAGTCCAGGCCAATAGTACATCTTGCTTACTCTAGCGAGTGTTAGCGAGAAGCCTAAATGGCCAGATGTGGGTTCATCATGGCAAGCGAAGAGGACGTCTCCTTGCATGTCTCTTGGGACCACCAGAAGGTAAGCACGGCTGTTTGAATGGGCATTTTTCTTGTACAGCACGTTGCCTTGTAGACAAAAGGATGTCAACGAGCATGGTATGATGTGGTATGGCTGTGCCACAGCCCTCTAAATGATCGATGAACGGTCGAATCAGTGTCGTCACTGTGCCGTCTGATGAAGTCCGACAAACTAATGGTGTCCAGGAAGCCGTCATCGTCCTCCGTTTCCTGAATGACAAGATCAACGGGTGCGCGAGACTCCAACAGCGTCTTCGTGCCTACGGCCAGACTTATAAACGATGGTGATGTCAAATTCCTGTAGCCGCAAGCTCCACCGTGCCAGTCATCCTGAAGGATTGCGCATGCTTGCCAAGCAACAGAGAGCATGGTGGTCCGTCACTACTTTGAAAGGACGACCATAGAAGTAGGGGCGAAGCGTGATAATCGCCCACACAACTGCGAGGCACTATTTCTCTGTAGTTTAATCATTCACCTTGGCACAGGACAATGAGCGGCTGGCATAGGCTGTAACTCTTTCCACTCCATCTTGATGCTGGACGAGCACTGTGCCAAGTCCAATGCTACTGGCGTCGGTATGCACCTCTGTATCAGCATCATTGTCAAAATGTGCAAGAACGGGTGCAGACTGTAGGCACTGTCATAATTCGGCAAAAGCTGCCTATTGCTCATTATGCCAGACAAGTGGCGTGTCATCGGAGGCTCCGCTATCTTTGAGAAGCTCTTAATAAACCAGCGATAGTAGGCGCACAAACCCAGGAAGCGCCAGACAGCCTTCTTATCGGCAGGAGCTGTAAATGCGGCCACAGCGGCAAGTTTGTCGGGATTGGGTTGGTCCCCTTTGGCACTTACTACAGGCCCGAGGAACTTGTGCTCTTTGTAACCGAAGTGGCACTTTTCTGGCTTAAGTGTGAGGTCTATACCGATCGTATGGCTTCTAGCACACTCCGCAGGTGGTCAAGATGCTGCTCGAACGTTTCAAAGTACGACCACATCATCAAGGTACACAAGACAAGTCTGCCACTCCAGTCCAGTGAGGACAGTCTTATCATTCAGTGGAAAGTAGCCGAGGCTGAACACAAGCCAAAAGCAAGGACTCGAAATTCATAGAGACCATCTGGAGTCGCAAAGGCTTTTTTCTCGCAATCTCATTCGTGTACCTCGATTTTCCAGTAGCCACTTTTTAAATTGAGAAAAGAAAAATAGTGGGCACGCCGTAGCCTGTCTAACAAGTCGTCGATACGCGGCAGCAGGTACACGCCCTTTTTAGTCGCGTTAAGCTTCCAGTAGTAGACAGGTGCAGCGGTGGCGTAGAGGTAGAACACCCGCCTCGCGTGCAAAAGGTCCGTCGTTCGAATCCTGGTGCCGGCATTTTCCACCGGATTAAAAAAGAAAAAGAAGAAAAAATCCGCGTGTTGATAAAATTGCACAAACAGGCGTGGAGTGTGGCCTGATCCCGGTGACCAGAACCGGTAACGCACTCCCTCGCCAGAGCAGGATTGGCCACCCTGGTGCAGTACTTGGCCACAACCTCCTATATGAATACAACAATCAAACCCCGGCCCTCAGCCCCCAGCAGCTGCGAAGCAACTGACCATGGCGGCGGTCAGACCTGCAACGCAGCAGAGGGTCACTGGCTCCGGACAGGCCGCCATTGGAATTTGAACCTGGCAACGTTTAACGCTAGAACGTTATCTAGTGAGGCGAGTCTAGCAGTGCTATTGGAGGAATTAGAGGGCAGTAAATGGGATATAATAGGGCTCAGTGAAGTTAGGAGGCCAAAAGAAGCATATACAGTGCTAAAAAGCGGGCACGTCCTGTGCTACAGGGGCTTTGCGAAGAGAAGAGAACTAGGAGTCAGATTCCTGATTAATAAGAATATAGCTGGGAACATACAGGAATTCTATAGCATTAACGAGAGGGTGGCAGGTCTTGTGAACCTAATAAGAGGTACAAAATGAAGATTGTACAAGTCTGCGCCCCTACATCCAGTCATGATGACCAGGAAGTCGAAAGCTTCTATGAAGACGTGGAATCGGCGATGGGTAAAGTGAAAACTAAATACACTATACTAATGGGCGACTTTAATGCCAAGGTAGGCAAGAAGCAGGCTGGAGACAAGGCAGTGGGGGAATATGGCATAGGCGCTAGGAATAGCAGGGGAGAGTTATTATTCTGTTCCGCAAACTCTACTAATATGAGGATAATGAATACCTTCTTCTGCAAGCAGGATAGCCGAAAGTGGACGTGGAGGAGCCCGAACGGCGAGACTAGAAATGAAATAGACTTCATACTCTGTGCTAACCCTGGCATCATACAAGATGTGGACACGCTAAGATGTGGACACGCTTTTCTAAGTTAATAAGCGTAAGACAGCGGACATAAGGAAGTATAATATGGATAGACTTGAACATGCTCTCAGGAACGGAGGAAGCCTAAAAACAGTGAAGAAGAAACTAGGAATAGGCAAGAATCAGATGTATGCGTTAAGAGACAAAGCCGGCAATATCTTTACTAATATGGATGAGATCGTTCAAGTGGCTGAGGAGTTCTATAGAGATTTACACAGTACCAGTGGCACCCACGACGATAATGGAAGAGAGAATAGTCCAGAGGAATTTGAAATCCCACAAGTAACACCGGAAGAAGTAAAGAAAGCCTTGGGAGCTCTGCAAAGGGGGAAGGCAGCTGGGGAGGATCAGGTAACAGCAGATTTGTTGAAGGATGGTGGTCAGATTGTTCTAGAGAAACTGGCCACCCTGTATACGCAATGCCTCATAACCTCGAGCGTACTGGAATCTTGGAAGAACGCTAACATAATCCTAATCCATAAGAAAGGGGACGCCAAAGACTTGAAAAATTATAGACCGATCAGCTTACTGTCCGTTGCCTACAAAGTATTTACTAAGGTAATCGCAAATAGAATCAGGAACACCTTAGACTTCTGTCAACCAAAGGACCAGGCAGGATTCCGTAAAGGCTACTCAACAATAGACCATATTCACACTATCAATCAGGTGATAGAAGAATGTGCAGAATATAACCAACCCTTATGTAAAAATACCGGAAGATATCTATAGCGGCTCGACAGCCACTATAGCCCTCCACAAGCCGTAGCCCTCCACAAAGAAAGCAACAAAATCCCAATAAAGAAAGGCGTCAGACAGGGAGATACGATCTCTCCAATGCTATTCACCGCATGTTTGCAGGACGTATTCAGAGACCTGGAGTGGGAAGAATGGGGGATAAAAGTTGGAGAATACCTTAGCAACTTGCGATTCGCCGATGATATTGCCTTGCTTATTAACTCAGGAGACCAATTGCAATGCATGCTCACTGACCTGGAGAGGCAAAGCAGAAGGGTGGGTCTGAAAATTAATCTGCAGAAAACTAAAGTAATGTTTAACAGTCTCGGAAGAGAACAGCAGTTTACGATAGGTAGCGAGGCACTGGAAGTGGTAAGGGAATACATGTACTTAGGGCAGGTGGTGACCACGGATCCGGATCATGAGACTGAAATAACCAGAAGAATAAGAATGGGCTGGGGTGCGTTTGGCAGGCATTCTCGAATCATGAACAGCAGGTTGCCACTATCCCTCAAAAGGAAAGTGTATAACAGCTGTGTGTTACCAGTACTCACATATGGGGCAGAAACCTGGAGGCTTCCGAAAAGGGTTCTGCTGAAATTGAGGACGACGCAACGAGCTATGGAAAGAAGAATGATCGGTGTAACGTTAAGGGATAAGAAAAGAGCAGATTGGGTGAGGCAACAAACGCGGGTAAATGACATCTTAGTTGAAATAAAGAAAAAGAAATGGACATGGGCCGGACATGTAATGAGGAGGGGAGATAACCGATGGTCATTAAGGGTTACGGACTGGATTCCAAGGGAAGGGAAGCGTAGCAGGGGGCGGCAGAAAGTTAGGTGGGCGGATGACATTAAGACGTTTGCGGGGACAAGATGGCCACAATTAGTACATGACCGGGGTAGTTGGAGAAGTATGGGAGAGGCCTTTGCCCTGCAGTGGGCGTAACTAGGCTGCTGCTGCTGATGATGATAATCCCAAAAACACACTGGCCATGACCTTGCCAGCAGAAGTTTGTTTGACGTTCTTTACGACTGGTGACTGGGTGACGCCACTCTTTGGATTTTAGTTTCGTTTCGGGAGTGAAATGAAACACCCACGTTTCATCTCCCGTAACAACGGAGTCCAACAATCCTTCCTTATCTTTTTGACACTTTTGAAAAAACTGGCGAGCACATGTAGTCAAGGCGTTTCTCCTTGTGGTCTGATGTCAATAGCCGCTGTACCTATCGAGCACAACACTTGTGATACCCCGATTTTTCAGTCAAAGCTCTTTCCACTGTACCGTAAGAACTCCCAGAAATTTTAGCAACAAGTTCACGACAGTGATCCTCCTGTTTTGAAGCACTTCGCGTTGGACCACCTCGATCAGCACCTCCGAAACTGACGGTCTTCCACTCCGTTCTTCATCGTGGACTTCCTTCCGACCGGCACTGAACACCCTGCACCGCTTTCGGACGTGTTGAACGGACATACACTTGTCGCCATACGCCTGTCTCAATTCACGACGGATATCCACGGGTGGAGTCCCTTTGGCGTGCAAAAAGCGAATTACGGAACGAACCTCGCACTTGGCGCTATCAACGACGGGAACCTCCGTACATCGGACGGCTGCTGAGCCCAGCACGAGCAGCGCAGCGAAGCGTGGCCGGATTTCGCCTTCCCGCGTGGCTTCGGGAACCCTGGATCAACCCTCGTACATTCGTTCCTCAACACGATGTGCCCCTAATTTTTACGGGTGAACTCAACACGAGGGATACCCAGAACGCCTGGCTCGTACAATGTATGCACGAAGACCTCGGCTTGGAATTTGTGTCGAATGCAGCTCTTCGCGCATCGGTTCGTGCTTGCCGACTTTGTTTTTACAAAGCGCCCTTGTCGACCCACTGCACGTCCTTCTCGACCTGCTTTTCCGACCATAAAACACGCCCGAGTGTGTTTAAATAAATGTATGCAAATAAAAACACGACTTTCGATACACTTACTACTTGCATTTACCGCGTTCACTCGGTTTACGATGGTCTCCTATATGGAGGCGGCTCCTCCGCAGCTTGTAAGCTGCGACTGTGCCTGTTGTGACTGGGCCTGTCGCTTTTACTTCCCGTGAGTAACGTATACGCGTGCGCACGTGAAATGTGCAATCGTGAAAAAAAATCACGCACCATAATGATAAGCGGCGTGTGAATATATGTGCCGGCCATTCCAAGTGGGCGCACCGTGCAAAGGGCGTGAAATGCGTCATAGATACCGCGCTGGGACGGGGCCCGATTAAAAGAAGTCACCGATGAAAAAGCACCGTTTTTGTGCATTTCAGTGCGTGCATTCCCCTTCCCCCTTTTTTTTTTCTTTACACGCACGGACACCGGCGGCAAATTGGGCTGGCCTTGTAATCGCGGGCTACTTATCTCTTTCGTAAGACATAAAAAAAATAGTTCTATTGTATCGCCCAACATTTCTTGCAGGCTATTTTCGAAGTGTGCTCTATTGGGGAGAGATGCGATCTTTCTTTGCAGGAAAGCACACTGACAATGGCGGAACCTGCGATCGAAAATGCGGAAGGATAAAGCACGGGGACGGGAAGTGAACCCACACCCACAGTCCACTTTTGTTTCCCTTTAACATTTGCATATGCTTCAACATAAAAAAAAATAAAGAAGAACAATGATTTTTCCCCCCCATGCTTTCCCTGGCTTCGTTATCTGTTGGGTTCATATGAAAAGTACTATAGCTAGAAATGCGGTAACACAGACTAAATCAGTCATTTCAGGGAGGGCTTTCACATAAGACTGTATACAGTTAAGTTATAATTCATGCAGGCAGAGGACTTACAAAGAAACAGGTAACACATCAGTGAGTGCTATGCATTTTGTGTCTTCCGCTGCTGCGATTGATAAGATATCATCAAGCCACCATTTAACTTGGTGCATGGGCTACAATAGCAAAATCGAAGCGAGCTCAATATTCGTAAATTTGCCAAGGATCTGCGGGGACACTTTCGTAATGTATGTATCCCCAAAGTGCGCGGAAGAGCGCACAGCGTTGCGCCCACATTGTTACGAAATTCACTTGGAAAACTTCGGAGAAATATTCACTGGCGAGTTTTAAGTGTGCTCCAGGTACTTTGTCCGTATCGGTCTAACGCCGACGCATCCATTAAATTAGATAGCATCCGAGGAATAAAATGTCACAGCCGCAAAATCGGAGGCGATGCACGTGTACAATTGTACACGCATACTACAAGCTAGCATTTCGAAATGGCAGCGATTAATGAAAACAGTGGTCCTGAACACGTGTTTCATACATTTTGAGGCACATTCTGATTGTGTCAAGATAATATACAATATGGAATAATCTGCGCAAAGTGCGGTATAGAGGAAACGATTTTCCCGGTTGTTATCACCGCGTAAATTTGTTGAGCGTGCAGAAGTGCGCTACATACATACACGACGACGCAGGCGTACACGACATCCGAACAGACGACGTCGTGCGCGCATGGGCCGCGGCAGAAAGGGCGAAGCGCTGTTCGGGTCGTCGACCCCGGATTGATTCTGGCGCGTTCAAACTGTCGCGTCGCTTCGGGCCCTCCGGTGGCCGCGCTCGCAGTGAGGAAGCGCAGCGGAAGCGCGGTAACCACGGGAGACGCTCTGCCCGCCGCGGTACACAGCACGGGCTTCTTCTCCTCGGGCGGCGTCGAGCGGTGAGTGGTCCTCGCCAAGTACACGCTTCGGCTAACGGGTTGACCAGAAATGTATAGGCATCACGGGGAACCCAAGCCGATCACGTTCTAGACAAGAGCAAATAAAGAGGCGGCGCGTCCCGTTCGGAAACATGACAGAAGAGCCGGTATATTGCTTCGAAAAACCGTACATCGGCGTCAGTTGCAATGCGAATAGGGAATAACGTAGCCTGTTACGCGAGATTAGGAGGAAGTTTGCCGTATAGTCGCTCTGCAGACGGTTAACCGTATATGTTTTCGAGTAGAAGATGACAGGCGTTACGAGTTACTGTTGCAAGTGCAAGCAAAGCGCGAAAACGGAACAACGCGTCGGAGTCCTTTTCGACTTGTCCGGAATAGAAATTCAAACTGGCAGTGTACCCTTAGTTAATTGGCCTCAAACAATTGCGACGTACGGGTTACGGCGCAGTGAAGGGCTTTCCTGAGCCCGCTTCGGTTCCGCCAGTTATGCCGCCCGTTTGCATCGCGGGAATCGAACGCGCGGCGCCGCGCTCAGCTGCAAACGGCACCACCGCTGCTGACGTGCGGGCGAAGTATTTCGACACACTGTAGTCGTAAACGTTGATTACCAACGCTAACTGGCGTTATATGCCGGCGCTAGTTTTTCCCGTTACTTCTATAGCTTCCAAGAAGTCGGAGACCTGTGAATCGATGACCCGGAACATACCGAATTTGGTCGTACGAAAGGTACTCACGAACGCGGTGACATTCAAGATTCTCGATTACCAACAAGTTACAAGAGCCGCAACAAGTTATACTGGAGGATTTCATTAGCGATTCGAAGAAAACGGTGTAAAAACCCCACTAATATTTTAGTCGGTTTTTCACACCGTTTTCTTCGAATCGCCAATGAAATTCTCCAGTAACTTGTTGCGACTTCTGTAACTTGTTTTGTACATCTTGGATAGTTCTTGGAAAACCATGGATATATATATATATATATATATATGTATATATATATATCCATGGTTTTCCAAGAACTATCCAAGATTTTAAAATATGCGATTGCCACGTATATATAGCTGGACAGAAACAGGGCAATGTTGTTTGCCGTCGCTTGGAGATACTCAAATTATAATTTTTCATTACGTGTGATTACATTAGTCTTAATTAATCAACTTCCCAGATATTATAATTAGATTAAAAGTGTCAACGAGAAAATTGTGGAGCGACATGGAAAACTCCCGATACCGCTTTCTGTTGCTCAACACGTGCTAAAAATTTTCCGAGCGCGAAAGAAGCCCGCAAATGCGCGCAAAATTGCCGCGCGACTGGCCGCTCGAGGCACATTGGGCGTGTTCGGGGGCTTCTTTCAGGCTCAAATGAAAAATTAAATTGCGGGGTTTTACGTGCCAAAACCACTTAGACGCACCGTAGCGGGGGACTGCAGAAATTGGAAAAACAATTTTATGTGGCGCGTATCGAGCAACAAAAAGCTGCGTCGGGGATTTTTCACGTCGCTCTACAATTTTCTTATTGACAGTTTTGATCTAATGATATTTGAGAAGTTGATTAATTAATTGACTACTTATATATTTATACGGAATGCAATAAAATAAAGTGTGAGTATCTCCAAGCGAGGGCAAACAACATTATCTTGGTTCTGTACAGCTACGTGGCATTTGCACATTATATGACAGCGAGACCGACCAAGCTGCCAAGCGCATTTTGTTCCAAAAAGGAAACGCGCTAGCTCAAGCGCGATAAAATGCAGATCAGAGATGATGATGATGGTTGCTACGTACATATTAAAGCGATAAAGTACATTACTAGTGCTTACAATATTTTTGAATCTTGGTGCATGATAGTTGGGACACTCTGAGTCTGCGGAATTGCTCACCCGCTTGACATAAAAATTGTTTCAGCGCACACACATGCAACCACAAAGTATGAAGGAAGGGACACAAGCGATACTTTGTGGTTGCATGTGTTTGTGCTGTAAAAATTTTTATGTCAAGTATGCACCAACTCGCCCAGAAAGAAGTTTTAATGCTCACCCGCTGTAAGCAGAATGTGCAAACGCCCATACTGTCCAGCCGGGGTCCGTGAAGTCAATTTTCTCGTGCGAGACGCCCGTGAAGCCCGCGATAGCAACAGGCGCTCCGTCCTGTATCGAGCGGTGTAGCTCTGCAATGCGTCCGGTTAGAACCGATTGAGCACGCTGCGGCGCACCGCGGGACAGCGCTGCGTGTGTCATGATGTATATATATATATATCTGTTTCAAGCTAGACCATCTCGGTGGCCTAGCTTGTGGAGTCAATAGTGCGTAGGCGGACGGAGAGCTGCTGTTTGCGTTTGTGAAACATACTGTACTGTATACGGCCAAATATGACACTGACTGTAATGGCTGTCGAGTGCTCTCTTTATGCAGTTTTCTCCTCTCTTCAATTTGTTTTGTTATTCTTGTTCCCACTTCCAACGTTTTTCAACAAGAGAGCAGGGGGGAGATGAAGCAGAGACAGGGTAGAACAGACGCAGTCGCTAAACGAGTGAATAACAGCCTTGCCACTCTTCGCTCACAGTTCCCATTCAACGGGAAGGGAGAGGGGATAGGGAAAAGACGCGAGAGAGAGAGAGAGGTTCTTGTTTGGGAAGGAAATAATTGGGTTAAAGTGCAGTGCAGTAACTGTCTCTCAGATGAGGACACCTCAACCGCACTGCACAAGGGGGATAGGGAATAGAAAGAAGGGTGAGATAGACGCGGCGGCGACTGCCCAGACAGCGCGCGGGCAGGTTGTTTGCATTCGCTTGTAAGGCGCGGTGACGCTCCTATATAGTCGTGGTGAAGCAGCAAAGCTTCCTGTGCCGCGATAGCCGCGTCGCACATCTGTCGGATGTTGCTGTCGATGGCTGGGCACTGGTCTAGTACGGCACGGAGTGCAGCCGCGAGAGCGGCTATGATCGCGTCCCTGGGGTCGCTGCTTGGTGTGGGCCGCGTGTCGGCTCGGGAGCAGCCGTCTGGGTGTTGCGGCCACGCAGGGCGTCACTGTAGGATCGGCCCTGCGGGACGCGGGCATTCTTCGAAGGGGTGGCTAGATGCGGCTCGTGCGATGTGGCGCCGGCCAGCTGAAGCGCCTTCTTCCTCGAGAGGGGCCGCTCGGACGAAGACAACAACACGGCCGCCTTCCTTTCGCGTTGCCACTCTGGACAGCTCGGCTCCGTCGAGGGATGTCGACCACCGCAATTCACGCAGCGTGCCTTCTCCGCGGGGCAGCCTCCTGTAGGATGCGACTCACCGCAGCGGAGGCAGCGGGCGTCGCGGAAACAGGTGGCGCCGGCGTGTCCGAAAACGCCGCAGCGGTCGCACTGTAGCGGTCGAGGAAGTCGGGCACGAACGGCGCGCAGCTGCCTGAAAAGCCGCACGCTTGGAGGCACGACACTCCCGACGAAAGTGACGGTGACGCTCGCGCCACTCCGCGAGCATGACAGCACCGCGACGGGCGCTTCCAGGTTCTCGCGCACTGTGCGGGCGTCGAAAGAAGGGTCGACCCCGTGGATGACACCCACACAGGAGTTGTTGTGCAGAGCCTTGGGGCGCACCGTCACGCCGCCGAGGTCGCACACGTCAAGGAGGGGCGCCAAGTCGGCGCCGCGCATCACGTCTGCAGCCACTACATTCCGGCGGAAGTTGACGCGAACGCGTCTCACGCCTGGCACAGAGGAGAGCTGGGCAGCGATACCGTCCCGTGTGAGCGCGAGGAAAGTCGCCTTGCGCCCGGTGGGACGGTAGAGGACCGTGACGTCGGTATCGCGGGCGACGCCGTCGTCAACGGGTGGGGCGAGCGGCTCGAAGTCGACGAGCCGTCGGCGACGGCGTCTCCTTCGTGCGGCTTGTTTTGGCTGTGCCGCTGCCGGCTGGCAGGCTTGGGCATCCTCGGCGGCCGCAGGCAGCAGCGGAGGATTTTCCTGATTGCGCTCCCTTGATCCCCCGGCAGCTGGAGCAGGGGTGGGCGCACTCGGCCGGCTCTCGTTGGGCGAGGGGCCGTCAGCTGGTCTGTCGTCGTCGACGGGAGCAGCCACCGCCGCCGAGCGCGAGCCCTCCCCCGCCGCAAGAGCGGTGGGCTCGATGTTGGTGAGTGGGGGCGACGCGGAGGCCGCCGGCGACGACAGTGATGGGGTATCCGGCCGGACAGGACTTGCCTCGGGCGAGGTCGTCGCGTCCATACGGGAGGACGAGGTGTCGGCACCAATCATACTTGCGGTCGGCAAGAAGAAGCTGCCGGCACTCTCGTCGGTGTCGCCCATCGACGCGCAGCTAGCACCGTCGTCGGTGGGGGCAGCCGAAGTGGGGGCCTCGGTGGTGGTGTCCGTGGAGGCGGACGGGGCGGCGTCGTGGCCGCTGGGAGTCGTCTTCCGCACATCAAACGGAAATGCGCGGAAGGGAGTGTCCGTGGATGATGGGGCGCGCGCGGTCGGCGTCCCACTCTCGCGCGAAGGCGGGCATGACGGCGAGGAGTCCGTCGAATCAGCCGACAGCGCACGCAGCGCGCGAGCCTTCAGCCCACGCTTCCATCGTAGCGCGGGAGGCGATCCGCCGGTGCGTGGTTGTTGTCCACGCGGCTGGTGCTGCCGGGCCCGTCGGTGCTCAAAGTCGGTGAGGCCAGGAGTTGCCTTCTTCGGCCTCTGCCGATGCTGCTGCTTCGGAGCGTCACCCATGAGATGGGGCCTCCGTGTAGCAGCGTGGCTCAGGCAATCGAGCCAGCTGCCGTGGGAGCCCTGAAAAGGGCTGCGCTCGTAAGCGCGGTCGAAGGAGGAGACGCACGCGCGCAAGTAGTGGCGGGCGAGCCGTAGTCGTCGGAGCGAGGGGCGATGCGACCGCTCGCTTCGAAGGTCCGGGAACGTCTAGACGCGAGAAGGCAACGAAACACTACTACTACAGACACGACAGCGGTTGCGGGCAAACTGGATAAGCCTAAGTTCAAGGTACGGTACGGTACGTTTCTGCTATTTCTGAAAAATAAACACCATACAAATATGTCAAGCGGACAACTTACGCAGGGCGTGCAGAAGCAGAGCCGCATTAATTAAAGCACACCGCACGGTCTAGGCGTGAAAATTGTAACAGCGCTAACACATGCATCCACAAAGCAACAAGGACGAGACACCAGCGCTGAGTCTCGTCCTTGTTACTTTGTGGAGGCAGGTGTTAGCGCTGTTACAATTTTCAAGTCAAGTACGCACCAACTCGGCCAGAAAGGAGTTTTAATGAGGGTCAAGGCGACACCACGGAAACGTCGGCACGTCAAATTAACACTTCTGTGCCCGACGCGTTAGCTTTGCGGCTACGTCATTGTTGGATGCCGCGGATTTGAACCCCACCGCGGCAGCCGCATTTCGACGGGGGCGAAATAGAAAACGCCCGTGCAGTTAGATGCTGGGACACGTTAAGGGACATCACGGTGTCAAAATTAATCCGGAGTCCGCCACTATACGGAGTGCCTCATAATCTGATTGTGGTTTTGGCACGTACAGCCCCTTAATTCAATGAAAGTTGAATAATTTCTCCACGATGCGATGTGCCATGTGAGGCAATGACAACGCTCAACCCAGAGCTTATAAAATATGACGCACAACAATGCCTCAGGCAAACGCCTCTCTCTGTGTGTTCTGTGTACTACGCAGACAAACAGCAGTGGTGCGCACAAGGTAACGTTTAGCGTCAATTATAATCAGCACTCTCGCGTTGGACTGAACGTTGAAGCAAGACCTGCGTCGATCCTCACGGAGAGGCTCTTCGGTCGATTAAGCGGCATCGTCATGATGCGCGGTCAGCCGTTTCTGCACAGCCAGACGATGCGCTCGCCGTTCGTAAGGCGCGTCGCACAATGTGGGCTTCCACGAAGCACGGCCACGGCGAGCTTGCGGTGTGTGCGCGCACACAGCGGGAGCGCACGGGACACGCATCGACCGCAGTGCCGCCCGGAAAGCTTCGATCGCCACCGTCAGAGTCGTTCGGGTCGTGTAAAGGAAATAACCGCACGGTCTCCTCGGCAAAATTCTCATCGCGGCGATCGCGTAGCACGGCCCTCGTATGCGGATTGTGCACGGTTATCGGCGGATCGTTCACCCGGTGAGACGCGCACCGAGATGGCTGCAGAGAGATTGCGCGCATACAGTTGTGATGGAGCGGTCACGTGTCTGGCCCTTGGCGCTGTGATCCCGATGGCTGTCGGCGTGTCTGAACACAAAGTCTGCACTCCGTGGAGCGTCTCGCACACACACGCGCAGGAGCGCCTTACTCGGTGTCACACGCATAAACAAAATCAGCCCAGGTGTTAAACAAACAAACAACAAATTAGAGGTGCGCACAAACGACCAGAAGCACCAAGTGAATGAGAATCTTAATTTCCGATTTTCCTACTTCCATCAAAAAGAGGTGTGCGGTACCTCTTGAACCGCAGCCGAGAAAATAGTGCGGCTGCAATCGCACGTGTAGGAATCTACGTGAAGCGAAGCTTGAGTAAAACCGCGAGTTAAATGCTTTACAACCAAAGGCGATGCGACAATTTTGTTTACTTTCATCTATGCAACATGTAACCTCAGGAAACGTTTTGTTTATCCGTCACAAAGGTCACAACTTTATTGTGTTGCAATATTTATGCTTACGCACAGCATCGTTCACAAGCTATGCCCAAATGGAAACTTCAAATCAGGCGGATGCATAGGCGACGAGTACGCGACGCTTGTCGAGGGTGACAGGCGCGCATGCGCAGAACAGTGCGGAGCCCGTATTTCTGTGCACCTCCTGTGTCCTGGAGGATTGGGACAAGGGCACGCCCAGTGACGCGCGCCGAGCGGCTAAATCGAAACGGATAAATAAATCGACGAACCCGGCAAACATAATTCACCATTACATCAGCCGATCGGCATGCTTTAGAGATACTTGGATTGCCCTAACATATCTTCAGGTTTTATGTAAGAAGGTAATGTGCAATATAGGCAACATCCGCATACTTGGTCAATGGGCGTCTTGCGCTGGAGTTTGAGGTAAAGTAGCGGCGCCTGGTGACGGCGCGGGAAACGACATCTGGGTCGTACCAGCTTGGGTCGTATTGAGCCCTGGCAGTGGCGAAGCACGTTTCTAGGCCGAGTTTTGCGTCGATTCGCACTTTTTTCTGCCCTGTTGCGAGTGCGGAAAGGCTCGTCACTTCTCGCAGACCATGCCGACCACGCTGCGAGCTCGCCGCAGCCTATAGTTTAACGAAAACGGGCTCTCCGTGTGCCGTGGGACGCAATGCTGGGAGCAGACGGAATCGGTGGCGCCGATCCGGAGAGACCTAGCCCAGCCTCGAGAAGGCGTCACCGTCATTACTTCTGCGTCGTGGGCTGCCATGAACAAGAAGGCCTGAATCCCAACATCATATTCTGCCGTTTTCCTTCAAAGCCTCACGAAGTGGAGCGTCGGGCGCGCTGCATAGCTGCAGTTCGTCGCGCTGAGTAAGCGAAACTTCGCGCCATGCTGTCTGCTTCGCCTGTCTTGAAGCTTGCTTGATTATCTGCGTTCTAATGTTCGGTCTTTTGCACCTACAGTCCCGACAGCAGACCGACATAGCAGCAGGCATGGCTGGTAATTCACGATTCGAGACCCGGCCACAGCGACAATTAACAATTCGACCGATGCGAAGTGGTGAAGTGACCAGGTGTGTGCAAATGAGCACAAATGGTCGGGCTCATTCGATGACAATTCACTGCTCCACTACGAGCAGCACAGGTTAAGAGAGTTAAATGCGCTCATCCTTGATCTCAAGCCAGCACGTTGAGGCAACGCAGCAAGGCAGTATTGATTGCAGCACATCGATGTTCGAGCGCTGTCATTAAAACCTACGTCAAGCAAGCAGCGCACGAGCTCGCGTTGCAGCGCGATTCCCACGTACGTGCGAGCTCATATGCATTGCATCAGTTATTACCAGTTACTAAAAGGGACAGATGGCCGCTACGACAACGCAGGCATAACTACTTGTTTAGCGGCATGCAGTCAACAAAGATTGCAGGAGGCCCGCCGTTTCGCGGCATGTCGAAAGACCGCTGCCTTCGTGGCGCGTACGATCGTGCGCTCGAGCAGTTCGTACATTGCGGCGCGTACCGTCGTGTGCTCGAGCAGTTCCGTACACATGATGTCTGCTTATCGCCGCTGTGGATTCATTTATAGCAGGCATTTCCTCGCGTGTGTGCGCCTGAATCTAGCAGCTAGCGTGCAAACCTTATGCTATGTTCACACTACGGTCGTAACGCGCGTAACAGCTCTTTTGGCGTATCGAACGTAACGGCTGTAAAAAACGTTACGGAAGTTAAGGCGGCACCTTTGTACACATTTACTGCTGCTTAAATTACGGCTTTTACAACAGGCCAATCAAATTTGGAGCTGCAGAATCGACGTCACCAGCGGTCCAATATGGCTCCTGCCAACATGCGAGCGCTGGCCGAGATCGAAGAAATTCACGCTCAAAACAAACTTATAGTCATGTATTCAATCGCCCAAAGACGACGAAGGTGACGCAGAAGGGTTTGGGTGCGGCAAGTATTTCTCGACAGGGCCGTGGACGGCGATTTTCACAACCTTTTCGCCAAGCTCCAAGTTGGTGACGCTGCGATGTTTCATACCATCATGCGCATGTCGCCCCAGCAGTTCCGCTTCCTTAAAAACCTAATGAGACCACTCATCGAAGTTCGGAGCACGCATCTGCGGCCATCGATTTCCTCGGCGGATAAACCAGATGAACTGAAAACAGTCTCGCAAGGCGCACTGCAAAAATTTTCACGAACACAGCCAATCGTGCGCACGGAATGGCGGAATGGCACTTCCCGCGCCCGGAGCTGTCTGCAGACGGGAGGACGGATGTGTCGTCACCGGTTGTTGAAAGCCGAAAGCTTATCGGTCATTGGCTGTGTCGCAACGGTCGTAACATAACAGTCGTAAATGTTGCCGACCCTTTAACACTCTCACCCATGATTTTTGCGAGAATTGCGCACGTTGGTACCTTTACGTTCGCAGTCTGAACTAGACGCATACGCTTGTTGCGCTTCCGCTTACGTATGTTACGAATAATCGGCGCCTTACGAACGTAGTCTGAACATAGCATTACCTGAAGTTCCACTTCGTACGCGACTCGCTTCACTTGCGATTGACACGGTGCTAAAACTTCGCCGCCCAATTCTTGAACGGCGTACACCAGTGGCGTAGCCAGAAATTTCGTTCGGGGGGGGCTCACTTCGCAGCTCGGCTCCCCTTATAGAATTAGTCGAGGAATCAATATATATATATATATATATATATATATATATATGTATATATATCTCTGTCATATATCTGTCATATATATCTGTCATTCAACAACCTTGTTTACATTTTCGTACATATGCAACGATCAGGGGAAAATCTCAATGACGCTGTCCTTTGTTAGAATGTATTGCGCAGGAGCAGCTGTCACTGCTTGTGTATTGCGAGTAATTGCTAAGAAATTATAGTCGCAACAGAGAGCAGATATAAAAAGCAGGAGTTCTGCAAAATATACGAGGGCGAGTCAAATGAAAGTGAGACAATGCGAATATATGACAAACGGGGTACTTTATTTAAATGTAGTCACCATGAGTATTTTGACACTTGTCCTACTAACGAGTCGCGTAATTCTAGTGTCATAAAACTCCTTGGATTGCTGCCTCAAAAATCTGTAAATGATTACACGTCATCTTCCTACACGAATTTGGTTCACTTGAGCAGTTTCTTCAAGTTTTACCAAATGTGAAAGACGCAAGGCAACAGCTCTGGGCTGCATGAGGGATGTTGCAGCGTTTCCCACTTGAACTTTGCCAGATTTGTATTAACCACATCAGCGACGTGGGAACGGGCAATCTCGTGAAGCAAGATGTTCCCAATGCTCAATTTTCCACGTCGTTTGTTCTTGATTGCGACACGCAGCCGATACGACCTTTCACAATATCTGAAACGATTTAGAGTCTCTACAGGTTTAGAAAATTCGATCAGTAATGGCCCCTAACGATCTAAAAAGAAGTCAACACCGCGGCAGAAATGACGGCCTTTGTTTTCCTTGGGAGTGGTGAATTCAAATGTTTCCACTGTAAGCTTTGCCGTAATGTTTCAGGCTAGTAGTAGCGGCACCATGAGTCATCCCCGGTCACAATTGCAGACAAAAAGGCGTCGCCCTCATCTGGGGTTCTTTGACGTGCACTCAAATCTAAGTACACGGGTGTGTTCGCATTTCGCCTCCATCGAAATGCAGCCGCCGTGACGGGGATTGAATCCTGCGACCTCGTGCTCAGCAGCCCAACACCATAGCCACTGAGCAACCACGGCCTTTTCAATTGTGTTGGGGGTGATTGCACGGTGGCTTTGGCGCGGCCATGGATCGTTTTTGTAGCTTTCATGTCCTTTGAACAGTTTGCTACAACGCTTCGCAGTGGCCAATGAAACGCAATGTTCAACGCATACGGCAGCCATACGGCGAATAACTTCTTTTTGGGAAACATCTTCATTTATCAAAAACCTCACGACACCAAGCTGTTCAACTTTTGGAGTGTCCATTGTTACGCAACCATGTTCAACCCAGTGTATGAGAGCATTAAAGAACATTTAACCTCACCTCTGCATGTCACTTGTAAATGAGATGCGTATGTGCTACGCGCATGCCTCGAAAATAATGAACCGAGCCATTATTGTGCGGGGCGGGTTGTCTCACTTTCATTTGACTTGCCTTCGTACATTAGAAATGCGAAGATACTATGGAATATACAAATGTAAAGCTACAGCTTGATACAGGGAAAGAAATTGTCACTGGAAACAAAGTTCACTGCGCATATACACAAAACCTCGCAACAAGATATTTGAATATACGTATAAGTCTCCAATAAATCTACGTACCTAAGAAAAAGTCACTATATATAATGCGTCAAACAAGGCAAATAAACAGGTTGCGCTACAACAGATTCACAGATCACAGCACCCCCCCCCCCCCTCCTTCCACTCCCAAAATGTATCGCGTGCGACGGAAGGCGGTGCGCTTCCTCCCCGCTTTTCTCCCTTGCGCACACAAGACTCATCGTCGGCTCCCCCCCTCCCCCCCCCCCTCACGCTTTCATTCGCACATAAAGCGTGCGGCGCGCGGTCACGATGTTATCGCCCTTGGCCTTTATTTATACGGAACATGAGGGCAACGGCAGGAATGCGCCTGGAGTCTTCATATAGCTGCTATCACAATAATATAAGAGTATCCGGCAACTGAAGCGTCCCGTGGCCCATTACTTTCCGCAAAAGAAGTAACAAAATCGAACTTTCACCATGCGACAATTCGCTGCGCCGCAACAATGTCTATTTTTCTGTTGTGGGGCGGGGGGCGGTGAAATAGAATAACGCAAAGGAAAACATGTTGGCTACAATCGAATGCCTGCTTTGGGCACCTAGTGTGGCTACCGAAGGAATACCGAAGAAAACGTGTGACGCTTGGTCCACAGAAAACCATACGCATACTGCTCGGTATCCTACACCGGCGAGACAAAATTTTCCGGAAAGGTTGCGCTCAAGCGAACGCGTTGCAATCCGTCGAGTCCCCGCAGTGCTGGCGGCGAGCGACTATGCATTGTTTCTTTTTCTCGTCTGCTAGCCAGAAAGCGTCCAAAACTCTGCCATGCGAAAATGCAGTCGGCCAGAGAAAAACGAACGCGCATTAAAGTGCGCAGCGCGGTTGTCGATGCAGCACGAGAAAAACGCATGCGCTCTGGCTGCATCGGCAGCCAGCGGGTTACAAGAACAAAAGAAAAAAAAAAAGAGAGGCTCAATGTATCCTCGCGAATAAAAGTCTAGGTAGAAAAATAAATAAGAACTTAGTTATAATGGTGGATTTAGTGTCTTGACATGGATGCTTTGGCGCAGGTGGAAAAAAAATGTTCATATTTTTTTCTGTGACCTGACGGCCCAAATGAACCACCACAACGCTTTGTCTCATCGGACCTCGCGGCGTGCTTTATCAGCTTGTCTGACACTATGTTGCTTTGGCTTGTCTCGTTGTATGGCCCGATGTGCGACTTTAGAAAAGTCGATGCACCTTTGGCGTCAAATGTTTACAACAGCTTTAAACCCACAATGTTCCGTAATTGAAAATCTAAAGCACGACTTTGGAAATGTCAATGCAGCTTTCGCATCAACATGTTATGAGAACTTTATACCCACAAAGTTTGAGACTTGAAATCCAAGCGCTCCGTAGATTCCGCGGCCTCCGCGAGATGCCGAGACGAGCCCGCTTGCCATCAAAACGCCCTTGAAATTTTGTGCTCGGTGGGGCTCCTTGCGTTACGATATGTGACTCCCGAAGCATGGGCGTTGCCGCGAAATCCAGCCCGATTTGGCAATGTTCGCGCTAAAATGTCTTTTCGAGCGTGAATTAAGGTCATTATAGACAAAATCGAGCATGATTTCCGGCGCCGGCAGTTTTTTTGGTCGGCGGCGCATGACAGCACGAAAAAATTTCGGGGGGGGGGCTGAAGCCCCATAAGCCCCCCCCCCTGGCTACGCCCCTGGCGTACACGTATTCGGCACTGCATAATTTCTTGCCTTTACGCAGCGTGCCACCCCTGAAAAAATCTTCGGCGCCCGATATTCGCTGCAGGCCGTGAAACAACACAACCGAAAGTGGCGGGTCCATAGTGTAAACGTGCTTTCCGAAGCAGACGACCGAGCTTGGTACGACCCATTTTAGCGCAGAGGGCGCTTTTTAGCACCTTTTTCGCAGCGCCCCCTGGGCAATGCAAGAGCCCCATACAGAAAGGTTGTATACAAGCCACTTCGCTGGTAGCTTCATATAACCTGCGTGTATGCATGTATACTGGTGCATACGCACAAATGTAACCGCCGAGATAGCGATCCACCTAGCAGGCAGGCAGTGTCCCACGAAACCCTGCAAAAAAGGCAAAAAAAAGAGAGAGAGAGAGCTTCGTAAAATGGTACAAATATGCAACTATGTGTTACGCCCACGTGGGACGCACATTCCTGGCGCGGCCTACGCATCCGTTTCGCGCCGCGAGCGTTCGCAGGAGTTCCGCGAACCACGTGGACATTGGGACGCCTGTTCACTCGGATGCCCGTATAATGCGTCAGCTTCGTGTGGTTGCCGCTTACGACTCCCCTCCTCAGCAAGCATCGAGAAATAGTGGCGTAAAGATCTTACACGAGAAAAAGAAAGAAAACAAGGGAACGGCAGGCTCTATTGACCCTCGCATAACTTAGCGAAGCGTTCTTGAGGTGACTGGCTCCTGAACCATGTGCACACTATCGTCACGTGACCCGCGGTACCGCGCCGACTGCGGATCCACCCCTCGGCAAGCGTCGAATCCTCACGGAGGCTGCGAGGCGAAACGAGGCGTTGCCTGTTGTGTGCGGGTCCGCCCACGCCAACTGTCCCAACCGTGGCTGGCGCTCGAGCAATGTCCATTTCTCTAGAAAAAAAATTTACGAAAATATTATATACAAGTACATGAGCATTACTTGCGCAGTATTTTTGCAAAATGTTTTGAGCGAACATTTTTTTTTTGGCACCCGTGAGGGTCATTTGAATTTCACAAAACGGTGGATGTTCAGGGGCGAAACAAATTTGAAAGAGTGTGCTGAACGGTCGATTTTTGTCAAATTTTGCGTTGCGTTGTCTGAACATCGTGCTTTCATTATAAACAGTTTCACAAAATACTTGTATGTTTTTGAGTCCTTATCACCGAAGTAAAAGTGCGCAAATTGTAGCGTTTTTTTTTTTTTTGGGGGGGGGGGGGGTACAGTCGCGGGAAGAAACCTGGAATTGTTTTGATAGAACTGTCCATCTTCTAGAATTTCATTTTCGCCACTGCTGTGCGCACAGACTATTAAAAAAAAATAAAAGCCTGGCATTGGCATAGACGTCATTTGGACGTGTATACGCTTAGACGTCGATAATGCATGCACTAAGGTGGTGGTCCACAAAAGAAATACGCGGAAAAGCGGCTGTACTTTGAGTCTGAGTTCATCTATTTTACCACATACGTGGATTCCGCATAAGTGGTTGGGACGAGGAAAAAAAGAAAGCTGCATTAGAAACAGCGTGACTAGCCGTACATGGCAGCATGACAGTAAAAGAAACGTCAGAAACGCTGACATTACAACGTCAGCGATTAAATTAGAATACACGTGAAATACACAGAAATCTATTTTACAAAAAAGAGAATTTGAATGAGAACACGTTTAAGATAGCGTGCTTAAAACAGAAGTGTCAGAGAGTGTGCGAAACTTTTCGGTAGGAAATTTCGAAATTATTCAACGCCTCGGGCAACTTGTTGGGCCACAGTTTTGTGCGTGCACCGAGTGCGGGCGCGAGTCGGGGATTCGCGGCGCTGCACCGCGATATTTCACGCTTCTAAAGGAAAGCAATGTATTATATTAGCAATAGCAATATAATTGCAATAGCAATTTATATTACGTTATATTTAACGAACAGTTCTGAAGTGTGTGCATAATATGGTAGGTTTGCAACAGAATGTAGAGCCTTTTTTTTTTTGTAGGACAAGAAGATTATTTATGGATTGCCTTGTTCCCTTACCCCAAATTGAGCTACAATACCGCAGATGAGATGAGAAGAGCGCCTCAAATATTGGAAGCTTTTGAAGAACTGGCAATACACGCTGATATTTTCTGAGTACGCGCAAGACCTTGCATGCAAAGTGTTTTGTAAAAATTCTGTATGGTGGTTACATTTCATATATTCACGAAAAATAACACCTAGAAATTTCTGTTTAGAAAAAAATTCAATTTTATCATTACTTAACGTGAGGTTATAAGAATGAGTGGGCTCAAGCAGGGATTTAGAGCGAAAAATAACATCTTCAGTTTTGGAACAGTTAATTTGTAAACCATTTCTAAGTGTCGAGGTACATATTTTGTCTAATTTTATGTTCGCTAGATTCGCGAGATGATGTATACTTGTTCCGGAAAAGAAAATACTTGTATCATTAGCATACATTATGTATTGGGCCTAAGGGTCGACATTTACAATATAATTAATAAATATAATAAACAATATAGCGGTCCAATATGCTGCCCTGGGGAACTCCGTATTTAACAAGTCGCATAGAAGACAGAGTTCTGCTTACCGATACACATTGATGTCTGCGTAGTCTTGAATTAGACTGAGGGCAGCACTACGAACTCCATAACACTGCAGCTTTCACATTATAAATGCCTTTCGCAAGCACAGATCGACTCAGCTTGCACTTCTTCAGCTGAAAGAATACATTTTACAAAATTTTGAGGACCGCCAGCTTACTTTAGGGGTATTTATTGACTTTAGTAAGGCATTCGACTCCATCAGTCATGAACTATTATTAAATAAACTTACCTACTATGGTATCCGCGCTGTCGCCTTAAAATTATTTCAGTCATACTTGCAGCACAGATGCCAATATGTGTTCCTTAACAACAAATCGTCCAAAATTTCTTGTGTTACGGCAGGTGTTCTCCAGGGCAGTAGCCTTGGGCCTCTTCTGTTTAATGTTTACGTCAATGATCTCGTTAATATTGATCCCGATGCCAGATTCCTAATCTATGGCGACGACACTACTGTCCTGTTTTCGTCCAATGATGCTCCGGAGCTAGTGTCAGTGGCCAACTCTTGTTTGGAAAAAATATATTTATGGTCTCTAGAAAATGGTCCCAAGATTAACGCTGAAAAAACAAAGGCATTTTTATTTGAACCGAAGAACAAGAATATCTGTCTCTGTAGGGTTGGTGTTAGGGTCTTCTAAAATAGAACTCGTCCCCTCTGTGAAAACACTCGGGGTCTTTTTTGATGAAAATATGAGCTGGAGCGATCATATTGATTTTCTTGCAGTCAAACTATCCCAAATTACTGGACGCGTTTTCTCTATCCGCTACATGCCTCGGAAGAATAAAATGTTAATTTATAATGCTTTGTTTGCGAGCCACCTTCATTATTGCTGCCTTAATTGGGGCACCACATCTGTTACAAATATTAACCGTTTGCTTGTAATACAAAAGAAAATTGTTCGCGTGATTAATGATATGCTCTTTGACTCCCCATCTGCGCCCCTATTTAAAGAACTTCGGGTAATTAAAGCCAGTGACATATTTAACTGCCGCCTTGCTCTTGGATACCGAAAAGAAACCAAACAGAACTTAAGCGTTGTTTCATCTCTGGCTAGATTAAAACACAACATCCCATGTTATAACACCTCGGAATACTAGCATGTGCCGCATGTGCGTTCAACCTATGGTAACCAAATGATTTGTTACACTCTCCCCACTCTGCTGAATAATCTCAGCGTCTCCGAAACAGAGTGCGTTCGGCGACGAACGCGCCCTGCAATTTGGTCGCGCGCGAGAGCACGCTGCATAATAATTGACTCCCTTAAATGCGAATAAGAAAGGGTGTAAATCGGCCAACGCTTTAAATGATATGCACCCCTTGCGTGGGCGTTGAAGGTCTGAGCACCGGCGTAGGTGTAGTACAGCAGCACTTGGGAGGATTCTGTTGTTTGATTCCGCGTAGGGCGAAACATCCGCCTCATAGCACGACTATTGGGGGCGAGCACCACCACTGGAAAAGCTGGCGCCACCATCGGCGTGACGTGGCATGAGGGATCGCGTGGACACAGCGGCCGCGTCGGCTGCTTCGGAAGCGCCGCAGCGAGCTGGAAACGAAAGTTTTAAGTACCACCTGCGTTGCGGTTCTGATTCATTGGTGAGGCTTTTCCGCCTTGAGTGTCTGCTTGACAACATTTGAAAGCACTATCATAGGTAGTGGCTGCCTTTGGAGGCGTGCAGCATGGTAGGCTACTGATCGGTGCCGCAGTGCCGGACGTATTAGCAACGGGGTCCGGTTTCAGCATTAATCACACGTAGCCGCAGGACAAGAAGCTGCGTGCAGCTTCGCTCGCGAAAATTACAACCAGCAGACAGCCATCGGCTACAACTCGGGTATGCAGCATGCACAGACGCGAGGAATATTTCTGCTACGGCGCCGGGACTGCGATGTTCAGTGAGTAGCAGAAAACGCGCACTGAGACGCTCGCTCGCACCCACTGCCCGGCTAATGTCATGACGCTTTGGTCTATGAACTTGCTGATGCTAGATACTGGCAAGTTCACTGGAATGGAAAGGGAGCGGTAAGAAGCACATTAAAAAATGGCATGGCATATGGTCATGTTTGTGTTATGAATTAATGCGCTGGATTACGAAAACGAAGCAGCGGGAAATCACACGCTGAGAAGACCGATAAACATACAGTGCGACGCAACTTGACAAATCAATTGAAACGTCCAAGGATTTAGAAGGGAAGAAAAAAAGATTGAGTCGTCGCGACGGCACATCACAGTCGCTGTAGGCGTCGAAGTCTCTGTAACGAAATTACTTTTGAACAGTTCTGATAGCATCCACGCAACGATAGTTGCTTGTGTACTGTCAAACGCTCATATTTTGCGGCCTAAAGCTCCGGCACGGTGCGAAAACGCGCACGCAGCGAAAGCGAAACATTTTGCGCGGATGTGCATGAAGACGCGCAGTCGGTTACTGCGAACCCGTGCGATCGTTGCATTGAGGCTCATTTTGGTTATACAGACAGCCCACTGTAAGAACATATTTCACACAGTTTGCTCTCAGCGTTTGCCGATCTTTCACGCAAGAAGCCTGTTTGGGAGACTCCATCCCGGCGACCGCGCGCAGTGGCGTTCATTGTACGTATTCGGTAAAGAGATGGTGTCTGTAAACGATTCTATGCTTTCAGTTTGCTCAAGGTTATTATGTCGACAGTAAAATCTTCCCTCGTTTCGAGAATACTTAATGAAATATCCAGGAGGGCTGCCGGGTGGTGTTTTTATTGAGCGCCGTAAGCCAAACCTTTGGAGGAGCGCGCCGCGTGATCCCTCATACTACGCAAGGGAGGCGCTTCCGACAGATGGCGACTCCGCAAGTCCTCGCCGCCAATACTCCGTCTCACAAGCTGCTTGCACCAGTGCCGAAGGTACGAGGCGTACACAGGCAATTCCTTGCGCAGTGGTATAGTTCCGGGCGTAACTGGCCGATTATTATTGGCTATACACTGGTGAGCTTTATCTTTGCTCGCTACATGATACGGTACAGCGACACGTGACATGTGTTAGGACCTTTGCGCATGCATGTCGTATACAGGGAATTACTGTGGCAGTTACCGCCGGTAACCGTAATAGCCACCCTAACCCTGGCAACATTGCAGCGCCCATACAGCGCCGACTACCTGCCTCGATCCGAATTCGCGCTTGTCACTGGCTCGCCGCTCTGTCTGCGAAAAACATGCGGCAAAATCCGTCATCGCTATAAGTCTCAAGCTCAGATAAAATCATTAAGTATGTTTTGCCGTATAATTATTGAGATCAAGCTGCTAGGACTACAGACACGGCATTGAGCCGTAAAATTGGTTTGATATCTAATCAGCAGATGACGCCACAGCATTAGCATTGGTGATGTGTTGACGATGCGGAACGTTATAAAAGTATAATTGTTCACTCCATCATTAATTTACTAGCCTGCTCTAGCATGGTACATATGATGACGGTAGCGAGCAAACGCCAAGATGCCGAGCAGGCTCTGTGGCGCGGGTGAACATTTGTAAGGGCTTTCGCCCGTGCTATACTTGTAAGGAGGCTCAGAGGTAACTGCAGGGATGGTGTACAGGTAACGCGAAGCCCTGCCGTCGCTTGCACGCAAACTCAACTTATATGGTTGTGGCGTCAAAACGTTTTTCTTTCGTCAATCCACCAACCATGGAGCATGCAAGAGGATTACAAACAGACGTTCAGCAGACGACGCGGCGCAGATGAGCACATCTCGAGGGTCATTCGGCCTTCAATTGGCTAAGAAATCGCGTAGTTTCCTCAGTGCTGCAACCAACTTGTGAGATGGAGTACAGAAGAGCTTCGCGTTCTTTTGTCGTGGTCTTTCTCATTTTACGCGTAGGCGTAGATGGCTTGTCTGTGAAATATCGGCGAGACTATAAAGCCGCGAGGGAAGCGAGCGTCGCAGGAGGAAGGCGCCTGGAGGTGCCGAAGGGAATCGCCGCGTTCGCGCCCTTTCCGTTTGTGCTTTGACGCCGTGGTGGTCGCTGCGCATGCTCGCGGCGTCCACACGCTTGCGCGTAACTCGCTTTTACGAAGTAAAACGTCAGTGTAACTTTTAACCCATGAGTTAACGATTTAAAATGCATTACAGTACAACTGAATGCTTACGCCTAAACTCGGTTCCCGAGGACATTCCTGAGAGATTACGAAACGACACTCGCACAAAGTGAAAGCCAGAATCAGTCTGGGTCCTGCAGGTCTATGTACAGCCGCATATTGCCGGCCGGTATATATGTATAACATGTTGCCGGCCGATAAACGGTGGATGAGGGGCATGTGTGTATATATAGCGGGTGGGTCGATCGCATCTCTATACTATTGGTTCTTACGTAGCTGTACCAGCTTTTTTGGACATGCCACATGCCTTCGTTTACGATTAGACTTGTTTATATCAGTGATTGCTGAAGCGTCATCTGCCAATACAGTTCAGTGTTTCGGTGCCCCTTTCTAAACTTGTTTCGTGCCTTCTCTCAGCACGTAACCATTTCCCTCACATAACCGCGGCATCTCTTCGCGTGCTCGCAGGCCAGCTCCTTCAGCCGGCTGATGGGCTGCTGCTGCGACCGCAACAACCAGGTTCACTCGGCGGGCGTAAGTTTCGCGCGTGCACGCAATCTGACAAAACAATATGGCGGCTCTTCGCGCATATATGCAAGACCGAACTGTGCTCGCCGGCATCTTCTAAATATAGAACCACAGTGTACAAACTGTGCCTTGCGGATTGAGACACTGTGCCTGAGGACAGTGGTGTGAGCCTCGAAATTCGGATCGCTATGGTGCAAGCCGTAAGCGTGTATGCTCGACCCACCAAGCTGATGGCGTACGTCCGTTATCAGGTTGAATGACTAACGCCGTCGGGGTCCGGTTTGAGTGTATGAAATTAAGCGTCTTCCTTATGGCTCACAAGCCTGGTCCTCTGGTGCTCCTTCGGTATGCTTAACAGAGTTACGCGAGTTCTAGCGCAAACGCGACACGCTAGATGACAGAACACCAAGACACACACTGTCATCTGTTCTCTGTCGTCTTGCGCGCCCCGTTCGCGCTACATCTCACCATGCAGCTCACGTAGTGTAGTGCCAACTGTGTACACCCATCAGTCTGCTTTTTATTTTTATTGTAGAGAGCGGTAACCCAAAGGTATAGCTGCCCAGTGGCACCCCTACCCCACCCCATTTTTCGACCCCGGTCAAGTGCATGTACCCCCGCCCTATACGAGAAAAGGTTCTGGCTACGCCACTGTAGCTAGCTACTTTCCGAGGTCTCACACCTTTTGTGCATTCAGTTCCTTCCTGTAGCTGCACTTGTATCCTATATATTGTCTGCGAACCCAATATGCTATAACATATGCGTAGAGCATATTTATTAACAGATTTCAAAGATAGGCTGATGATGATTATGACGATGCATAGAGCACCGTACACGTGCGTATTGGGGTAACGCAAAGTTAGCCTGTCCCCCATTTAGTGGCGTATGTGCCACTGAATAAGGCATCATCGTTCTCTGCAGGGCTTGGAGAGGCAGCGTTCGTGCACGGACGTTGGTTGGCTGCTCGTCTTCGCCGCTTTCAGCGCCGGCCTGGTGCGTGTACACTGTCAACTTTCTTTTTTTTTCTAAAGCGTGAAATGCTTTTAGCTCCTGTTGTCGGCGACCTTCAAGTGACCTTGCGCCAAACGCCAGAGCCGCTATCCGGGCACTCAAATGAGCACAGTGGGATTAGCATTATGAAACATAGTTCCAGCGCACATTTGGACACGGACGAGGAGAGAAAGACAACACGAACGCCTTTGACCTTTGCCTAGACCAAGGAAATATTTTTGAGTGGTCCTGCGCACTAGCAGTCCCCTACCCCCTCCCCCTGTGTACATAAAGCCCTGTTTTCCATGAATAAAATTCAGTTGAACCGGCGTTCGTGTTGTCTTTCTCTCCTCGTCCGTGTCCAAATGTGCGCTAGAACTATGTTTCATAATGCTAATCATAACCAACTAGCCCAGCTGTCCATACTTAGCGAGCACAGTGGGGCAAGTTGCCAGAACAAAACGAGGTCATCCGGGCAACCAATGAAAACTAAAGAAAATGCGGTCTCTGGCCCCCAACCCTTTGTACAGTATCACATTAACGCTAGTTACTGACCAAGCAAGTTACAAAAAATATTGCTTACGAGTTCTTCCTAATGCTTGTTCACTATATCACTCAAGCTGTAACTCCTACAGTGCGCTGAAGTTTCATTTGTCATTTCTAATAGCGACGTTCAAAAGGCAGATACAGGGCAGCATACGTTGTCATCTTTTGGCGCTGAGACAGGGTTGCCTGTGCTCTTTTGAACGCCAGCGGTCCGGGAGTTTCGCGGCGCGGGTTTCGCGTCGCCTCCTTCAGGCGCTTCTCTTCTATAGCTGGGCAGTGCCCTGTTTCCCTGGCGTCTTTCGCTGCCTGTCGTGCCGCCTCTGCAGCCGGTTTTCTTCTTCTAGCTGGGCAGCGTCTGTATGGACCAGTGTTCACAGTATGGAGTGGTGCGGTGTGGTAGGGTGGGGTGTGCCGTTGCGAACACGCACGGCGCACATTTTAAGATTGTGGCTAGTATCATAGTTAACCAATCTGCTTTGCCGGTTGTCACTTCATGCTTACATCTACTCTCGATTACGGGAGAGCGAGCAATTTTTTTTCGCTTCTCAGAGCGAATCTCAGAGCGGTAGAAAAGTTTTTGTAGGTCGTCTGCGTCGTTCATTGATGTGTCGCTGTCCACCATCGCATTATTTCACAAGGCGAGAGACTGTCCCCAGTGCAGAAAAGACATGTTGCTGGGCTACAGTTAGTGGTTACTCAATGAATAAATGTAGCGTAAGGGCACAACCACGAAGAGGCATAGGACACAGTCACAAGCGCTACTAACAATATAATTCGAGAGCCCCCCCTCAAATGAGCTACACCTTATGTACTTATACTCTTTCCAAAGCGCAGAGGCATCATGAATTTCCCGCATCAGGGCGTCGGTAAAATTTAAAAAAAAGTTATGGGGTTTTACGTGCCAAAACTAAGATCTGATTACGAGGCACGCTGTAGTGGAGGACCTCGCATTAATTTTGACCACCTGTGGTTCTTTAACATGCGCGTAAACATAAGTACACGGGTGTATTTTGCATTTCGTCCCCATCGAAATGCGACCACCGCGGCCGGGATTCGATCCCGCGACCTCGTGCTTAGCATCGCAACACCAAATCCACTAAGCATCAACCACGGCGGGTCCAGGCAGCCGTGACGTCATGGATTTCGACTCCGTCTGTACAGGCATAGTTCTTCATCGTTAAAGATGGACTACGTTGTCTTCTAAATGAGCCATCGATCGAACCTAAAGAGGGTTTCAAGAACTGCCCAACAACGGCCGAGTTACGAGGAAATGTGTAGGGAAAACAGGGGGACGGCGGGAGATGGAAATTCAAGACGATGAGCCTCGAAAAAGACAAGTACGCTTATCGAAACGTTGGCTGACCTTGTTCTCGCATTGCTCATCGAGCGAATGTGTAAATATACGTACACAGACGCCACACAGGGAGGAAGAGGAGTGGACTAGCAATTGTCTCCTAATATGGAAGAGAGAGCGCTAGAGAAGACAAAAGAAGAAAGAGAGAGAGAGAGAAAAGCACGTCACGTCGCAGATGACGAACACTACGGACCATAGTCCAGCCCGGTGGTTTAGCAGAGTTCTAGCACAGATTTGTGAGCCTCGTATCGAGTTGTAGCATGACCTCTCGGAAATAACAAATCACTGAGTGCAGCTCCAGAAAGGTCGAGGGGCTGGAACTTGCTCAGGCAGCACAGCAGAGCGACAACGGTCGAACGTTGGGCATTCTAAGAGCAAGTGCAATCAAGTATAGGGGAAAATGCAGGCGCCTAAACCCTAACGCCGGCACATCGTCACGAATTTTAAAATATGAGAAAATAATTTGCTAACTATGAACAGACTGATGCTCCGATGCTGGGGTTTAGGCGCGAATCAATCAAACAATCAAGCACTCAATCAATCATTTACCGTGACCAAGAATAACCTTAAGGTCTGAGTGCTGGTGCACGCATACATTAAAAACAAACAAACAAGAAACTGCACAGGGATATAAGTAAGGAACTGAATAAAAACAAGTTTCAAAAGAAGAGAGTACATACAAATAAGCGCAAGGTAAATACGAAATAAAAAGGAGAATGGCTTTTGAACTTTTGTGAAACTGACACAACAACGCAATGCTTAGGAAAGAACGATGAGAACGAGTTATGTAAACTATCGAGATCACGAAAGTGAGCGCTATAAAGACTGTATTCTGTGGACGGTTGAGTTTTGGCGATGAGAGGCAGGGATATAGAAAGGTCTACATGGATGGATGGATGGAATAACTTTACTGAAAGGTCCTGCGAGCTACGGGGCGCAAGGCCCCATAGAGCGGACTGCTCCCACGTTGGGACCGGGAGTTTTAACTCCCTGGCCGCATAGTGGACTCGCCGGACGGCCCAGAGCTGCTCCGCCAGGTCCGTGCTGCGTTGTGCTTCTTGTAGCCTGGCGAAGCCTTGATTAGGTCTATATGTTATCTGATGATCTTGCGCGGAATACGCGATACAACTGAGCCGTTTTGGGCAGGAGAGGAGTTTGAAAAGAAACAACAGGTCAGCGTGATTACGTCGGCAGCGAAATAGGGGTAACGAAACAGCGCTAGAACAATGTACGTGCCAGCAAAGCGGCGAGGGTGTCTGCTTGGAAACCTTTCCTTGGGGGGGGGGGGATATAATAATAATAAAATGTTTATTACAGTGCGCCCAGGAACAGCTGGGTACTATAATAAGTAGAGCGACAGCAAGGACGTACGGAAGATTAGGAGGATAAAGTGCGCTTGTCCCGACGTAAGGACAGCGCCATGTCTCTGTGTCTCTGAGGACGGTGCGCGGCCTTGGCTCGTCTCCACAGCAACGACAATTCTCAGCCCTAGCCCTCCATCAAGGCCGCTCACAGGTCGATATAGCCGAAGATTTCTGTGTGAAGATTGCGGGCAGTGTGGTCACCGCAATAGCGAAATTTTGGGTGAGGTTCCTGCGACACGCTTCCCAGAATTAAATGTGTCCTTCTCATTTGAGGAATTGGACGCTGCTCTGGCCATATGCAGGCGCTCATCGTTGCCAGGACCAGACGGCATCACCTACGCTGCTTTATGCCACCTAGGTGAAGATGGCCTAAGCAGTCTTCTGGAATGTTACAACCAGTCATGGAATGATGGCGTCGTTCCTGAGCGGTGGAAGTCCAGCCGCTTGATACCACTCCTGAGGCCTGGAAAGTCCCCACTTGACCTAGCATCCTACCGACCCATTGCGCTGTCCAGCTGTGTTGGGAAGGTCATGGAAAGAATGATTCTCAATCGCCTAGAGTGGTAACTTGAGCGCCACAACGTATACCCCGAGGCCATGGCTGTTTTTAGAAGAGGCCGTTCCTCTATTGACAACGTCATCGACCTCGTCACGTCTGTACAACAAGAAAAACACCACAAGCGTATATCGGTTGCACTATTCCTCGACGTGAAAAGCGCCTATGATAATGTAACGCATGAAGTCATCCTTGATGCCCTGGAAAATAATGGAATTGGTGGACGCATGTTTCGGTGGATTAGGAGCTATCTATTCGAAAGATCCTCCTTTTTGCACAGTGCAGATGGCCGAACCGCTGACCCATTACACTTGCCGTGGCGTCCCTAGGGCGGGGTTCTTAGCCCCACTTTGTTCAACCTTGCAATCCTTGGATTTGCCGACGTTCTACCACATACAGTAAACCTTTCCATATATGCTGACGACATATGCATACGGGCCTCGGTATAGTTACACGTCTCCAGGTGCGTGCACGGCTCCAAAAAGCCGTGACCCTAACATCATCGTACCTGCGTGCTCAAGGCCTCAGCATTTCGACCGAGAAGTGCACCTTAGTCACTTTTACCCACAAGGCCATGACATGGTACCCCCATTTCTATTGACCACCAACCAATTTCCTACGCAAAAACTCACCGATTCCTAGGCGTTATTATAGACAGAGACCTTTCATGGAGCCCCCACATCTCATACTTGAAGAAGAAGCTTACTTCTATCTCCCATATACTAAGGTTTCTTGCCGGTAAAACGTGGGGCACATCCGTGGCATCTATGCTTCAACTATACAGGACGCTCTTCCTAGAATACTTTCGATACAGCACACCAGTGCTGTCCAATGCTAACAAAGCTAACATCCATGTCCCACAGAGCATTCAATGCCAAGCCCTTCGAACATGTCTGGGGCTACCTCGAAATGCTTCAACCGTGGCAACACTTGCCACCGCGAGAGACCACCCAATAATGACCTATATAGCTATCGACGCACTCCGGGCGCATGTTCACCATATATCCAGAGTCCCTGACCACCATCTCGCTCGCTCAATTGCCTCAGAAAAGACCCAAGGCAGCGTTTTCCAGGTCAATTGCGGCTAACCGGCACTCTTTGTCTTTGAGGCACTCACCCGCATCAAGAACGCCATCCCCTATGTGGTGCTTGAAAAAGCCTCCTGTGTACCTCGCTCTTCCAGGAATAGTGAAGAAAGCTAGCCTGACCACCGCGGCTCTCAAGCAGATCACATTGGAACTTTTGCATTGTTCACACGCTAACCGAATCCATGTTTACACGGGTGGTTCTGTCTCGGAAAATTCTTCGGGCGCCGTTGTTCTACCATCTCAGTCGGTCGTCATCAAGACTTCACACGTTACATCTACAGGTTCCGAACTGGCCGCTCTTCACGTTGCTGTCGAATACATTGAAAAAGAACCGCCCAACAAATGGGCAATATTTTGTGACTCGAAAGCAGCCCTCCAGAGCTTGCGAAGTTTACGACGTGGCAATTATGAACAGCTGGTGTCACAAATCAACGAAACCTGCCATTGAGCTTCTGAACGAGGACATGATATCATATTTCAGTTGCTGTCGGGACATTGTGGCATCGTTGGTAATCACCTCGCCGATGACGCTGCCCGACGTGCCCAGGCTGGCTCACCGACACTCCTTATACCTTTATCGAGAGTCGACGCTGCAAGAGAGCTTCGCAGTCTCACTCGTACCATCACGTTAAGTTACTGGCATACACCACAGGACTCTAAGTGTCGTTTATGCAGCTTCGACCCATCACTGAAACCTAAATTACCAGCGAACCTTCCACGACGTGACCCAACACTGCTGTGTCGGCTGTGGGTAGGAGTAGCATTCACCAACTCCTACAGCTATCGTATTGGAATGACGGATTCACCAATGTGCGCAAAGTGCAAGTGTGAAGAGACCATCAGTCACCTTCTGTGCCACTGTTCTCGCTTCGATAATCAACGTGAGACTCTCCAGTGTGCCTTGAATAGACTGGATGACAGGCCATTTACGGAAACGAAGATCTTGGGAGCCTGGTCTCAGAGTTCATTATCCCAGAAAGCAGTTCGCGCGCTTTTTCACTACCTAAAGGCAACAGACTTGAGTGCCCGACTATAGACATCCTACACCTAAGTTCTCTCTCTCTCTCTTTCACTCCCCCATTCCCCTCCCCACGTGTAGGGTAGCAAACTGGACTCAGTCTGGTTAACCTCCCTGCCTTTCCTTCTTCCCTCCTCTCTCTCTCCTCCCAATACGTTTGCATTTCATTCGTTTAATGTGGGCGCCCCGCAGGCCACAGAAGTCTAGCCTTAAATGAATATGCAGATGCACTCGCAGTAGCATATCACGATGGTCCTGTAATCCTAATTTTACCTACGTCTGCCTTCATCACTGCGGCGTGATTCAGAAAATATTCTACTACAAATAACTTCGCCAAGTCATCGTTGACAACATCCGATTTCCCGCATCTGAATTTTTCTTGTAACAACGAATGGCGTTCCACTAGAAAAATAGAAGTAACGATTACGAGATTATGATGCCGAGTCTCCACACTGAACTTTCACCTCCAGAGGTCAGGCCTGGATATATCACCTTTGTGCCCTTTATGCAATGAGAGTGAATGTCTGCAACGCTTGTTATTGACCTTTCGTCGGTTCATTATTGAAAAGAAAAGATTTTTAGAAGATCCCTTCCAAAACCTTGGCTTGAATTTGACTTCCGGTAATTATGTGTTGTGGGGCTACCATATCGGCTTTTAGCTACAGGAACGTTTGTCAAGTCCTCTACAACTCCCTGCGCGAGACAAAAAGAATGGCATGCTAAAATCGTTCTTTTACTTCATGTGATCACATGACTTTAGCGAACTACTTAGACATCTGATCATTGTTGTCTGAAAAAGTAGGCATTCTAATTGACATTTAAAAAAACACTTATCTCATTTCACTTTGTTTTCCTAAAAAAATTGATAACAAGAGTTTTCTCACCGCCGGATTCATGGCCAATCCCCAAGAGTGGGTTGCGCCATCTCACTGAGGAGCGTGTCTGTGGGTCCGTACCCGACCCACTCACCAAGTGGTCACGCTGTGTTCACGAGCATTTCTGCGGGCGCGGGCACCTCTCCCAAGCTGGTCGCCAGCCCCGAAGTGTCGTGCAGAGCGGGGGGCGATAGGCGGCAGCGAGCTCCGACCCCGCGAACCCCCGCACTCGAGGCGTGCACTTTACCACTGGGCCACGACTCCGTCCTTGCTGTCGCCCTAGCCCAACAATATCAATTTGTTTTGGACGCGCTCAATTGTATGTGCACGTTCCGCCCCAAACTAGAGAGGCCTGCTCCAGCAGTGGAAGGCACACGGTAGAATAACATTTCAGAAAGGCAGCAGGGAAGCGGAAGTCGTACGATATACGACAAACAATACCAAGAGCGCGAATTGCACACTGTTTCACATATTTAGCGTGTGAAGAGAAGCGTAGCATTTTGTCCAAGTACACACAAAGGCCCTGGGCAGTGTAGCATCCCGAAGGGTGTATAGAAATTGCACACGCTGTATTTTCCGGGTATATAACTTAGTACCATAGTTACGGAAGCATTTAAGAGTACCTTATTGTCTATTAACCAACCTGAAATTGAAAAAAAGAAATGTCCATTTGGAGGTCAATGCAGTCGTGAACATTGTTGACTGCAGTCTTAAATAGCTTTAAGTCGTCAGCATAAAGAAGCAATTCATGAGGAAATACCATTTATGAACGTTAGGAAGAAGGCCAAGAACAGATCCTTATATCATGCCAACGGAGCATGATATATTTATTTTATTTATTTCTTCATACTGTCAACCCTCTGCTGAGTGTCCTTACAGAGATGGTTTAAATACAGGCAGACCATATATACAGGTGCATCAAGCGGCAGCGGAATCACAAAAATACATGGTTAAAAATTCCGAATTCACAAACATCACTGGCATTTGCCACAAAGCTTGGTATCGCGTTCCGGAGATCAATCATGGCAGGGAAAAAAGAAAAGTGGAACACATCATTGTGAGCAAAGTATGGGCGTAAAACATATTGATGATTAACACGATTGCTTCGTTTTCCTGGAAGCTGTACGTACTCATCTTTGTTGATTTTTAAATGTCCATGTAGTAATCTAAAAAAACACTTTCAGACGATTTTTTTTGCCTTCGTACGTCTAGTGTTTCCAGTTCACAAGACTGCAACATATGTGTGACAGAATCTAAACGGCGGTACTTTGAGCATATGAAGCGTGCGGCACGACGTTGAACTTTTTTCTAACCTTGTAGCCATTTCTTTCTGATGAGGGCTCCAGATGACTGAGGCATATTCAAGTAAAGGTCTAACAAAAGTTTTATAAGCTATCAGCTTTACATCTCGCGAAGCTTGACCTAGTTTTTGCCTTAAGAAACCTAGTCTCTGATTCGCCTTCGGGCACACATTTTCTATGTGCGTATGCCATGTCAGATTATGCGTGACTGTAACACCTAAATATTTAAACTGGTTAGCACGAACTAATTACCATCGATGTAATAGTTAAAAGGCAGAACGTTTACTTTCCTAGTCATATGTGTGTATTTTGGTTTAATGTAGTTTATATTCATACCCCATAATTTACACTATCGGCTGAAATTTTCTAAACAACGACTAATTCTGAGTTGATCCTGAACATTGGTTACGGTAGAGTAAATTAGGGAATCATCTGCAAAAAGCTTCATTTTTACTGGTTCTTCAACAACAGAGGAGATATCGTTTATATATATAAGAAATAACAGTGGGCCCAAGACTGACCCCTGAGGAACACCTGAAAGCACTTGGAGTGGACTCGACAGGCTGCCATCTAAACTTACGGTCTGTTTACGATCACTTAAATATTATTTTATCCATAGCACTAATCTTTCATCGATACCTATTTCTCTAAGTTTAAATATCAGCTTATTATGCGGAACTTTATCAAAGGCTTTCGCAAAATCTATACAAATGACGTCAATCTGGTGCTTCTCATCTAAGGCAGCAGCGAGATCATGAACTACTTCAATTAATTGCGTAATGGTAGATAGTCCAGTATGGAAGCCATGCTGGGATGAGTAAAGTAAACTATTCACTTCTAGAAACTGTAAAATATGTTCTGCGATGATGTGTTCTAGAAGTTTACGACTCGAGGACTCGCCAACCGAGCACCCGGACGGCTCACGCTAGGATCAGGGAGGGATCGCATGGTCAGTTACCAGGAAATAACTCAGCACTACAGGTTAGCCAGGACAGTGTACCCGCCAGCACACAAATCGCTTAACAAGCGACAAGAAGTAGCTTGGAGACGACTTCAGACGAACACCTACCCCAACCCCGTAGCCTATCACTACTACTACCCGGACCAATACCCTAATACATGTAAGCATTGTCAGCAAAAAGCGGATCTATTCCATATTATGTGGTCGTGCCCAGCCGAAAATCATACAAATCACGAAATAAGTAATACTGAGCAGTGGGAGGCCGTGTTGCTCAGCTCCGACCCTGACCTGCAGGCCAAGGTCATCGAGAGAGCTGAAGAAGCCGCCCGGGCCCAGGGGCTCGTGGCTGCCTAACAACAAGGTCATCCGTCAATACCTTGTTTTCAAATAAAGTCTTTACTCACTCACTCACTGATACATGTGAGTGAAATGGGACGGTAATTATTTACAAGTGTGCGATCACCGCCTTTCGACACTGGTATAACTACGGCCCTGCGCCAGTCTGTGGGTAGAGAATGCGTATGTAATGATATCTCGAAAGTTAGCGTTAAGTAGTAGGAAATCCATTCTGCATAGCGCTTCAGAAATTCAGGACAAATTCTGTCAGGTCCACTAGATTTTTTTCGATCTAAATTCAACAGCAATTTGAACACCCCTTCTTGTTTGATTTCCAGATTTTCCATTGGGTAACGCGTAATATAGGGTAAATGCTCGTCTGTATTCATGTTTTTATGATTAGTAAACACAGATTGAAAGAAGTAACTAAGATGTTCGTCAATGTGTGCAGACTTTGTTAACTTTATGTTGTCTTTTACGATTTCTTCAATTTTATCTTTCCTACTGCTGAGATATCTCCAGAATTCTTGTGCAGAACTTTTTATGAACCCTGTCAGTGTTTGTTCAAAGAATTGGAGTACGCCTCAACTCTGCGCGAAGTCTCCATATTTCGTCCGAACCCTTTTTTCTTTTTACGCAGTCGCTTTAGTTTTCTTTTCATGTCACTGATGCCGCGGTTAATCCAAGGTCGGCGTTGTTTAGACTTCTTTTTTCGAGTTGGCACAAATCGGTCCACACAATGGTTTACTATATCCTTAAATTCATTCCAAAGCTCATCTATAGTTTTTTTCCTTTGCATGGTGCTCAAATAGGCCAAACGAGAATTCCAAAAAATCTAATATTGAATTGTCATCATCACGTTTGTAGTCCTTTATCGTAATTACAGGGAAGCATTTCATAGGGGACATACTGCCAGTAGCCACATTCACTACAATCATTCTGTGATCGGAAATACCGTCTTCAATTGTCAACAAATTATGTTCTATATTATTGGATAGGAACACTAGGCCCAATAATGACCGCGACCTAGAAGTTATTCTTGTGTCCTCTTGAACGATTTGATCTAGATTAAAAGAAAACATATCTAGTAGTTTATCAGCACTGGATGCTTCAGCACCGCTGCAGAGTAGGTCCTGCCAGTTAATGTGCGGTAAATTGAAGTCTCCTGCCATAATTAACCGTGTGTTCCTATGTACATTGTTGCACAAGAATGTGTTCAATCGGTTTAGCAAGTCCAGCGAAGTCGAAGGTGGCCGATATATTGCACCGACTAGATAAACGACACTTTGAAAGGAAATTCTGCACCAAACTGTTTCAGGGATGTCACTATCAATTAGTGCCGCGTGGACAGAATTCTTTATTATGATACACACCCCTCCTCCACATGAATCGCGGTCTTTCCTAAACATATTGTATCCAGGGGGAATAATTACGTCATCTTGTATACCACAGTGCAGCCAAGTTTCCGTTATCAAAACCATATAAGGTCTCTGTGAAAGCAGCAGAAATTCTAGGTCAGTTGTTTTGTTAACTATGCTGCGTACATTTAAAACAAGAAAACGTAGACGTAGGTGACGAGCCGGTCGTCCCATCGAACTTGTTGAATCGTCTGGGTCAGGCGGGCAGCCTCCCACTTCAAACTTTTTTTTCTTTTCTTTACCGAATGTACTTTCTTTATGTACATATGGTATGCGCTTATCGTGGGTGACGTCCCAAGTGTACATTTTGTCTTTTATTTTAAGTTTATCGTAGATAAGCTTGACTTTCGTGCCTTTTGACCGATCCGGTGCTGCACTCTCCCAAAGCTTTCTTCTTATTTCCGCTGTTTCTTTAGCATAGTCTTGGCTCACCCGAACATTACTGCCCTTCAATTTAAAACAGTTCTTTAGAACACTGTCATTTTCCCTGGAATCAAGGAACTTCATAATAATTGGTCTTGGTCTATCCGGTGTCGCTTTTCCAATACGGTGAATTCTCTCTACTCTCCTGACGGGGACCTCCAAAGTATTGTCAAAAATACCGTCCAGGACTTGTTCTCTCAGTTTGGTTTCTGTTTCATCAGCACTTTCGTTGATTCCAAATACTAGGAGGTTGTTTCGCCTACTTCTGTTTTCGCACTCAATTAACTTCAATGCTTGATGTTGGACAACCGATTCCAATTTATCAATTCTGTTGCTCATTTCCTCAAACATTGTCAAAATTCGTTGTAGCTTATCAGTTTTAGCATTAACAGCAGCAATTTCCTCTCTTATGCGGTTCGTCTTGCGGTCGCTTCCTTCCAGTCTATCGATAATGACCTGCAACATTTCATTAGCCTTGGGGCCCGGGTTCTGTTCTATGTCACCTGACACAAGCAATAACATGAGCATCGACCCGCAATCAGAGAAAATAGCAAAACACTTTTGAGGGCACGGCAGGACCAACAGAAACCTATCATCGCTACGATAAGCGGGCAAATTGCCCAGCTGACTGACCTGCACAAGCAGTAATGGCGCTTTAGGCATGTTGTCCGCCGGTAAGCTGCCGTGCCCTCTGAAGAAATCGATGCCGGGCTTGGCCTTTTTTAGGTTATCCAGCGATGACGTCACTCCTGTAGGGTGGGCGTTGACAAGTAGACGGTCCGCAGTGTTATTGCTACGTTGCGGCACATCGAAGAATCCTGGTTGAGTCCTTTTGTTTGGTGTAGACACCACGGCGAAAAACCACGGCAAAATCTGCACAAGCAGTAATGGCGCTTTAGGCATGTTGTCCGCCGGTAAGCTGCCGTGTCCTTAGGTAATTAGATCCTGTTGCCATCGGGTGTCCGAAGAGTTGGCGTATCCTTTCCTCGTGGAGAAGTAAGGAAACGTAGGGCTGGGCCCTATATCCAAAACGTTTTACACACACGTTTATATTACATTTTTACAATAGTTTTTCAAAAAGTGCAGAAAAATAAGTTCATGAAGAAGTTCTAGCAGCCGCTCTCTCCAAGCGTCCGTCTCTCTTTTTGTCCCCTGATAAGATTTCGACCGGGTGAGTTGGGTGTTCACCGCAAAAATCGGGAAACGACGACGAAAGCGGGCATCGCGATGACAAAAAAAAGTAGAAAAGAATGTATTCACTTCATTGGTGCCTTTGTCAGACGGGAAGAGGACTTGGCACCTGGAGGTGCCGCGTCCCAGAGCTTAGATGCACTCATCAATCCAACATCATTCGGTACACTGACTCCGGCACTCCCCCTCTACCCGGGTTGACTAGGCGGGGCGGGGGGGAGGGATGCTTTGGTTCGGGCCAACGGTACTTCCCGGACCAAGGGGTTGCTGTGGAGCAGCACGAACTGAGCTACTGTACTCAACACCCAAACAGCCGTGTCGGTCTTAGAGGACACGAGCCTGACAGACCCTCGTATTCCCTTAACACAAGAGAGGCCAAGGCATACAACCATGGAGACCACCAAAGCCATCCGCAGAGCAGCGCGACCACACGGGGGTGCGCCACGACCGGTTCCAGCTCTGGTTTCCACTGAGCCAAACAAAATGTCGTGGATCGACGGGCACATACGGCTAAGTCGAGTATGCATCATAACTTAATGGAGAGCTTTCCACTTGACTCGTCAAAAATCACGGCAGGGTGAGCCCACACTTCGAGAAACTTCTTGTCGCCTGACTGATGCGGCTCCCAGGTGAGATGGAACGAAGCCTCCTACCGTGCTTTCGCAAGCACTTCGTGAGGGCCCGGTGTCCGCCCACCCCCCTCCCCCTAAAACAGCTTCACAGCGTGCCAACCAAACTTTGGTACGTGGTTGCGACTATCCGAGTCTTGAGCCCCTTAAATAACCTCTCACGGTCTTGTGGTCGCCGATGTCTTCTTGGAAAACTGGGTGAACTTGTGGAAGTGTCATTGCCTTTGTCAGGTTGTGAAGTCGATGAGCTCTTCCCCTTCGTGTCTCCTCCTTCGGGTACTCCCCTTTGTGTCTGTTCAGGGCGTAGAGGGGTGACGCTTTTTCGGAGAAGAGGGCAATTATCGCGACATGGGAACGCCCATTTGAATCTTTCCCGTGCTTAAAAGGTCGAAGTCCAGGCTGATTTTAACAGCCTTTGCTGGGACGAACCAAATCATCTCGACACCGGAACGCACGCTTCAATCTTTTCCACACTTGAGAGGTCGATCATAACACCCCTGTGTTCTCATTGCTCAGTCGCCTTCCCCCAATCCGGTATCAGGAGACGGATGACATCAGGTCCGACCAATCCGGAGGTGTGTTGCCCTTTCCCTCCGAAGACAGCTTTATGTAAAACGCACGCACATCACATGGCACGAGCATGGAGGCAGGGGGATAGCACACTGACCCCCTCTCCGGTTCATGATCAAAAATAACGTACAGCGCGGAAGACAAGGACCGCGAAGACGACATACACAGCTGTGTATGTCGTCTTCGCAGTCCTTGTCTTTCGCGTTGTACGTTATTTTTGATCATGAATTACTAACTAGCTCAAGCAACCACCCTAGTTCCCCTCTCCAGCATGGACGCGCCAGCTTGGGCGGATGACAGGTGAAGGACTGTCGCCTCGCTAATTGCCCAAGCCCCTGCCGGCGGTGTCCAACTAACGGCCATTAACCTTCGCAATTGGAGATAGCTTTGACGAGGCCGTCGGCCTGTTCCCCATTATCGCGTTATCCGTGACCGACGGTTGTCGCGGGGTAAACGGCCTATCACAACAATACCAAGGCAGTGATAGAAGAAGGTATGTCCATCTGCGTGAGCTTTGTAATGAGCTTATATGACAAACTACATCAAATGCTTTACTTACGTCAAGGTAAAGCGCGTCTCATTGGCCCGTATACAGTGCACATACTGGAAGCATGGGTCATAAATGTTACGAATATCGTTGTTGTCGAGCGCCCTGACACAGAGCCACGCTGTTCATCTATGAAAATATTCTTAACGCTAACCGAAAGCAGGGAATGCAGTGCGGATTCGAACACTTTTGACGCAGCGCAGAGAATAGATATAAGTCGACAGTTATTGTAACTACACGTCTAGCACTGCAGATCTGTGTACGGGCGCTACCCCTGCGACCTTCCAAGCGCTAGGAAAACGCACCAGACTTTGGGTAACCGTTGGAAATGCTTGTGACAACAGGGACAAGTATGCTTCCGTACGTCTTAAACAGTGCAGGAGGGATACCACCAGCGCCACAAGAAATGGAACGTTTGAGGGGCGCCTCATACACTTGGAAACAAGGTCTGCATTAACCGATAGCGTATGCGCACCATATACCAGAAGGAAGGTTGAAGCGGTCTATGCTCCCGACTGAGGAGAGCAGAATTTCAACTGGTGGAGGACACCCGTCTGTCGACAGATATGTCTCAGTGGATCAATTTATGAACACTACATTTGAGTAAGAGGCATCTCTTACATCAAATACAGAAATGTTCTGCAAAGGCATCAGTAGTGTTCGAGACAGCATCGCCATTTTCACCACCAAGACATCTGGCGCTCTTTTGAGAAGAGAGAGCGCACGTAGATCCAGAAATATATTGAATTACGTGTCGTGCTGGCTTAAAATTATTATTATTATTATTATTATTATTATTATTATTATTATTATTATTATTATTATTATTATTATTATTATTATTATTAGCAGTAGTAGTAGTAGTAGTAGTAGTATTCAACAGCAAGACGTTTAGTATCGCCAGTCAAGTGTGCTCGGGAAGCTCCTATGAATGTCTAAGTACCTACGTACATGAGAGCGGAGAAATCGTTTTTTTCAGTGACCACTGCAGCAATTTTGAAGAGGAATGTTGCATAAAAGAAAAAAGAAAGCTAGGAGTTAGAATCTAGTGAGTGGAGAGAGATTTTTGTTTACGCCGTGATTTTATTTTAACAAATATTACTGCAAATTGCAACTCTTGAAAAAACAAAAAACCGAGCCTATCAAGTCTGCAACTCTAACTCAGCAATGAAGAACGATACTACAAGTCTAAACTGCACCTACTGAAACACATAAACCGTACAAAATTGATGTATTATAGACATATCTGAAATATACTACTAATTTATGAGTAGCACTTTCCCAGTACCTTGCGAAACATAACAACACATTCAAGTAAGCTGTAGATTGATATACCAACCGTGTCCGCCTTAGATGTTCTAGCGGACGCAGTTCACAGAACTGCGATATCTGGTTTTAGTGCAGAGTTACTGATTTATCAACATCGTATTGCGAGAAGAACTCCAGATCCTAGACCAATATTCTGCCTCATACAGTGTTAAGAACGGCCCGCTGAGGTGCAAGTTTTGCAGCCAGTTCCGACAGCGGCGTCAACTTTTCTTGGACAATGCGCCACGTCCGCCACTCTGAGTCGAGGGATTGCCGAGATGAGTTCGACGAACCAGGCTTTGTGACGGAACCCGCCACCGCCGATCTGGTCTGCTGTGAACAGGGGAGTCCCCGAAGGGACGTTCCTGACGTCAGCCCCCAGTTCTGCGAAGACCGTCTGACCTCGGTTGAGGACCGTGAACCTGTGCGGAAGTGTGTGTGTGTAATTCCTCGCGCAAAGAGGCGGCTCGTCTACGGTGCCTGGTCGACCGTTTCCCTCACCTTGGGATCGAGGGGGGACCAAGTGTTTATAAACAGCTGTTGTGCGGCTTCTCAGTGCACTTTCTCTCGCAGTCATGCTAGACTGATGAACTGCAACGTCCTGATGTAGATACTGTAAATAAACCCATATTACTCGTTCTCGATGAGAAGCAGTCCTTCGCTTCAACAACGTCCTCAGCGTGGATAAATTGGACGACGGCATGGGCCAGCTACCATCTAATTCATGCCCGACTCCAATCTTGACAACTCGTTACGGACGGTGGGATTGACCTCACAATCCTCACAACAGTCACTAGCTTCGAACTTTGTCTCTCAAATGCAACAGGTTTCGTTCAAACCGGTCTAGTGGTTATTTCATGAACGCAATTCTTCGAATATACCGGAGTTCACGCGCAGAGCATACGGGATGCGAAGTCGTCGTCACTCGCTCCTTCGCAACGCGTTCTTCGAGCATGTCTCCGTGGCTCTGCGAATGCGACTTGTCCATTGCGGGACGCAGTTGCGTGAACTGCCCCACTGAGCTAGCTGGAGTGCTCGCGTGATTCGCGAGCGTGTGCGACTTTGTCGTTTTTGTACTTTTCATTGTTCTTCATGACATATCTAGCATTGTGTCAAGCGACCCACCCTTCCTCCTTTTTTGTTTCTCCCTGCTCTTTTCCTTCCTTCACCCTTATCATATGTGGAGTAGCGCATGGAAAGTTCTCGCTGTCCGAGTGCGCGTGTATTGAGACTATCGCCGTGCGCCGGCGCCGATCGGTCCCGCATGGCGCACACGTGCTGTCCGCAGGGGGCGCTGCTGAGCTGGGCCGTGCGCAAGGGCGGCGACCCATGGCGGCTGCTCCATGGCGTGGACAGCGAGGGCAACGTGTGCGGCCGCGGTGACCAGCAGCCGCTGCCGGGCGTGCCGGGCTCCGGTCAGAACACCACGGGACTCACGTGAGCAAATTGCCGTGCGGCTGTGGCTTGCGGCGCTCTTCGGAAGCGGCTTCGATCGCGCCAAACGTGGTGCACTGGGCGTTTTCGCGTGGCTCGAGGGTTCATCGGATGACGCAGTGCTCGAGAGATTGCGGTCGCTGTGCTGCACAAATGGATGAGAGTACACAGGCATGGGTGGTGGTGTTGAAGGTACGGGGGAGGGCTTCGCGACATGCATCTTCGGTACAGCCCTGGTGGTATCTATGCTCAGTAAATAAATCATTACACTGCGAAGGTCACTGTACAATAGTTCTACTTCCAAAAATATTCTGGACCACGGAACACAAAACTGTGCAGTCACGCCGCAAAAACAACCGAACGCAATAAAATCGAAAATAGTACTTTGTATGACATAGCCAAAGGTTTCTTCTTATGCGGAGCGATTTCTTTAAAAAACTGTCATAGGCCCTCACCGTTCTCAGAGGTACAATACGTGGCCAGGCGGACATTAGAAACAGAAAAAAAGGAGAAAATTCGGCGATAATCTGGCTAAATTTTTTTTTGCTAATGCTAAATACTAGTTTTAACTGCTATTTTTCAAAGAACAACGTATGCTGTGCGACAACGTCTTGTGCGAATCGGCAAAGGGACAGGTTTAAAGAACTAGGTAAGCAGCAGAGCATGTGCGATATGGGCTTATACGAGTTCGAAACACCCTCGTAAGCATTTCACAGCAGTTTTCGCCGATAACCGCGGCAACTGTACCTGGCCGTTTGCCAGACAGCGTTACGGTCTGCTTAAGCAAAACGGTGGCATAAGGTGCTCGATTAAAAAAAAAAATGTCCACATCTTTCTTGCCTATAATAAAAGCTCTTTCGTAAAAACTGACGCAGGATGTTGTAATAACTATAAATGCAAAACAGGTGCACTGACTCCACGTAGGCGGACATCGCCAAGGAAACCGCGCATTCGTTCGCGTTACATTCGCAGGCTCCTGGTGCTGGAGGATGCGCTGGGCCGCAAGCGACACTGCGCCGCCAGCTGCCCCCCGGGATACAGGTAGGGGGAGGCTGCCGGCAGGTCCTTTCGCTGGATTGATAACTGCTCGCACAACATCCACGACTATTTCTTTGAGAGCGTGCACCCGACCGGCGCACGTTCGGGCACAAGCGCAATTAACGTCCTGCATCGCAAGAGTGAAGGAAATATACGTCGTGGAGGAGCGTTCTCGAAAATGACATTTTGTGCGAGTCCTCGAGTATGCATGAGTTGTAGCACACAAACCAGTCAGTGGGCAGCAGGAACCTGTTCTTGGTGTTCGCATGGGCTCCTGTCTTCGCAGGCAAACCGTGTTCCGAAGGTGCGTGCTGGACTCGGGTCCCGTGGCCCTCGTGCACCGCACACTCAACGCCAGCGGCGCGGTGATCGAGGTGCGCATACTCGCTGCCTCCACACGCGGATCCGATCCATAATCGCTAAGCGCGTGCACGGAACACGCCGTTATAGCCAAACGGTTAAGGGTGCGCCATCACTGCGAGTTTCGAATACCAATCGAATACTTACAGAGCGCCAAGTCTTGTCCGCCATTCGCAAGTAGCACGAAGCTAGAGACAAAGGAAACCCATACTAGTTCTCCGGAAAGAAAGCTTCGCAGGTGAAGAAAAAAAAATGTGTTGGTCTGGAGCAATCGTTTCAGTGAAAAGCCCGTACAGGTTTATTTATTCATTTATTCATCGAAAAGTATCAAATGGCCGAATGATCGAAAAGGCCGGCGTCTGTAGCAGCGAAACGGCGCCTAAATTCCCACTGGCTGCGACGCCAGGTCACGTGCGCGCCTCGACGGAGCAGATCGGGCGAAAGCGAACACCCGCTCGCGCGCCAGGTGGAGGAAGAGCCGCGACGCCATGTCACCCTCGTAAGTTCTCGCGTGCGTTTAACTTCGTCTCGGTAATCACTATAAGCAAAGTAATATATAAGGAACGGAATAAATTCGAAACGAAAAGCGTTGGCGGTATACTGAGTTCGAGCCTGTGACTCCAAGCTCGGAAGCCGAGTGCATTACCAACTGGGCTAAACCAGCGCCTCCTAGATAGCGGGCCTGTGCAATCTGCATGTTTTATGGCACCATGCTACCCGAACCGGAATTTTCATTGCCAAGCGTGTACTGCCGCGGGGGGACTCGCCATTTGCGCTGCCCTTTGCATGGCGCCATCTCCGACCACCTGGCGCCGCCGCGAAGACTGCGCGTGGTGTACAAACGAATGGCGCGCCGTTTCGTGCGAACGCTGAGAAACACGTCATGCGACAATGGGGCCCGGCGACCTGCATTGTTATAACACCGAAACAAAATTTTGCGCTTGCCGTGCTGCTCTGTTTTCACTCATATTTCGCAACAAGATTGCATTTCTGATTTCGCGCCGTTTAAATAAGGCAAGAAGTGCCATTTTGGTTTACCTGAGTAGTCCTCCAGGCTTGTTGTGTAGCATGCCGACAGGAACACAGTCAGACCGTGCGTTTGTGCGGCGCCTCGCTTCTTCCTGGGCGACAAAGAGGAGGCACGCAAGCATGCAAGTGCTTTATTGAAAAGGTGAGACCCTGTGGAATCTCAGCGAGAATGAGCAGCAGGAAGCGGTTGTACCTTTGTTGTTAATATGACTGTAAGTCCTGTGTTTGGAAGCGCACCGTACTGTCTAAAAAATATCGGACTTTGATTCATGTCGGTTGGTCGTGTTGACGCACTTATTGCGCAGAACAAATGCTCTTTCGCCTTCGTGTCGTCTATGGCACCGTGTTATACGCGAGCCAACATTCGCACTTTGCTTGCGCGGTGCAGGAGGTTGTGCAAGACCTGGCCACCTGCCGACGGGAGCTGGGCTACATGGGCCTCGTGGCGATAGGTGGGTATGCGTCGCACCTGTGACGGTCACGTGCGCAGTATGCGGAACTAGGGCGCCACTTCCCACACCCTCCTCGAGACTTCTTGCCCGTAAATTGGCAGTTCCTGCTCTGTTAGACTGGGCTTGTATAATCGGGGACGCGTACACTAATTCTAACATAGATAAACTTGAACGAGTGAATAACAAGGCCGTTTACAACAATTTCGGTCGTATGTCAATACCGTGCACAGTTATTAGAAAGATCTCAACTCGAACTCTTAGTGCAAAGAAATCGGAAGCTCCGACTAAGATTTCTATACCAATTAATTTAAGTAGACTATAAAACTGATATCACAAAAAGTAGCTAATTTTCTTCCAAATACGCCACAAGGTAACGACACGAGCTGACTACATGAGCCCTCTTCGAAGCAAAAGCAACTGTTTCAAATATTTTTTCCCCGCGAACTATCAATGATTAGAACGGTCTAACAAACATTCAAGTCATACAAGCTGCCATAACATTATTTGTGACGCATTTATTGTAATGAACGCTCTTTTTCTTCTTGTACGCGATACTGAAGTGTGTTTGGTTTGGGCTATGTACTTTTTTTAGCTTGCTATAATCTGTCCTGTATGTGTAACATATTGTAATTTATATATATGTACTTCCCGCCCTGCTAAATATTCTAATGGGAACTGTAGTGTAATAAATAAATAAATAAATAAATAAATAAATAAATAAATAAATAAATAAATAAATAAATAAATAAATTCAAAGCGCACTTAGTTATACTACGCAGATGAATGTGAAAGCACTGCGGCCACGTCAGCAGAAGCGCTGCGACGTCACGCGACCAACTGTGTTCTTCACAAGCTGCGCACAACGCGACGATGGGTTCGACTCCCACCCAATGTTGTGGGTGCGAGTGTCTCAATTAACTCTGTGTTTAGTAAATGCGCCTTAATTAACGCCAAATGTCGTGGCTTCGACTCCCACCAAATTTCGAGGGCTTGTAGCCTTTTTGGATCATCGTGTGGTCACGCAAACACCGACAACGCCGGATTTTTCCCCTCGTGAGCCACGTAATGTAACAAGTAGTTTGGAGTCCGCACGAGCTCTGCGCACGCAGGAACGGCGAGATTCAGAATATTGGTTATCGGCGGTCGCGCTTTGCGTCTTACATGTGCACTGCCACGGCAGCTGGAAAGCGGAGCGGCGACGTGGGCCCGTTGGCAGTAATCGTCTTGGGAAGAGCGAGTTGCGCAGCTGCGAGGAAAGCATCCCCACACGCAGCGCTACTTTCAACGATGAGCCTTCATTTTAAAACCCGAGCCATGCCTTACGCTGAGGGGAAGAAAAATGGGGAGGGCAACAGAAAGATGAACGACCGGGGAAGACGCGTTGGATGGCGCACGCGAGTCGCCGTCAAGAAGCACGCGAGTGGCTTCCATCCTTGCGGGCGATGGGGAGGCTGCCTCACGTGGCCCCGAGCACGGTGTCGAGGCTCTTCTGGCACGATTCGCTCGGGCGGCATTTCGAACGCTCGTCACACGCGCCCACGTGTTGCCCTGCCGGTCCGGCACACGGCGAACGCGGGATGCCCACGCTGCCTCCGACCGAACGACGTCGGCACTCGCGCTGTATCGGCGGAGTTCCGTTGCTCTGCTATGACATTCGTTAACGCGAATAGCATTATTTGCCTGCTTCAGCCATCATAGGCATATCTACCGGAGGTGGGGAGCAAGGAGGGCACTTGCCCACCTCCCCCCCTTCACATTTGAAAGCGTGCCCTGGCACTTTCGGCTGCACGCTGGAAAGTCCATTAAAACTACAGCTAAAGCTAAATGTTCCTTCTTATTAGAGTGGCCACACAAGTAACGCTTTTTTTCACCGCGCATATTCCTGCTTGGACAACGACTCTTGCGCCCTCTCGGCATAGCGGACGACGCGCGGGATTCGCCACACACGCTCGCGTTGCGGATAACGCAGGGCACCTCCCGGGCAAGTGAGAAACTGTCAGCTTGCGCAACTTGCATCATGCCCAGTTTTGGGGTACCGCTATGGCAGTGTCCTCTACCGCGACCAGATAAAAAAAAAAACCGGCTGGGAGAACTAGACAAAGGAAGCGATCGCTTCAATATCAGCTGGTTCTCAATGTTTGACTTCTGTCTGTTCGACCAGCGACAGCAACGCCTTCCCGTTTCTGATCTGCGAGCTCTCAGAATGCACAGACCATATATATAACACTATGTAATCGATCAGTCGTTGTTCGTTTCCGTAAGATATGAAAATAAGTACGTTATTATTATCACTCGTTGCTTGGGAATGTCCCGAGTTGCTCAGGCAATTCGCTGGAAAACCGCTGCTACGACGGGATATGCCGTCATGTTCGCTGACGGCTGTGAAAACAAGTTTAGGGCAACCGAGTGTATCACAAATATAGCGAGGCCGACGCAAAGCCCAAGCGTCATTTGCATTTCGCGCATGCGCAGTGGCGACGACGCAGTTTTTTGGGAGCCTGAAACGCTTTGCTCATACCTTTTCTAAATCTCTACAGTATACTGTACTATGGTATTTTAGAAGCAGCTTAGAGTAACTAAAGAAGAGAATCGGGCTAACTGGTGCTGTGTTTTTTGCTGCAACACAGTTTCTAGGGGGGGGGGGGGATTTAACCAAAAGAAGAGAGGGGGCAGTACAGAGCGCGTGCTTTGATAATGCACTTGTACCCAGACGCGGCTCAGCACGCAGAAACTCCTTTCCTCAAAGGAAAGGGGTTTCACATTAGAAACCGTCGAATCAATTATTTGTAGTGGTTTGTCGTCCGTGGTTTCTATGTCCTTTGCTGGCTTGTTAGCGCATTTGTTCGCTCGTATACATGATGGCCCCCTTGTCGCATTTCTTATTTATTCATGCTAGCGTCTTTTTTTTTTTTCTATCGAATCTTGCATCGCGAACCCTCCCGGACTTTCCTGACCGTAGCCGCTGCTGTCTTGTCGAATAGCTCACACTATACATCGAAAGAAGTGCATGTGCACATAAAAAGGCAACAAAAAAACACACACACGCATTTAATTTCGACATTTTGGCCATGGAACGACCTTGATCAAGAGTGCGATCGCACGCACCCACAGCTCATTTTCTCTGCAAGAGCGAAGCGAGAGAGAGGAAGCGCGTAGGTACACCCCGCGACTACAAACACGCGCACATTCGGTAGCGTCGCGAACACGCGTACATGGACTCAAGCAAGGAGAAAGCGCAGGCAGCCTCTGAATGCCAACACGCATGCATTCAGCGGCGCCCGCAAGCCAGCGGAATGCAGGAGAGAGGCGTCACACGCTAGCGTATACAGCACGCGAGGGGTCGCAGCTGCCAGAAGAGTGCTTCTCTTGTTCTCTGTTTAAAGTTACTGCAACCTTTGCGAGATCACAAAGACGGTCAGTACACTCCGGCTTCGTTATATCACACCCACACGGTGACCTCCAATAACCTCCGGGTTGCGCGAACTGCATTCCATTGCGTTATATGAGTTTACACGCTAACTGTGTTTTGTTCAATGTCTACGTGTGTATAAAAGCAAAATAAAAGATGAATGAAATATTATGTCACAAAGTAATAAACATCAACAGATGGGCGAGAGGAATCTCTAATAAATGATGCGAAAATGTACATATAGCGTCATAAACATGCTATATATTATATATCACATATAACCGTTAGGAGACGCATAAAACAGACAGCAAAAATATTCGTTAATGATGGAACATGTAGGAAATCTTGGAAACGTGGTTCTTGCTACTTGGGCATACACGTCAGCCTACCTATGCTTTCACTAATTCCCCTGGAAAGTGTGCTGAACTTGTGGATTAGAAATGACTCGCAAGCGTATCTGTCGTAGTGAGTGGAGAATCCTGGTTTCGTAATAGTGACCTTAAATTTATTTTCGAAAGGGTGGCCTAGTATGTTCACATGTTTGTAGAGGGGGAGCTAAGGTATTGATTTTACATGCGATTTGTAATTAGTGAAGCGTCGGCTAAAAGAAGCTTTCCGCTTGTCCAGTGTATCGTGCCTGGCAAATCGTGCATTCCAGGAGGTATACGTTACAAGGGTCGCAATCGTAATCCCTTTGGATCGCAAATAAAAATGAGGACGTCGTGCTGTCTGGAAATTTATGCTCCATATTAACTTGGAACAATCCGCCCATTTCTTGGCCAATCCCCCGTCGTGGGTAGGAGCCGCACGTGTGACAGGCTACAACAACAACAACAACAGCAACAGCGTTAGCTATGCTCATCGTGCATGGGCAGAGCTTGCATCGCAGTTTTCCGCACGGTGCGCAGCCTTTGAAGTCAGCCGAGTTAATTTGGAGGCACGTGACATGATCTTGGTGGCCCGTCTGCACAATATATACCCGCGGAGGTTCACGGAGACAACTTGGTGCATTCCCTGTATAAGCGTAGGGCACGATGCTTCCGGAGGATGCGATTTATGCCAGGCGTTGATGCCGAATGAATACCCACGGATAAGGTTAGTCCATCAATCTGAAGGAGCTGGTTTGCTCTTGATGAGCGCATGACGATCAAGGTCTCCCGCTTTTTGAATCGCGTCACCGATAACAGAGGGAGGATAACGTTGGCGTAGTACATTGTTACGGAGTTGTTCGCAGTTCGATGCAAAGTCCCCTTTTTAGTGCGTATCCGCTTGAAACGAAGAGCTTGGCTGCACGGGATTGCTTCTCTATGCAGTTTTCTACACGGCTACTATGAATATGCAAGTGTTTGTAGTCATAGGCTATCTACGCTTCCTCTCTTTCTTTAATATATTTTTTTTTCACTCTTATAGAGAAATGTTACGAATTGAACTCAGGGTGCTTGCACTCGCACTCTTGATGGAGGCAGGACTGCGGCCGGAACGTCGTAACTAAATGTTTGATTTTGCTTTTTTACGTGCGCCTGCGCTCCTTTCAATTGATTATACCCCGGATCTGAAGAACTACTTCGTCCATATGCATGTACGCATGCATGCATGTAATGAAAATTGATCTATACGTGCTCAAACCCACTACACGTGGTGGCTCTCGTTCAGGGCTCAGCGTGGCAGCTCTGCTTCTGCTGCGCTACTGCGTGGCCCTACTCGTGTGGTCCCTCCTGGTGGCGGTGTCCCTGGGATGCGTCGGAGGGACGCTCTACCTCTGGTACGTCGCAGCTACGGAACACGTGACATTCACGCACCCACTTCCTCGAGTCGAATTTGCCTTTCGCTTCAGCGCAGCACGATTTTCGAAAATCACTTTGGTGCGAGACGCAACTGATCTCTTTGGCTCATAAACTACGTCGCGCTTTAGACAAATATTCTATTAGTGATTGAATATTTTAAAAATTTTCGAAGCATCCGACAAAGTAAATCATGAACTTCTACTTCACGAGCTTCAGCACTTAAACTTCGTTTCCAACTACAACACACCAAAATGTAAATATTGTTACGTAGGAAGACGCAGACGAAAAGCTATGTACAAGTATATTTACAAGAAAATAGGCCGCACTTGGCCAAGAGGCAACAGCCCGCGCTAGCCTCTAATCGTCGTCGTCGTCGTCTTCACACTGCTCGCCTCTTCGTCATCGCAAATACTCAGTGTTCCGTAGCAATATACACAGGTACCACGAAGCTGCAAGGCAATGTTGTGTGTCGTCGCTTGGAGATACGCAGATTATTTTTCGCATTCCGCCTGATTAAATAATTAGTCCTAATTAATCAACTTCTAAATTATTATAATGAAATGAAAAGTTTCAATAAGAAAATTGTAGATCATGAAAAACTCCCGATATGCAGCTTTCTGTTCCTCAATACGTGCCTATAAAAGTGTTTTTCCGAGCGTGAAAGAAGCCCGCGAATACGCGCAAAAGTGCCTCGACTCGCGCGGCAATCCTGGTCTCGCTTCGAAAAGTAAAGAGCCTCCCGTTGATTTATTATAAACTGTTCCTTTCCTGATATGGTTCTTACCTCTGAGGTAGTTGATCATAGCAGGTTTCTTTTCCATTGCTGCCACCCAAGAGATTTTCTCAGCCTCTCGGACTTTACTCGTCATTACAACGTCTAACTTTCTTTGTTGCCATGCTGTTTACAATACCGGTCGCATGCTTGCTGGTAAGCTTCCAAGTTCATTTCCTCCACTGTGAATCAATGTTCTTCCTGTACAAATACCTGAACACTCTCCCCGCCCATTTACTTTCTTCCACATTCCTCAGTCGTTCTTCACAATCAATTTTACTCTGAGCTTCCCTCTCTTCAAAACTTGCCCAGCCCATGCCACCCGTACGGCTTCGTAGTTTTCCCATGAGCGCCGAATGGGAGGCGTCCTACTGACCTTTGGTTGTCATCGAGTCCCGATTGTACCTCTGACTCTAAGCAAACAATCGCATTTCCAAATTAAGTCGTGGAACCATTACACCTTTCCACATACTCCGGAGCACCTCGTACCGATTGTGTCTCTACAGCGTTCTGTGTTTCATTACGGCCGCATTTCTCTTCCCTTTTGCTATTGTTGTTTATTCCTGTGTTTCCTATATATCCATTGCCTTCGCTTATCCATAAACAGGCAGGTATTTGTGTTCCTTTACCCAGGGTATTTCCTGGCCCACTATTGATAGTGTCTGCTCACTGTTTTCATTGAATACCACGAAACCTGATTTTTCAACGCTAAATATAAATCCAGAATTCTCACCTTCCTGTCCGCGGACATTAGCCAGAAGCTGCGTACACTTTGCCTGTCAGCGAGCAACACAATTGTCGTCCACATAGGACAAACCTGGAAACTGCCGTTCTGTCGCGCCCACCGGTCTGTATGAAAGATGAAACCCGATATTGATTCCTTCTAGTGCCTTTTCCAGCCTCACCATGTACATCATAAACAACCGCGGGGATAAAGGACATCCTTGTCTTAGTATTTTGGTCCGTGCTCCTCATCCCTTCCCATTCAACGCAAAATGTATTTCTTTGGGTAAATATATATCAAGTATTGTATTCAGTCGATCCGTAAGTCTTCTCTTTCCAGATTATCCCACAAAATGTCGCGGTTGACGTTGTCGTACGCTCCGCTAACGTTAAAAAAGGCAGCACGTAACGGTATCCTTTCTTCTGCGGACGTTTCAATACACTGACAGCAGCGACGTTAGTGTGTAATAATGCGGAGAAGTAATGAACTGCGCTCGGTTGGCTACGGCCTTCGATATTTTCGTGCGCAATCTCGGAGACCATGGGTCGGCACATCTACTTTTCCAGCAACCATAGCTCACAGGGGTGAAGTAGTGCATGCCACGACAATAGCTTGTAGACAAGGCCAAAGTGAACATGGGAAATATGGCGACTGCACGTGAAAAACTATTCCCTAGCCGTGTCGTCCACGAGCTGCAGGGGCGTTCGCTGGACGCGTTCGCCATTTCTGCGCGACGGCTCTTAGCTGAGACAGAAAAATAGAGGACCGCAGGACGGCTTGTGTACGACGGCGACAGCTGGGTTTCGAACCCACCCGTTGCTGCAGCCGACGCAGGCGCTCAACACCACGAGGCGCCGGCTGCGAACGGACTGCGAAAGAGGTTTCCTTGCCACGAAGTGCCTCTCCACTTCGGCACTCCGCACAGTTCCCCTGAAGTGTTCCCGCCTGCCTACTCCCCTACGCACGTTCACCCAGGTTCTCGTGGAATGCAAGGCGGCGTAGCGTACAGCCGAACGCGGGAGCCTGGCTGGTAGCTGCCGTCGCGGGAACCACGGCCATGGTGAGAGGCACGCTGCGCGTCTGTCAAATCGAGACGGCTGCGATGACGGGCTTGCGTTCGCGAGAAACGTTTGCGAAGAGTGTGGTCAAAAGTGTTCGAACCCTGGCGCGAAAGTCGGAAGCGTGCTTGCGCTTCCGCCTCCAGCAGTGCTTCGCAATATCACGCGTCCCGCATGTCGCACAGGCGTTTTTTTTCTATTCAGTCTATAGACATTGCGCCGCTTCTCTTCCTTTTAGTTTTCTAGCGTGGCTAGGTTTCGTTCCACATTAGAAAACTAAAAGGAAGAGAAGTGGCGAAGTGTCTAGACTGAATAGAAGAAAACGACGACGCCTGTGCCGGAGCACGACGGCAACATGCGGGAGGGGATCTTGCGATGCACTGTATACGCAGACGCGGCCTCATACACGTGGGACCGCATGGGACCCATGGGACGTTTAGGGTCGCGGCAGCAGTGGTAGACCACAAGGGAGAACCAATTAGCTGCGCGAACCTGAGAAAATGCATGGTAACGGAGGGGGAAGAAGTAGCGGTAGCTCTAGCGGCGGCTGAAAGTTACCGCAGGAACATATCTCTGATAATTCTAACAGACTCCAAAGCAACATGCAGGAACTACATACAAGGCAGAGTTAGTAAGGAAGCACTGAGAATCCTCCTCGAAACAGAGCCTCCTAACAAAAACATAAAACATGGGATCTTCTGGATACCGGCACACACCGGGATAGAGGGCAACTCAGGGGTGGATAGCCTAGTTCGCGAACTCACGCACCGAGCAGGGCAGTCGGAAACCCTAGAGGCCCCCTTAACGGTGGAGCCGACGTACGCAGAAATACTTAACCGCTACAGAGGAAGGAGACTTAAATACCCCCCCCCTTCCGCACACACACACACACACATCGCTCACATAACACGAGGCAGTCAGCTGGCGAAGACTGCAAGCAGGTACGTTCTTCAACCTGCACACACTACACAGGATGTTCCCTACCCAGTACAGGGATACATGTCCGTGGTGCGGGGCAACCCCCACGTTATACCACATCACGTGGGAATGCAAGCGTAATTTCGCATTCCATAAAGTAAATAAACCAAGTGCGGAACAATGGGAGGGTCTGCTCACCAGCAGCGAGCTCGCAGCCCAACGGGAAATTGTGCAGCACGCCTGCGAGGCAGCAAGACTCAGCGGCGCCCTGGAATGTGGGCGCCGACCTTTTGAAGCGGCCAGCACTCAAGACATGATGAAGACACCGCGGCCCACCGCCAATCTCTCCGAGATGTAGAGCAATCAAGTTTTTCCATTCCATTCCTTTTAGTTCAAGTGTACACTTTATTCTGCGTCGGTGTGGAATGTTTGTACATTTTCCTTTTAAAAAAACATTTGTTTTCCGACTAAGGCAAATTGCATGAAAGATGCTTTGTCAGCACATTATTTTCTCCTTCAGTTTTGTCATGAGCTCTGCACCTCCTGTGGTCTTACACTGCGCTGACGGTATTGATGAACGAACTGAAATAGGCGATATACAGCGAGCCGAACCAAATCCCGTTCGCGCGAACGGAAGCCGCACCAATGCCATCTCCACTCCATCTGCTGTATACTGCGGAGTCCTTAACACAGGTGCCCAGCTACCACTCCAGCGTAAAACTACAGTGAAAGTGAACGTTGGTGTCTTCCGGTGCTCACAGTACGTAAACCTTCCACATAGGTGCCGATTTCTGCGAGCCAACACGTAAGCAAAGGTAACGCGTCGCTTCCATTATAGATTGAAATATTCTGCAAGCGACCAGGTGATAGCCTGTTTTTATGCGAATGTCAACGAGATTTTCAATTTGTCTGCACGCATTTCCGTGGTGAGACAAAATGTAGTAAAAGCCTTTATAATTGGCTTCTACGCATGATTGGTCATTAGAAGAAGGAGCCAGCTTCTGGACTTTCTTACGCTTCAGAGGCGACAGCGTACACAGCGGAGGTAGTTACGTGAAAATGCTACCGAGAAAGTTACCACTAGAGCATTAGTCAGTCATTAGTAATTAATCCTTCCATCCCTTCCATCCCCCCACTGCCTTTTGGGCGACGGAAGACGGCGCGTTTGCTTTCCGCTTTCCCCTTCGCGTGCCACATTGAGCCGCCATCGTTGGCTTCCCTCGCGTGCTTTCACTCACAGCATACGCACTAGAACTTGAGACTGACTCCAACCAAATAACTGAATTTTATTAGCCCGACGTTTCGGAGCCCATTCGGCTCCTTCAGGGGGTTGTTCTTCGGGGGGTGGCGGTGTGGCACACCGGTGAGGCACACCGCCACCCCCCGAAGAACAACCCCCTGAAGAAGGAGCCGAATGGGCTCCGAAACGTCGGGCTAATAAAATTCAGTTATTTGGTTGGAGTCAGTCTCAAGTTCTAATCAATTTCCCAACCAGACAGGCAATTCTGTCGAAATGTTTAGCTTCAAGCATACGCACTTTATGCGGAACCTCACGGCGACGGCAAAACATGCGCCTGGAGTGTTCGTACAATCGCTATCCCAATAAAAAGAAAACGTGTCTTCTAACGCTCTTGCCGAGCATTCTGTAACAGGAGCACATGATAGTGACTGAGGTGGGGAGCATGTGCTAGCCACTGAAAGTAATCTAACCTCGCATTCGCATCTCGAGTCGTTACAAATCCAGGCTACTGATTCCACGCCGAACCGCCCTGACGGTAGCCTTCCTTCCGTGTATGCCCCCTGTTCGCGCCGTCTGTTCATGCGCGCATAATCGTTTCCCCTTTCGTTTGCTTTCATTGTGAACAGGGCACCCGTATTGGACACGAAAGTCGCGATTTAATTTTTTTGCGTTTTTTTTTTGGTCGCAGTCCGTTTCATCTTTGACTACGAGCAATCCTGACCAGACGAATTTACGTCGAACTCCTGATTTCAGGAGGAAACACAGACGGCAGCCGCCCGTGCCGTCGTCTACCCTTCTTCCTTGTTGTGTCCGCAACTTAAAGACGATGCTTTAGCTCGATGCTTTAGATCTACGTAAATACATGTAAAAGGAGAATTGAGCTGATGTATGGCACTTTCCCATCGGTGTTTCCCCCACCCCCCTTATGTAATGTTCCCGAAGGGACCAAGCTTAAGGGAATAATAAATGATGAATGATGATAGGAGAATTCACTTTTCTCGGCAACCACTGCGCTATACTTGGCGAGGTTTGTTGCATTTAAAAGAAAAGAAACTTGAAATCTAGTGGCTGTTGGTCTCGAATTTTTTTTTTTAGGTCGTCATTCTTTTTTATTAAAGATTAGTTTTCTGAAAATTTTCGATTTTTGCCCAACTATGAAGTTTACAACTGTAACTCAGCAATGAACGATGACATCACAATTCTGTGAATTGTATGTGATAGTACATCTAAAGCGGACAAAATTGATATGTCACACGCGAATCTAAAAAAAAAATAGTAATATGGAAATACAGCTTTTGCAGAAGCCTTATACGCAACGTGAAAAAAATCACGTAATATATACATTGACAAATTGACTTTGTCCACTTTGAATGATCTAATGGACGCCGTTTACAGAATCGCGATATCTGTTCTTGATAGAGAGCTCTTAATTTATAGACTGCGTGCTTCTATTTCTATTTTTTTTTTAACTTTCGGATTTTTGAAAACCTTTTTAACAAAATTCAGGCTCTACATTAAAATTCCGCTTCCAACAGTCACTATAATGTAACTTTGTCTTTCAAATGCAACACATTTCATTAAAATCGGTCCAGGGGTTATTTTGCGTTTTACATGTACTTGAATAGGCCGCGTCTGAGTTGGGCCCGAGCTATGGTCCGAGCTAAAGCTTCCCCTTAATTTGTGGCAAAAAAAAATGCTTCCTTCGGCAGAGCGGTTTGCCAGCGTAAAAGCACTGGCCTACACGCTAGTCTGAAAGGGATAGGCCTTAGAAGTTGGAGGCCACATGAATCTGAAGGGGGAAAAAAGCAATTTTTTAACAAAGTTGCAGAAACGAGCATAACTTGCCACTTTGGTTTCAGCGGACGTTTTAAATGATATACATCTGCGTCGAAATGACAATTAGCCTTGAGAGGCAGTCAATTAAATCGAGGCAAGTGAACAGGACGTCGAAGGCTTAACGCTGCTTTGGTGGAGAGCGCCAGGGACGAAATATGCGCCTTAGAATCGACAAGCACTGATTGCACGAAGACACGAGCGTGCGACACACTCGAAACAGCCCGGAACGTGCCCGCTGAGGTGGACAGGACTCGGCAGTATTAGGAGAACGCTGTCGACACACCTTGTCTAGCACAGGTATTCTTTATTCGCACCCGCAGTACTATACAGGCGCACGGAGCTCTGAAGGCACCTTTATTTAATGAGTGGTGTCCTTTGAGCACGTGACTTCTTCCTTGTTCGTGCATGTGTTCAGGGAACTTCGCTCTGATCCAGTTCCTCTTTCTCCTTCACTTATGCGTGGTAGCCAAATGCCACGCTTTCCCGATTAACCTTCTACACCTCACAGCCCACCTCTCTCTTTCTCGCAATTGCAGTGCGAAGAAGAGCGTGATTTCTTCGTGACGATAACACGCAGGCTATAGGCTTGTATGTTGACCGATACAATGATCGCTCACTTCTAACGTTCGAGAGGAATCTGCGTCTAAATTTGTAGGCTGCGTAGATATTTCTTGAAGAGGCGGTCTGAAGAAACAAGCTAACCGTATAGCTACTCTCACAAAAAATCTGAACAGCCCACAGATGGTTTACTATAACGTGTACAGAAAGTCTATACACACAGGCCTTGTGTATTTGTGGTCTTGCAATTTGTGCCGACTTCTGTTTGCAGACCAACAAGCAGCGTATTTAAACACTTTATAGATACTTTATATATACGCAAAAAAAGAAAAAAAGGAACGTTAGCAACTTCGGTCAAGAGACAGTATAATTCGTGTAGACAAAAAGGCAAGGTAGCCTACTTAAACTCTACAGACAGTCGACAAACTTAATAGACTAACTTTTAGAAGGGTGAACATCGCCTGAGTGATGTAACGACAAAGGTAAACACCTCGACGCACAATTTTACAGACGGAAGCAGTGTTGGTGTCCCGAATCGCTAAGCATGGCCTCCGAGATGGGGCTTCCGTTTTATTGCCACCCGATCTCGGAGGCCATGCTCCAACTTCCCGTGCAGCTTCATTGCGTCACGCTGCGCTCAACCGACGTCCACAAAAAACATTGCTGTCTGTCCAGTTTTTGAATAGTTGGCTGTCGGCGTCTTGTCGTTGGTTGAAGCTAGCTCTCTTCACAGGGCGACGTACAACGAACGAAAAACAAGCTGATTGACAGCGGCCGCACTTCCACGTCCACCCGATGCCTTGTCGCTGTTGACGTTTTCTTGCTGCCTCTTCGATTGTTTTCGCTGTCGCATGCAGGTGCTGTTGATGCTCACGGTGCTAGTGCTACGCAAGCGAATACAGCTGGTAAGTCCCTCACTGCGGCTGCAGCTATACGCACCTCTTCGCAAAATATTATGCACACGGCTGACAGAAAGCGGCATTGTCCTTCTGTCCACTCTACGGACCATCCATGGTCATCGTGTGGAATCGTCGCCTCATTTCAATATGAATTTAAACAGTGTTGTCTATAGACGCCAGTTGGCGAAGTTACACTTTGTGTTCTTATAGACTCGCCATTTCGACTAGACAAAGTATACAGATTGTATACAGACAAAGTTACAGGTTTATTGTAACAGAACGGAGAACTGGGCTAGTTTGGTTACGTCTTCAAGCTGCAAAATTCCACAAAGAGAAGAACGAAGACATGACGAGGCGCTTACTTACAACTGAAAAAAAATATTGAAAGGAAACGAATATATGCACAAAAAAGAAAAGAACAGATTAGAAGGGTTGCTCATGCCTGTCAACGATCACGGGTTAAAGCTTTCGAAGGGAACGTTATAAATGAAAAAAAAAACTATCAAGAAAGTTAAATTCCTTATGTAGCAAGACCGCGAGGGCTGACTGACGTAGTTATCTCCCCTTTTCTTTACGCAGTGGGCCTCTGGCATTTCACGGGTTAGCTGGTTAATGACTCTCGAAGATAATCTGAGCATGTTTCAGTACCGGATAACAACCACATTCCCTACCGTGGGTTCACGAACAGCAAACGTTTTAGTCCCCCCCCCCCCCCGGCAAGCATCGCGAAGGGGCACAATAAAAAAAAAATCAAACATTTCCTACAGGACAACAAAGCAACTCCGGCAAGTTACTCTTAAAGCACAGGTTATTTCTGTTAAGTCTGATATTCCGGATAATTTTAGCACGACGAGATGTTTTATACGATAACATAAAAAATATCGTAGTGCACTTAAGGAAAATTCGGTAATTGCTTACAACGCGTCTAATAATTACATATTTCACCCTTTTTCTAGGCATCACTCTTAAAGTACCCCATATTGCCTCCGAAATTCATGTCTTTGGGTTTATTGGTCATTTAATTATTGATGTCGACATTTGGAAATGACTGTTGGAGGGTACGTTCTAGCTCCGCCGCATTTAGTCGCAATCACATGTGGATTCCTTGTCAAAAAAGAAAGAAAAAAAGTTACACCGGCACCTCGCAAGACCTCCTTACGTTTGTGTAAAAATTTGCGCGAATACACGATGACGGCTATGTTTAGCCTCTCCAAGATCTTTCAAACACCCTGTTGTGCCTTCAAAGCCGTGGGGCAAATCCGCATATATGACAGTAGCACCTCGTTTCCAGGTCACGGCTTTGTTCGGGGAGGCTGGGAAGGCGCTGACCGCCATGCCTGGTCTACTACTGCAGCCCGCCTGGGTACGTTGCCCACAAACGCCGTGACACGGCGGATCTGTGCCGCGCTATCGAAATGTCCCCGCGGAGGTGAGCCGTAGGCCGTTGCAACAACCAATATACGTTATCACTAGATGGATACGCGTTACATCGTACAACATGAGGCACAGCAGCAGCCTCGCTGCTGCACTGCCCGGTCACGTGTTTATCCACGACTCGCATGCGTGTAGGGCAGCGACCACAGTTCCGCGATATCAGTGCCCTGAAGGAACGTCGCTGTATACACGTGGATGAATGACAGGGTACTCTCAAAGGGAGTGCGAAACGATAAACTGATGTTATCGCCTGTTCGACCACCTGGCATGCTCGTTTATACCGCTGCATTGAAGGTAGGTTAAAACTGCGCGAAAAACGAGGTCAGCGAACCAACTAACCCTCAAGAACGTCCTACTAAAGTATATCGCTGCACATTTCACGAATATTGAGTGGGATGCAAAAACATTATTGCGCATCTTAAAAAAAAAAAAAAGATACGACGTGCGAAAGAAAGGTCTTTCATGTGTGTTTAGCTTCTGGAAAGGCTGCCCACAGCTCGCGCATACTTCTTTCCTGCGAGACGCATGGGACTCGCGCATCTGTGCCGTAGCACCGGTTCACTCGTGGCGACTTTTGCTTGCGTAAGAGACGCGCAGTGTGCGAAGCAACCACCGGCTTGTCCGGCTGAACCCGCCTGCACGTGTAGCCACCACCTCCCACCGCGTCCGTCTTGTTTTTCGTCACAAAGACGAGCAGCCACCAACTCTGAAGGTGGCACTATGGCACTGCTTAGCTACCGACGCTTGTCGCTTACCAACAGGTGAAAATTGAATTATAAGATTTTGCCGAGTAATCGGGGATGCAATACCATTTAGGAACCTTCGCATACATCCACGGTGTCCGAACTTTATGTAGGGCCCCCGTTAACTGCGGCAACAACAGATTCGGTTAGCATGCGAATACGCCGAGGCTCGCATCTGCATCGAAGCAGCAACGACGAGCGCCTGTCGATTCTCGACGCAGACGCTGTGCTTCTGCGCGGCGACGGCGGTGGCCGGCGCGGCGGCGATGCTCGTGCTGCTCACGGCGGGCGACGCGGCGGTCGCCAGGGGCGCAGACGACGACAGCGGCGGTCACGTGACGGTGCTGCTGAAACGGGACTCGCTGCTTCGTCTCGGGCCCTGGTACCTGGCCCTGGTCGTGGGTTGGCTGCTCCAACTGGCTGTCAGCTGCCAAGAAGTCGTGGTGGCAGGCGCCGCGGCCGATTGGTACTTCTGCAGGTATCAAACGAACAACCCTCTTCGTCCACTCTTCCGACGCTTCTCGAGCATTGCAGTGGGGCCGTCAATGAGGCCCAGTGACCCCTTCCGTGGATCGGCGGAGCTGCTGTCCACGTTCTCGAGGAGTGGAGCCATATGAGCGTTGTAGAATACCCATGCACTTACGGAGTTGCGCTGCAAAGTCCGACGTCGCCGGATCAAATGCCGGCCGCCGCACTCGATCGATGGGGGCGAAATGCAAAAAAAAAACAAGAACAAAAACAAAACGCCTGTATGGTTTACCGCCCACTGGGTGCACTTTACTCCCAGCTGGTCAAAATTAATGCGGAGTCAGTCACCACGCGGCTTGCCTCATAATCGTGAGATGGTTTTGGAACGTAAAACTACCCACCCAACCATCCGCACAATATTCTAGGGTTTTACGTGCCAAAACGACGTTACGAGTGTGAGGTATGTATATACAGGGTGTCCCAGCTAACTATAGCCAGAGTTTAAAAATGCCACGTAGCTGTACAGAACCAAGGTAATGTTTGCCGTCGCTTGGAGATACTCAAGATTTTCTTTTCATTCCGCCTAATTAGATAATTAGTATTAATTAATCAGCTTCTAGAATATTATAGTTAGATGAAAAGTGTCAACGAGAAAATTGTTCAGCGACATGAAAAACTGCCGATACAGATTTCTGTTGCTCAATACGTGCCATATAAAAGTGTTTTTCGGAGCACGTAAGAAGCCCGCAAATGCACGCAGAATTGCCGCGCGAATGGCCGCTCGAGGCGCCCTGCGCGCGTTCGCGGGCAGGAAAAAACGCTGCGGCACGCATCGAGCAACAGATAGCCGTATCGGCAGTCTTTCACGATCTGCAATTTTCTTATCCGACACTTTTCATTCAAATGTAATGATTGAGAAGTTGATTAAGGCTAATTACGTAATCCGACAGAATTAAACATAATTTGAGTATCTCCAAGCGACGGCCAAACAACGTTACCTCGCTTTTGTCAGGCTACGTGACATTCGCATATATTTAAGCACTGGCTAAAATTATCTGGGACACACGAACGAGAAGAAAGGAAACCGAGGGGCCCGATTTTTATAAGTCATATCATAAGAAACGAAGAAACAACGACACCATCGACAGCATAGGGGAAATTAGCTGCACTTCTTAATTAAAATGACGAAAGGATAAATAAATACGGAAACGAAAGTGGATGAACAAACAACTGGCCGCAGGTGGGATACGAACCCGCGCCTTCGCATTACGCGTGCGATGCTCTTGGCGCCGCAATTCGGGGGCGAACATTCGCAAATTGGTGCTCGCACGCCCGAGCGCTGGCCTCGCGAGCGTTTATAACGTCATCACGTGAAACGACAAGTGGAGCACTTGGAGTTCATTAACGAGCTTAGAGCGCACCTTATATAGCCTGCGTGCTCGAGCACGCTGACTTTGCCCCGACGTAGACCGGTCCTGGCCTAAAGAAAGCATATACATTCGCGCACTGCCCGATTAAAGAGAAATCTCGTCACCGACGAAAGTCCATTCCCGTCGGTGCATCCCGGTTTCCGAGCCCTCCCCCCCCTCCTCCTGTTCGCAGGCCGGCGCCGGCCCGCCGGTGGGCGCAGTGCTCGAGCCTGTGGCGGCTGGTGCGCTACCACCTGGGCTCCGTGCTGCTGGGCTCGCTGCTGGTGGCCGCGGCGCGCGTGCTGAGGCTCGCCTGCAGGCTCGCCGGCCGCCGGTGCCGCCGGCCCGGCGCCCGCTGCTGCTGCTGCCTCGCCCCGTCGTGCGGCTGCGTCGCGGCGCTCAGGTTCCTCAACAGGAACGCCTTCGTCATGCTCGGTGGGTGCTCGCGCCGCCCCCGACGCCCTCGAATGAACGAACCGCGGGGCGAACGAAGAGACCCGCACTTGCTGCGTTTGCGTTCACAACGACCGTGTTGCACTGTTTACGTACAGCCTCCCGCATTTTCAACTGTATATCGCGCGAGCGTCGACCGCACGATATAAGTCAGCGCCGCGATCTGCGAGACCCGCAGTATAGACGACCGCACGCCAAGTTTCATCCGGGCTTTATTTCATCCTAGACGCCAGCGCTCGTTTCTCCCCTGGCGGAGCGATTTCATCTCCAACGGGTGTAGGTTTTCGTCGCCGCTTCCCTTCACGGTCGCGCCCGCGTTCAGTTCGCGCTGCGCGCGAAACGTCTCTTGTTTGCGACGGCGCCTCTTCGGATGACCGGAAATTATGATTGTGTTGTGAACTGTCACGACAGCAATGTAAACATGAAAAGGTTGATGCCACCAGTGAAATTCTGCCGATTCACAAGAAAATGGTACGAAAGAAGCAGACGACAGACATGGATTACTGCGGTGCGCCGAGCGAAGTAAACATCTGGCAAACGAAGCGAGCTCGTTCATTGATCACTCCTGAGTGTATGACGGTTTCTATGTGTAACCCACGTGAAATTATTATTTACTCGGTACATAATCCTTTTATTCATATAAAAACTTTAAGTTAAACGAGCGCTTGTCCTGTCTTCTTTCTCGTGTTTCGTTTGTGTGTGCGCTGTCTAAGAATGGAAACCACGTCTGTTGTATGCGCTAGCAGTGGCCGAAGTTCACGCGTGCCGAGAAATTCAATATGTGCATGATGCATTGAACATTACCGGAGTTCATTCCCGCTTCACCACTGCACCGATCGATCGGGTTACTGGACGATACACACCCGCGTCTTGGTCGCGCCTGCATTGCTGAAGCAGGAATGATTAATAATACTTTCAACTTCCGTCTCTTGAGTGCTGTTAAAAAATGACCAAGCTGTCTACATTGCTGCCTCTATTCCATATTGTAGGGGACGTACTAGTTAAAGTTGTGTGCGCATGTCGTACTTGTGCTATGCAGCGATATATCTTGTTTATTTCCGCACAGTGTCGATAGAAGTCCGTTGTCGCCATCAGAGACAACACGGATTTGTAGCAAACATAATGTGAGAAACTGCAAAAATGACTTTAGCTCGTAGGTGCCGTATGTATGTGCCGCATCGTATGTGCTGACGATTTTTCCGGCGGCACATACGATGTCGTTTCCAATTACCTGCTCAGCGTCCCTTACATGGTTAAGCAGACGCTGCCCTTTCGCCGCATTGCAGCCATAAAAATAATCGTCAAGCGTACCGATCTTCTTAAAGTCAAATATAGCGTGTGCAGTTTGTTTCACACTAGGGGGAAAACTCGGAACGTATTGCGTCGCGATGCGGCAAGCAATGGAGTCGTGCGGCGGCAGCAGCTCGAGCAGGCGCACGCGCTTGAGGGGCAGTGTCGTGATCTGCGTCGTCTGCTACGGCGGCGCGCGCTGGCCGCATTTTCAGGAAGCGTGGTACTGTCAGGGGCAGTGCACCGATTTCATCGGTACTGCAGGAACTGAGCTGATATTCTTTACTAAATGTTGTGCGTCGCCCCACTCTGATCCTTCATTGGGGATAATGGAGTTCCACAAACTTCTTTTGACAACATGGTTCATTTGTTCTTTCGAAAGGCCGGAGTACTGAGCGTGTGCACGTATATTTCTTCACTGTGTGTGCTACCGTAATGAGCAGCGACAAAACGCACCAAGATGTGCGCGCAACGTGCTCAGTCTCTGTTTGACTCGAAAGGAAAACAAAGCACTCAACAATGGGAGTCGAACACGGTGAAACAAACGGACACGATTAAATGAACGTTTTAGGTTTAGACAATGAGCTGGAAGTGATTTTTCTCGACAATCATTCGCTACACCAGACAGACCCTGCCCGCCGGTGGGGAATTGGACACGTCACGCTCGGAACTTCAGTTAGTATCTCGTCATGTCCCCAGCGGCAGCGATGACAGCGCTCATCCTGGAAAGCAGTGAAGTGTAGAATGACTTGATCAGGGATGTGTTCATTCGCTGCACGTCTCAGTCGCTGACGACGGTGGAACGAAGCCTATCCTCGGGCGACTGATAGAGGGGATGTTGCGCCAGCGATACTTTCAACGAGCCCCAGACATTTTTAAATGATGTTGGCGCCCGGGGATTGAGGCGGCCGCTCCAAGAGAGTGACTGCGCGCTCTTCTAGCAGTTCTTGCACAGCACGAGCAGTGTGGATCGGCGTCCTATCGCGTTAGAATATATATAGTCGCCTTCCAGAAACGGGCCGTCAAGAATGTATGGAATCAGTACGTCGTCTATGACTGCCATGCAGCGATGAACTTACATTCGAGGCGTATCAGTGGGCGTCGTGCAACGCTTAGCAAAGAATACCGGCTCATTTCACGCAGTAACGATGTGATCGGCGTCCTGCACCTGACAGTAGAAAGTTTCTCGACAATGCGGCCAGCGCGCGCCGCCGTAGCAGACGACGCCGTTCAAGATCCCGCCCCTCGAGCATCTGCGCGAGCTGCTGCCGCCGCCTGACTCAAGCGCTCGCCGCATCGCGATGCAATGCGCTTCGAGTTTTCCCCTAAATGTGAAACAGACTGTACACCGCCCTTCGAAGGAAATGTCCACGCGCACACACCGCGCGCGGCGCGAAACGTGCCCAAACACGCGCAGTGCAGGTGGCAATCAAGGCGGCACGAACGAGAGATGGGAGAGGGGTACCACCCGCGAATAGAATTTTTCTTCGCATGCGGCGCTCTCAACGCCGGCGCAGCAGCGCCGCTCTCGGTGCCGTTCTTGTCTATAGTACACGCGCAGGCGCACAAAGTAGTACGGGTGTCGCCTGCTGGGCTGTTCCCTTCAAGACGACGCACGCCTTAGCATAGTGTGTCTGATCGTGCATCTTGCAAATAATAATAATAATAATAATAATAATAATAATAATAATAATAATAATAATAATAATAATGAAAGATGAAACGAAACCGGGGTAAAAAGAAACACGTGCACGACTACGATGTGCGATATCTGCCGACGGGCGTTTCATTTTCCTTTCGTATTACTGCAGCCTGCGCATGCGCCAGAAAAATCAGAAAAAAAAGAACGGTAACAAAAACTAAGTCATCCGCACGCGCCACGCGCCCACCGAGCGTTTCCTCCCGAAGGCGTGCACCCAACGACGCTCGCACTGGACAAGTTTTGTGCGCGTGCTACTGCCGGTACGTGTCGCAGATTGCTGCCACCGTAAGGTGCTGACATGGCTTGCGGTCTTACGGTGCCCTAGCGCGGTCTCGAGTTACTGCAGTATTGGGGGCGAGGACTTACGCAGTCGCCATCTGTCGGAATCGCCTCGCTTGCATAGAATGAGGGATCACGCGGCGCGCTCCTCATATAGGTTTGGACATTTCTGTAGGTACTCTCAAAACGAAGGAAGTTTTTTTTTTTTTTAATCTGTCAGAACGCCAACTATACGCGCGGTCGCCGCGATGGAGTCTCTCGAACCGGCTTCTTGCGTGAAACTTAAAGTCGGCATGTGGAATATGTTCTTATAGTGGGCTCTCTGTATAGCCAAGCCTAATGGATCATAACAGAACGAAGCCTCAATGCAGCGATCCCACGGGCACGCGGTGACCGACTGCGCGTCTGCATACATGTCCGCGCAAAATGTTTCACTTTCGCACCGTGGCGCGAGCTTTAGGCCGCAGAATATGATAGTACAAAAGCAACCATGCTTGCATGGATACTCTCAGAGCTGTTAAAAAATAAATTCGTTATAGCTAGGGACTTCTACGCCTACGACGGCGACTAGTGATGTCCCGTCGCGACGATTAATTCGATCTCCTTTTTTTCTTCTAAAGTATTGGACGTTTAAATACAGTTAATTCGCAAGTTGCGCCGCACTGTATGTTTATCGGTCTTCCCAGCGAGCAACTACCCGCTGCTTTCTTTTTTCAAAGTCCAGTACATTTCATTGTTTGGTGGTACACAGGAATGGACATATGCCATTCTTTTTTTAATGCACTTTATACCGTTTCCTTGTCATTCCAGTGAACTTGCCAGTATCTAGCATCAACAAGTTCATAGACCAAAGTGCGCGCCTTTCTGCTACTCACCCAACATCGCAACCCCGATCAGAAATCTTCCTCGCAGAAGTGCTTGCTGCACACCCGAGTTGTAGCCGATGGCTGCTTGCCGGATCTATGTTTCGCGATCCAAGCTCCACGCATCTACTTGTTCTGCGGGTACGTGTGAAGGCTTACACTGGGGTTCTGTTGTGTACGTCCGGCACTGCGGCACCTATGAGTGCACTACTATGTTGGACGCCTTTAAAGGCAGTCACTACCGATTATAAGGCTTGCAAGTGTTGTCAAGCACACACCCGAATCAGGAAAACCTTCCCGCCTAATCAGAACCGCAGCGCAGGTGGGACTTCGTTTTCAGCTCGCTTCGGCGCTGCGGAAGCCGCCGACGCGCCCACGTGATCCCTCATACCACGTCACGCCCACGGAGGCGCCAGCTTATCCAGTCATAATTGCGGGAGGCTGTACACACGGCGTACGCGTGCTTACGCGTGCACGCACTGCGCATGTGTAACTCGCGCTATAGTGTATGAAATGATGGCAAGCATCACACACTTCCCGCGTCACAGCGGCCCGCGGCCACAGCCTGTGCCGGGCGGCGCGCGAGGCCTGGCAGCTGCTGTCGCGCAACGCCCTGCGCGTGGCGACCGTCAACTGCGTCGGCGACTTCGTGCTGCTGCTGGCCAAGGCTGCCGTAGTCGTCGGCACCACGCTCGCTGGACAAAAGCTCACTCAGGTGAGATCGCAGCTACTGGGCGCATAGCAATCCGTGTTTCTCGGTGAATGCAGACGCAACGTGCTGCGAAGCCACTGCCTCATTTTGGCCATTCTTTACCTGTACGGGGTACTGCGTCGCAAAGTAGAGGGATGAGAAACTAGCGTTAAGGGGGCGAGAAATTTAAGGACGTCGTAATGGCCTTACTCCATCCTTCCGGAAAATTCTTGCAGTCGCTCTCCAATAGGCCACCATACTTTCTGCGCACACTGTAACGCCGTGCACTGTGGCAATCGTGGGATTGAAAGCTTGGGACGGGCTCACGTAACATGTCTCCCCGTTGGTGCCGGGACTTGTGTTCTTTGGTGGATCACCGTCGTCCACGAGGCGCAGTTAAGGCGTTCTATACTTGGCTGCGTTCGGTCAGCAAAAGCGCGCAGGCGGCGGAGGTGGTCTATGCCCTCGCACCGAAATGTATATCATTCACGTGGGGCGTCGGGGCCAAGCGGTTCCTTTCCTGCTTTCAGGACAAGGTGGGCCACCTGCTCTGGGGCCAGTGGGTTCCCCTGACCGCGGGGGCCCTGGGCTCGTTCCTGGTGGCGCACTGCTTCCTCTCGGTGTACGAGATGACGCTGGACACGCTGTTCCTGTGCTTCTGCCACCAGTGCGAGGAGATCGGCCGCGGTGGTGTCGCCACGATCGCAGTACCCGACGCACTCGCGGTGAGCCTCGTGTCGCGTGAACGTGTGTTGAGAAAGACCTGCCCTGCCACTGCCCGCCTCCGGCATCCAACTTCAGTCGAGTGTACATACTATAGCCGATACGTATCCGACAACAGCAGTGCTACGGGTGGTGACATCTGTCGACGCAACAAAAAGATGGCTACGCCTGTACTGTTGCAGGGTGTCTACCAGCCGGGAAAACCTGGAATTCTCAGGGATTTTAAATAGTCTGGAAATACTTAGGGAATTTGCACTTCTATCAGGGAAAATTAGCTGTAACTTTATTGAAAGGGAACCAAAAGTCGCGGGAATGCTGGCTCAAGTAACAGAGATGAATAGCGACGAATCGTTTTTGACGCCTTGTAGTCGGCTGGAGGAGTTGCCCGGTGTACAGTCAACGACAGACTTTTTGGACGTCCGACAATTCGGGCAGCTTCGCGGCACCACAGAGTCAATGTAAACAACGTCTGAAATTTCGGGTGCAAGAATTCTTCGCAGTCCGATTTTCCGGACTTTTTCCCGTGAGCGCAGGTCCCAAACGGCACCACCGCCACCATTTTGATTATCTCGCCGCCTCGCACGGCACTCTCGCACGCAGATCCGCTGCCAGCCGTAGCCACCATTGGGCAACGATAGGCCTAGCTGTTTCGGCGTTCGGTATTGATCTTCTTGCCGTTCGGTGCCGTGTTTTGCTTGAAAGGATTCGCCTCTGTCAGCAATGGCGCCAACTCCCTCTTTGTGGTCCTTGGGATTGGCTTCGACGTGAGGAAAGCACAACTAAAGCCCCTCATTTAAGCACAACGCGTTACATAATGCCGGTTCTCGAAAGTCAGCTTCGCCTCAGTACAGCATCATTACGCGGCGAAGCATACGTGAAAGTGTTGCAGTGAAGCTTAACACCCGTGGAAAGGGGCAGTTGTCACGGGACACAGTATGTATCCCTGAATTATACACGCACGCACCCGCCATCTCCTGTCACAGTACGAGCACCAATATGCCTAATAAGTGTACTGACAGGCCTTCAGAACTTTTTCGGATATGCCTGTAGCGATTTGAGCATTGAAGGGCAGTAAGAGACATGCACCCATTTTTTCGAACTGCCCGATTTTTCGCACGGTTTCACGGCCCCTAGGAAGTCCGAAAAATCGGACGTTGACTGTACAACTGACTATGAGGATGCTTCAAATGGTCCGTGAGGCGAACTCGCGGCAGAAGAATGACGAGAACAGGAAGGACCGACGCAGTGAGGAATGAATGGGAAAGGAAGTGTGCTACCGCTTCTTAGAAAGAGCTCGAGCTCAAAAAGCAAAGTGTTGGCTGACGCCGAGATGCAGGTGTCCCTCTTCCAAACCAACATAAACTCTTTAAAGCAGTGAAATGCAACACTGAGGCGTTTTGCGCAGGCTGAGAGTATGTCAGGAGTCCCAGGACAGTTGAGGTTGACTTACCAGCTGTTAAGAGAGAATCTCACTTGTGACAAAGTTTGGGCCTCATACCAATGAGTTTGCTATCAATTGATAGAAATAGCTCATGTTCGGAAATATTTGCTTCGATATGCATCTCATTTTTAATTGTATTTGAGAATGTTCGACTCGTCTTGCAATAGGTATTACCATTATTTTTGGAGATGTTTTATTCGCTCTGCATTTCGCTAACCCGTCCCTTCTGTTTCATTTTTGAATAAAATAAACACTGCTCCTTACTATTAAAACTGGATTAAGTCTTTTTTTTTATTTTTTAGATGCTTACTAGACAGTGACAGCATTGGGCGACATGGTGTCAGCCCGTCTTGACATAAAACTAAGTTCTGTGTCATTCAAGGAATTTCGCAAAGGCACTCAGCGAAAACCTGGAAAACTCAGGGAATTTGGAAAAATCAACTTGGTAGACACCCTGTGTTGGAATCGAGCGAAATTTGTTGAGAACCTGTTGGGTGCGGTTGTTGGCACAACTAGTCGTGAAGTGTAGTTCCTGCGCAAATCTGTTTCGCTCTTAAAGCAGGAGAGATGTTATACATCGAGGCATACGATACGACGTGTACAGCGCGTCGGACAGATGGCTGCTGCCATTGTTGGAACCTGTTGATGGCTGGTGGTACGAATAGCCGTTGGGTGGATCGCACACCGATTGGTTCCGTACTTGACGCGCTAGAAATGTTCTAATGTTGCACTACAGGTCTCTGCTAAAAAAAAAAGGGGGGGGGGGAGAGAAAGGAACACCTTGACGATCACGTTGCCGTCGGCACGTTTATGACCAACCTCCTCGGAATGTCTCGTGAAAGATATAAAAAGCGTGAATCAAGGTCAACATAATAAACAGCATGTAGGAGGTCACAAAAGAAGGTTGTCCGTTATTTCATATATGCGCGACCTCTCGCACATGCTCAAAGGGTCGAGGAAAAGGCGGACGTGTCGAGCCGTGTTTTAGCTCCCGACATGTTGTAACGCCTGTGCAAAGCAACGTGTAGATCCGTGCCAAGTCAAGCACGGAAACAAGCTTGTTTTATGCATACGTGTGCAACCTACGCGAACCCGCTTTCCTGAGGCAAGAAGTACGCGCATGTGACAAACAAGCGGACATGCAAGCGAGAGGGGCAACAACGTGCGCAGCGGCTCTACACTGCAAGAACGGGCGAGTTGGTGAGCCATATTTGAAACAGAACAGCGCGGTTTCGGCGGGGACAAGGAGGGAGACACGACACGGACGAGCGCTGACTTGCAACGGAAGTTTATTGCTTGGAACGAAAAATATATAACAGCTCCAACCAACAGGAGAAACCAAAAAACACATTCCCAGTCAATCATACATGCCGCACTGAACAAGGCCGATACCTGTAATCATTATGTCCCCCGCCCACCCCGCTAAAATGTCAGTTCCTTGAACGTAATCGATAAGGAGGGGCTACTGACGCATGCGGCTTTTGACCAGGCGATGTGCGCTGCTTCGACGATTTGACGCGTTAGTTGGTTACTATGTTTGCTTAAAACTTGTGTTCGAGTCAAGTTAGGGTGGCAAGCCTTGCTGTCGCAGTCTCAACAGTGGATGCCAAGATTCCCTTTTACATTGTTATGCACATTGTTGTTGTGCTCCTTCAGGCGTTCATGAAGGCATCTCCCCATTTGACCGACATAAAGCTTGCCACATGACACGGGAATGGCGTAGACAACTCCCTATTTACAAGAGACGAATTGATTTTCATGTTTGATGTTGCACTCTCTTGGTATGAAATCGGTATTAACCATTTTGCACATCTTCCCAAGCTTATCCGGAGCCGAGAAAACTACTTTGACACATGCTCTGTTAGCTATCTTTTTTATTCTATGGGAGACAGATGAATATAAGGCACTACAGTGGTTTTTTTCTTTTGCCTTTCCTGTAATCGAATCTACCCGTTGTCCTTTTCTGTTTTTGCTCAAACTACTGAGGATAGTTTCTGACATTGACACTAGCAGCTGCTTGGGATAAATAGCCTTTACCAGACGATCTGTTTGATGATTGAAGCTATCGTGCGTGGAGTGCTTAGTGACTTGTTATTAGCCCAAACGGTAGAAGGCTCCAAGATAAATTGAAAGGGTCAAAGGTTTTACAGTGTTTACGCTATGTAGACGACTTTCATGTTCTTATAGACACAAGTGTGGAAAAATTTGGCACAGTCTTCACGCAGATCAGACGCCTTTGTTCAGTGCCTTCATCCGCTCATATTAACTACTGAAGTGCAAGAAAATGATGTCATCAGATTTTTGGATATCAAACTCAGATTCATGCAACATCACACGTGTTGGTTTTTCGAACCACGAAGCAATAAGCCATTGCTACCTTTTACGTCATCTCATTCTAAGCTGGTTAAACGAGCCGTGGCCAAATCATGCTATCACAACGCGCTTAATAAATCTTGCATGCACTTGATGCAAGATAGCTTCAATCATCAAACAGATCGTCTGGTAAAGGCTGGTTATCCCAAGCAGCTGCTAGTGTCAGTGTCAGAAACTATCCACAGTAGTTTGAGCAAAAACAGAAAAGTACAGCGGGTAGATTCGATGACGGGAAAGGAAAAAGAAAGAACCAGTGTAATGCCGTATATCCATCTGTCTCCTATAGAATAAAAAAGATAGCAAGCAGAGCATGTGTCAAAGTAGTTTTCTCGACTCCGGATAAGCTTGGGAAGATGTGCAAAATGGTTAATACCGATTTCATACCAAGAGAGTGCAACATCAAACATGAAAATCAATTCGCCTCTTGTAAAGATGAAGTTGTCTACGCCATTCCTTTGTCATATGGCAGGCTTTATGTCGGTCAAACGGGGAGATGCCTTAATGAACGCCTGAAGGAGCACAACAACAATGTGCATGCATAACACTGTAAAAGGGCCTCTTGGCATCCACTGTAGAGACTGCGACAGCAAGGCTTGCCACCCTGACTTCGCTCGAACACAAGTTTTAAGTAAACATAGTAACCAACTAACGCGCGAAATCATCGAAGCAGCGCACATCGCCTGGTCAAAAGACGCATGCGGTAGTAGCCCCTCATCGATTACGTCCAAGGAACTGGCATTTTTAGCGGGGGGATATGATGATTACAGTTATCTCCCTTGTTCAGTGCGGCATGTATGATTGACTGAGAATATATGTATGTTTTTGTTTTGTTTTTCCTGTTGGTTGGAGCCGTTATATTCTTCGTTCCAAGCAATAAACTTCCGTTGCAAGTCAGCGCTCGTACGTGTCGTGTCTCCCTACTTGTTCCCGTCAAAACCGCGCTGTTCTGTTTCAAATACATTGCAAGACGTTGCTGATGCCAGCGCATCTTGAATCCCCAAGAATATCATTGGAAGGAAGTAGACGACACGGGAAACTATCGGGTCCAAAGAAATAACCAGTCTAGGCGAGCATCGAGTGAGCTCGTTGTCGCCGTCCTTAGACGCGTTAGATTATTGTTCACGTCCGCGTTAGGTTGCATAGGTAGGTTGCATACAGGGCAGGCCATTTTATCCTATTTTTTGTTATCTTCATTTATGTGTTGCTCGGCGCTAAATTGCTTTAGATTTCTTTACGCTGGACATCAGTACACGAGGCATGTATATAAATACGGGAATATCAGTAGAGTTAGTTGCAAGACACCACCCATCCTCGCGTACTTGAGTGCTTCAAAGCGAAGCTTTCTTTGCCTCTTCCTTCGACTTTTCCACTGCTGCTGCTCTCTCGTACGCCGCGGTACGGGTCGTTCAGAGCGTGTATATAAATAGATGGAGCGCGGCAGAGAGGAAAGGCGACGCGAGAAACTCATTTGAACCTTTCGATCGCGTCGCATGTGCACAATGCTCTGGACTTTTCTATAGGCGTCTTCACATTAGCCTCTTGACAGCTGTAATTATGTGATCCCCCACAACCCCTGCAGAAGCATAGCAGAAACCCTTCTACTCACGTCCTATTCCATCGGAGAGGTAGACATAATGGTAGAGAGGAGGCAGGGAGAAGAACGGGTAGAACCGGCGCAGTCGCGAAACGAGTGAACTGTGAGAGAAGAGTGGCCTCGTCACTTTTCGCTTGCAGTTTCCGCACAGGGGAAAGGCGACGCGAGATGTCAAGGAAGCCCTAGGAAACCCTACTACTATAGACAAGACAGCGGTTGCGGGCAACCTAATGTACGCTACGTATACGTTTCTGCTATTTCTGAAGGATAACACCGTGCAGATTCGTCAAGCGGACAACTCACGCAGGGCCTGCGGACGCAAAGCCGCATTAAAGCTCCGTAGCGTCCAGGCGACTGTAGGGAAACGGCCGCACGTCAAATCAACACATCTGTGCCCACCGCCCTTGCGGGTATGGCATTGCTCGAGGTCGCGGGTTCGACCGCGACCGCGGCATTTCGACAGGAGCCAAACATAAAAACACCCATGAACTTAGATTTAGGAACACGTTAAAGAACACCGGGGTGTCAAAATTAATCCGGAATACGCCACTACGGCGCGGCTCGTAATCCGACTGTGCTTTTGGCACGTACTATCGTGAGTAATATGAGCGGCAACATAGGAGCGCGTGTCAGATAGCCTCGAACTCTGGTATGGGCGATACGTGGCGGCCGCCGTCGGAAACAAAGTGGAAAGGAAGACGCTGTTCTAATAACCGTTGGCACTCCAACCGTACGTCTATTTATACAAAGTGCGGAACTTCACATCGCCAGCGCACATTGATAACGATGTTTGATATTGCAGTCAGTGGTAACTGTGCACCGAAGCGTGAGCGTAGGGGCGCTATTCTCGACACGCATGGCGGCTGCGCGGCCGCCATTATCCGCCATGTTTACTCTCTGATTGGCTGTCGAGAGCCCACGTGCCTTGAAATTTGTGAAAGGAAACGGAAGTTTTGCAAATGGCAATTTTGCGTGTTCATCAAGATGACGAAGCGTAACGTGCGACTGCAAAGTTTATAGACTAATACATTTTTTTGCTCCTTCACAGCTATATTGCGACGTTAGCGCTTCAAAAAGAAAGCGAGCGGTAGCGTACAGAAACCATTGCAATGCACCTGCGATTTCGCGAATATGTGGTGGCGATCCAAGATAGGCGCCATGTCAGCTTGCTGATTGGCTGAAGGAATATGCTGTGGGAAGGCATATTCCTTCAGGCCGGAAGGGCCGTTTCGTAAACGTCAATTCGACGTTGCGTGACGTTGCGCAGGGCCGCCATTGCAGAGATTTTCCGCTATAACTTGTGGTGCGACGAGCCGCGTGAATTATGCTAATGAGCAGCCATATGCAATGGCGGCTGAGAGGAATGCGCATCGCCACATTTTCCCCGTCGTTTGGCGCCATGAAAATCTTTTGTTCATAACGCGTGCTCAAGTATTGACATCGTTCTCGGGTGGTGTTGCCATTTGTGTTTAGGGCCATCATTTTTTAAAAGAACGCGTTTATACGAAATAGCATTAGTTGAACATTACAAATTTTCTGCAACGTTGCCCACTTTTCGCTGCTGCATTTGTGTTGTAAACAAGATTAATGCCTTTTCGCACAATCAGAAGTTATGAAAACGGCGTCGCTTTAACGTATAAAAAAAGAAATGTACGCAAGGCGGCGCCTTGAAAATTCCTCCCGCGATGCAAGTAACCGGCGAACTGAACAAGAGATGGCCGCGCCGGCGCTTGCGTCGCGCACGCGGATATCTGGCGCGCGCAACGCTATCGGTGATATTCGGCCGTTTCACAGCCAGCCGAGTCGGGCTGAGTCACTTGCGTTTCACGAGATAGTGATAACGTGGCCTAGAACGTGCGCGCACAACCACTGGTAGGTCGCGTATGCTGTCTCAAGGAAGAAAAGCGCGTGGGCGCCAACGTACGATGACTCATTCCATTTCCCGGGGACACGCGTCCTAGCTATGAATCAGACGACGGCTTGTACGTAGCAGACGACGGAAGCGAGAAGCGTTTCCGACGGAGTAATCATGCGCTTTGAGCTAGCTGCTTTATTTTTACTGCGGAGAAAAACTGTTTTGCTTCACCGAGAACCTTACGTTCGGCGCCCATTTCAGTTTCTTAGGCAAACCGTCAAGTTGGCGTCACGTTACGAAAGCAAAATGGGGCCATCAGCGCCATTTTATTCGTGTAGCGTCTACGTCACGCATCGAAGAAAATGGCGGAATGTCCAGAATAGCGCCTAATATCACTGTTTCGATGCGTAAGCATTCTAGAGCTACTTGCCTGGTCTGTCTGCCTGTAACGCGTGACACGATGCGCTCCATAAGGTATACACTAGGTCCTGCGGATGCCTATATGAAACACCTCACGCTAAACGCAGCTACAGGTGCCTAAGAGCTCTGCTCTAAAGATACAAAAAAAAGCATGAAAGAAAAAAAAAAGGGACTATAGCTGTAAGTCACTGCGACACATAACCGTCCTATCGACTGTCGGCGGCCAGTGAAATGGCGTCAGCTACCGTTTTCGAAAAAAAAAAAGAAAACAGGCGCGATGGAAGTGCCAACAGTTAGCGCATCGCAACTGTAACACCCCAAGGTAAATCGAGCGCATCGCCGAGGCGGAAGGCATGGCCGATACTGTCACGTCGTGGCTACGGCTAAAGGCCCGTTTATAGTCCGACGTTATCGGCGCGCGGGCGAGCGTCGTTCGCGGTCAGTCACGTTACGTCGGTTGCGCTGCGCCAGCCGAGATGCCATCCCCTCTATACACCAGAACACCGTAAATTCAAAGGGCGCCGCCATATTGATGAGCGCCGGTCGCGCCATCTATCCCAAGCGCCGCGAAGTAGCAGGCCTGGGCTGCCACGCCGGCAGATGCGACCCGGCGCGAAAGCGAAACTTGGGCTTTTTAGCTGGGCGGAAGGCGTGTTTCGCGTTTTTTCTAACTTGTCATTTTCGCTGTCTGGATTCAATCAAACTTCAAGACCTCATGCAAGTCCGCAATGGCCACACTGAGTGCTGTGCAGACTGCAGAAGCGAATACATCGGGTAGGTACGCTATTACGTTTGTACAAACCGCGCGCTATATGCTAGAACACGTGTGAGCTTTTTGGCACGTAACCTGTGAAGGAATTTACAGCACTGTGTTGGTGCCATATATTATTAAAGCACGCAGAACACTGTCATCTGCACTTTCAGTTTGGTCTTGTTTGTCATGGTCTCTACTGGGTTGGCCGCGTTTGGCAACCAACTGGCGAGGTCGTTTGACTGCCTGGTTAGCAGACGCCTGCCCTTCACCACTTGCACATTGAAAACAAAATAGATGTTATAGTAAGAAGGGCTGTAGTTCTTTCCCATGCCATCACTGTTGCGAAGATATAAAGTCCTCTCAAAATGAAATAGAAAATACACCAGGCCAATTGTATCGTGCAACCACTTAAGAGTACAACATTCAGAACAAAAGCCTACAGCACTCGAACAAGCAGCATATGATGCTAAACCTGCACTCATTGGAAAATGAGGTATGTTCGACTACATGTGCAGTCAAAGCCCGTATAACAGGGCGAGCATGACAGATGCAGGTGTTGTACAGTTGCACAAACCATGACAGGGCACGTAAAATTACCATCCCTACGTAAAGCTGCATCATCAGGACCCCTTTGGTACAAGACAACAACCGCACCTGCATTCCAAGAAATTAGCCCCACCGACTGCAGCTACCTGGTACCAGACCTGTTTCGCTTGTGCGAGGCCATCGGATTGTTGGCGCTCCCTTAGAAAAGAAAACATTAAAAAAAACTAGTGAGAACGATCAAAATTTTGTTATAAAATACAAGAATAATTAAGCACCTTATTTTCCTCGCCATATGAACGGAAATATTTTGCGCTTTGCCCCGCATAACAGCCCGCACGCAGTTTAGAGCTCAGGAGGCTCAAATAAATTCGTTACGAATGACACCTGCAACACCAGCTCGTAAAGGTAGGTGCGCCGCAAGAACACCTTCGGCGACGAATAGTCGTCGTTTACGTTTTTGTGGACGCATGCTACGTGACGAGCAAACTTCGGTTTACTTTCATTAGCAATAACGCTCACCAGCAAGGCCTACAACTTGTCGTTCACGCTTAATGGTCATTCCGTGCACCAGCTGCAAGTATCGCTAACCGCAAACTCAACTGTTCCGCTTAACCGTCGGGAGCTCTGCCTGAATGAAAACACGAAAAGGCTTGCCTTTTTGTTATAGCCAAGGCGAAGCACCGGCGCGGGATTCTGCTCTGTAGGCTTGTTGCCCAGAAAGTGCTCGGAGCAAACCTGCGTATTACGTTTGTAGGGCGCAAAGTTGAACGTGGCACCAAAATATACACAGATCGAATACTCACTCGTGCATTTTCACTGGGTTGGTAGTTCTTCCTATTCACTGCAGCTATCCACCGGTGGCGCAGCTTGGCATTCTTCGTTGCGGATGGAAATCGGCGCAGGCTGAAAACACCGCACCGGCACGATTCCCTACGTGTGTTGTGCTCTTCGCAAACAGCGCTAAGCAACCTGCTCCTTTTCCGCTGGTTGTTTTGGCATCCAAACACGACGCAATGATGCCCAGATGACTTCTTCTACTTTGGATACGTGTGAACGGGCACATTTCCGCACTTTGGAGCCCTAGAGCTGGCGCTTGCCATGTCTACTGGTCGCCGGCGAACACACTTTGGCAGCCCAGTACAAGATAGCGCCGGTCGACCGGGCAACCCGGGTGCGAGAGTATGCGTTCGGCTAGTCTGGGTGCGAGACTAGCGTGTTCTGGTCTATAGAGGTGTCGTTTTCGCCGACGTGACGTAGCGTGCGCGAGCGCGCGCGCGCGCGTGCGTTACGTCGGACTATAAACGGCCCATAAGAGCCAGAAACGCTGGAAAAAATACGATAACGTAACCCTTTATGGAGAGAACTTGTGCCAAGCTACGGGCGAGCAGCGCTCGCAGTGACAGCGGCGAGCGCGGTCGCAAAAATCTCGGGAATCCAATCGCGGTCCGGTCTTCATAAGTGCACACGTCACCGTGCGTTCGAGGGCAGTCGCTGGTGCTGGTTCGAGAACGGCGCAGCACATCGCGCCACGCGTGCAAAGCGACGAGGAGCGTCATGCGTGCGAGCGATAATCCGACGAAAGCGACAGTTCGGCAAAGGCGCCCACGAGTGGGACAACGAGGCGCTGTGCGAATCTTGCGTCGAGCTTTCCGGAGAAACGCACACGAGTCCCATTGAACGTGGAGTTTCCTATGCAATAATCACCTCTGTCGTTGCAATCGTCTAGCCACCATAGAAATGACGAGTATAGTACACAGACTTGATCATCGCATCTTGAGACGTTCTTGTAGCTTTGTTTATTACGTTTTGTCTGCATTCATTATCCTGAAGTTCTAAGCAATCTATACTTGTATAAATGCGGAAGACTCTATGTACACGCATAATCGCTACTAATGGCAGCGGTTCAACCTGTCGAGGGGGCCAAATCGAAACGCGCTCGCTTTTCCGCGATAAATTTATATGGGTGTTTTATGCCGTTCGTCGATGCGTACGTCCGTGGCGTAATGGTTTTAATATCGGAATTCTGCGCTAGCGTCCTGCGTTCGAATCCTGCCGCCGACCACTTTAATGGTGTTCATGGATTTATGTACAACACAGTACTTTGTTTATTATGATGAATCCATTTGAAAGATAAAATTTTGGCAAATTCAAGTGCTCACCATCATTCCAATGCTGGCTGAACCGCGGCCCGCTGGTAGCTCCCGTAGATGGATGCATGTTACGAGCATCCCCTTTGGAACGGGGGTGGTGGGTTGTGCCACCAAGCCTATTATACTGCCTGATGTTCTACCTCGGTTGGAAAAAAGAAAAAAAAAACACCACGATGAATTCCCATAACCAAGTTTTCTTTGCACGTCTCCGTTCTTTTTTTTTTCGTTTCCCTATCTTCCACCAATTTTTTAATCGCCTCTTACTAATCTTTATTGCGGACAAGTTCACTTTCCCCCTGCTCTCGCTGAACCCAGGGGCTTCAAGAAGGTCAGTGGTGCCTAAATCGACCGCTGGGTAGACGTCTTCACATTCTAATAAAACATGCTCCGTCGTTTCCCTAGCTTTACAGCACCAAGCACATGCTTCTTCTTCCTTCTTATATCTCGCTTTATAGGTGCGTGTTCTAAGGCATCCCGATCTCGCTTCGAAAAGTAATGAGCTTCCCTTTGAGTTGTCATAAATGGTTTCTTTCCTGATTTCGTTCTTTCCTCTTAAGTAGTTACTCATGGCAGGTTTCTTTTCCATTGCCGCCACCCATGAGATTAATTCAGCCTCTCTAACTTTCCGCTTGACCTTCTTTGTTGCTGTGTTGCCCACCCCACTGGCCGCATACTTGCTGGTAAGCTTCCTAGTTCTTTTCCTCCACTGTGAATCAATGTTTTGCCTGTACAGATACCTCAATACTCTTCCAGCCCGTTTACTTTCTTCCCTATTCCTAAGCCGTTCTTCATAATCTATTTTATTGTGAGCTTCCCTCACTTCAACATTTGTTCAGTCAATATCGCCCTGCACAACTTCATTTGCGGTTTTCCACCCATGAGCGCCCAATGCGAGGCGTCCCATTGTCCTTTGGTTCCCATCGAGTCCTGATTTTACCCCTCATTTCAAACAAACAACTGCATTTTCAAAAGTAAGTCCTGGAACCATTACACCGTTACATATACCCCGGAGCATCTCCTACCTATTGTATCCCCATAGTGCTATGTGTTTCGTTATGGCTGCATTTCCCTCCCCCTTTACTGTTATTGTTTTTTTTGTGTTCCCATATATCTATTGCCTTAGTTTATCCATATATACCAAGGTATTTATATTCTCTTACTCGAGGTATTTCCTGGCTCTGTAGTGCCACTGTCTCTTCACTGTTTTCGATGAATACCGTAACACCTGATTTTTTAACGCCAAATTTCTAAATTGTCGCCGTCCTGCCCACAGATATTAGCCAGAAGTTGCAAATCACTTTGCTTGTTAGCTAGCAACACAATGTAGTCCGCATAAAATAAACCTGGAAGCTGCTGTTCTACTACGGTTCCCACCTGTTTGCATTAGAGATTAAACCCGATATTACTTCCCACGAGCGCCCTCTCCATTCTCACCATGTACATCATAAACAGCAGCGGGGAAAAGGGCACCCTTGCCTCAATCCCTTGCTGATATCAGCTTTGTCCTCGCTCCTCATCACTTCCCATTCAACGCAAACGGTATTTTCTAGGTAAAGCTCTCTCAAAAGCTGTAGACAATCGTCGCCTTCCCCTTCCAGAATATCCCACAAGATGCTGCGGTCTACGTTGTCGTACGCTCCCGTCATGTCTAAAGAGGCCGCATACAACGGTCTGCTTTCTACACCAGCGCCAGAGTTCCCTTTAGTGATTATTTTACGAAACCCTGTGCCATTGAAGGCATACGACACTGTGCGCATACTATAAGGTGAATTGAAGGCTTCCTCTTCTGTGTTGACTAAACTCCGATTGAGTCAGTCAAAGTCGGTCGAACGACGTCGCTATCGACACACTACGACGGCGGCGTAAACGGTGCAGCACGTGTTCTCTCTATTTGCAGGCCTTCGTGGAGAAGAGTGGCAGCGTGGCCCCGCCTACGTCTCGCGGTGGAGCGGAATGCCGGGGACAGAGCCTCCGTTCTTATATTGTCACGTAGTAGCGACGGGGAAGAACACAGCAGCAAAACTGTGAATAGCTTCACTTTTACTTGGGCAAATGTGCCCACAAAAGAGAACGACAAAAAACAGGCTACGCTCAAAGCACAACGATAGCGGCGAAGGCAGTCGGCGATCGTCGAAAATCTGATCGGCGGGTCAAGCGCGTGTGCGTCTATACACCAGCCGGCGATGGTTCTAGTGTAATCGCTGGTACCCGCGTGGTTTCCAGAAACTACTACACAATTCGTGTCGTGCATGCAATGTGATAATACAAGGTTCGGCGAGCACATACACAACAGATAGAATGAACGATGGCATTCGCGTAAGGTCCAAATCATGCAGGCGCGCCTTGCGCTGAGCGATAACATTTAGCATTTGTTAGCCGGTGAAGAGCGGACACCGGAGAAAGATAAACGAGCACCCGTGTCAATATAAAAGGTGTTTCAGCGAACACTTACAGAAAATATTTCACGTTGCCTGTGGCAGATAGCGCAATTCTAGTTCATGAGCTGGTCGTCTCAAAGAGGCGGACATAACTTGCACAAAAAATTGAAATGCATAATCGACTAAATAAAAGATCACTAATTGAGTTCTGGACTAATTACCTGATGGCCCATATTGCAATTTCCAAATTCTAGCCGTGGAGTCTTGAAGGCGGATCCAAATGGAACGAATTCTCAGGATGCCACCAGCTTCGAGATATTAATTCCCGCACTTCGCGGAGAAATGCGTTGGCGTTCCAGTTACTTTTGAGCTTCAATGCATAAACCAACGTATTGTTGAAAAAGTAAATGGAACGCAAATACATGCGCTCATGCGCTTCACGTCGCGCAACACAGACAGAAAATCAGTCAATGTGTCGATAACGATTATAAAGAGTGATGAAGGGTTATGATTCAAGTTTGTAACCTCCCTGCTGTAATGCCCTACGGGGCGATGCAGGTAACTAATAAATAAATAAATAAATAAATATAGGTCTCATCACGGTTAGTAATTGTTCGACGCGGATAGATAATGTGCTAAATAGCGATGAGGGCTTATAATAGTCGTAGCTATTATGATAAGGTTAATATGTACCGATACGGGTTGATAAGGGCCCATAAGAGTTGATAGGCGTCTGATCATGTCCGATAACGTTGATAAGGATAGGATCGATTGCGATAAGTTGATACCGACCTAAAGGTTGATAACGCTCGGATCGAGTCCGATACGGTTGATAACCAATAAGTGGCGATAAGGATAGGATCTAGTCCGATAAGGGTTGACAAGGTCTTATACAGGTCAGATCTAGTTTCATAACATTGATAATGACACCGGGCTGCGTGGAGATGAGCAAGTGGCACAATGCTTACGCATACTACTCCCAGAGGAGTTCATGCGTGAACTATTTTTTCCTGTTCACTAGCTACGCTGGGTGTTTCGCACAAAGGAGGGAGAGAAAAGGACGCGCAGTCACTCGTCTCTTCATTGTCCCCCTTTTGGGCGAAGCAACATCGCAGCGAACCGAACGATGCCGTACCAGCTATCCCTGCACTTTAAGCCCTATTATCGGTGCCGGTTATCGAACCAACCAAACGACACGAACTACTTCTTGGTATTACGAGCCCTGAACTAGATCCATTGCGCGAGGCGACACGATCCAACCAAAATGGCATTTAACGTTCGTCGATTCAAAAGGAGTGTGAGCCGCGTGGACATACTCATCACATCGCTCAAGGGGGAAAAGTGCATTTTTTCTAGGAAAACCAAGACATATGTTAATGACAAGAGCAACAAGCCGGCCTTACACCGGTAGGCAATAAAATTGTCTCGTCTAAGCGGAAAGTGTTTTCATTGTTCCCGCTGCGTCTTCAAGCATATATGCTGAGTTGGTGTCCTTGAGGTTTTCCCCTTTGCTTCCTTGTCTACATCTACAGCGCCGCTGACGCACAACCGTTCAAGTATAGAGTGGCCGCTCCAAGGATGGCTGCCGGTGTGACTTCGATGCATGCAGCAAACAAATACGCAAACAAAAGTAAAAAGAAAAGACACGGTGTATACCCCCTTGGCATTGAACTGTGTTTACGCTTTCGCTCCGGGGGCCGCTGTCCGTGGCAGACCCGTATCAGATGTCACACCCCCTTCATACTTTATACATAAACAGTTTAATTAGTTACATATATATTTCCTGAACTTTATCCCCTTCAACACCAAATTATGCTGGAGTGTCCATGAATTAACTAATTCATTCTGGGGTTTTACGCGTGCCAAATGATCGCGCGAGGCACACCAACATGCACGACGTGACTGGGCGCACAGAATGCACCTCGTGGACCAAAATGCGGACACAGAGGTCGGTTTTTTCTCAGCACTTGCATAAGTAACAATTTGTGGAGCAAACTTGGCTTTAAATCGCACTGATCTTGCTGGATTCGTGCTTGATTGTCTTGAAATATAGGAGGCACGTACAGCTGCGGCACGCGATCGAGCTCTCGGAGGCTTTCTTCACCAAGCGGAGAGGCGACGATTGTTTTAGAGACACACTTTTATTTTTACTTATATACTTATTGATACTGCAATTCCACTTTGGGCATTTTGGCAAGAGGCTACAAATGTCGAAAACATCACAAAAAAGGCAATCAACAAATACATAGATACATATGAGTAAATAAACTAATATAAATAAATATAGAAGGCCTGTGGTAAGTACTAAGTTAGACACGATGTAAACAAGGTAAGTGAAGGCTGTTGAACTTGGGTGTTAGTAAGCTGGTTCCGTTCAGTTATTGTCCGCTGAAAGAATGAATACCTAGAGGTGTTGTTACGTGTGCGAAACGGAGCAATTGTTAATAGGTGTCTTTGTCTAGGGTCATACCCAGATGAAAAGGTTATTACGTCTGAAGTGACTTATTTATAGTGCCCCTTTACAATTTGATACATATATTTTAGCCTAGATGACTGGTTTCTTTGGGTTATTTGTGGCAAGTTGGCTCTGGTTAAAAGGGCAGAAACAGAAGAACGTCCAAAGCTGTTATATATGAATCGCACACCCCTTTTTTGTACGCTTTCAATCTTGTTAATATTGGTCCGAGTGAAGGGGTCCCAGATTATGGCTGCATAATCTAACGATGGGAGAATAAGCGCTTTATACGCGGTCATGCGGACATCAGGAGTAGTAAATTTTAAAGCTATTCGTAAAAAGAACAACTTAGTTTGCATTTCTTACGACATAATCAATGTGTTTAGTCCAGTCTAAGTTATTTGTTATCCGGAGGCCCAGGTATTTGTAATGAGGTACTTCGTGAAGAACACTGCTGTTGATTGTATAGATAAAAGTTAAGGGACTTTTTTGTGAGTAAATCTCATGAACACTGTTATTTCATGGGTAATACACATTTGCCACATATCACACCACTGAACAATTTTCTTGAGTGTATCATTTAAAAGAGTTTGGTCAGCTGTACTGTTCACTTCCGTGTAAATCACGCAGTCATCGGCATGCATACAATCATATTTTGACAGGAATTTTGCAGACGATATCATTAATAAACAAAAGAAAAAGAAGGGGTTTCTCTAAGTTTCTCAATTAAAGAGAAACAAATTGTTTTCGATTGTTAATATTTGCGGCAATCCAGTTTAAAAGTTGGTGGTTATTTAATATTTTCCCTAATTTGTGCAATAACTTCTTATGACAGATTTTATCAAAGGCTTTTTTCAAGTTCATAAATATTACATCGGTTTATTTTCCGTTATTAATTGAAAGTGCTAAGTCATGTATATTTTCTGTTAGCTGGGTACACGTAGAATAACCTTGTCGAAATCCATGTTGATGCTTCGTTAAAATATTATGTTTGTCAAGAAACTGCGTTGTGTGGTTATGTATAATATGGAAGGGTCAGCTAGGTTGCTGGAAACGCTCAGTTGACAAGCTCGGTAGTTGTTTTCTTTCTTCATTTCTTTTTTTTAGCGCTCCTGGTGACGTTTGTTGGCGTGCGTGTGCAGAGACCATCAACTCATAGTTTTTTATGATGTGCATCAGTTAACAGTGAGTCTTGACCGTGTCTTTCATTCGCTTCTTTAATCAATTAACCGAGGCGAACATCGCGCCAGTCAGTGTCCTTCTTCGAGGAACATTAAAGTTGGCCAATAGTGGCAGAGTATAGGGGATGTCTTGAGACGGAGCAGTGATGTTAAAGGGTTTCAGGAACACAGTGGACGCAGACGGCTGCCGTGCGCTAACGGGACATTGGCACGTGCAAAAGCGTCGGCGGCATTGCGCATGCGCCGAATCAGAACTCTTTGTTTATGCGCACCCGTTAGCTTTAGGCGCGTTGTTCACAAGACTTCAAGTTGTTTTGCATAGCGTGGACACATCAGCTGCCTCGCTGGGGTGTTGTTGACAAGGGGAAGGAACACGAAAGACAAAGCGGTCAACTGTTTTAGGTTCTTTATTTTTTCGAAAGTTTGCCCTAAGGCGCATAATACAAAGGATGTACAAAGTACACGAACAGATTCGACTCCTGCAGAAAATCTAGCAGTGAACGATGATGTGGTCCATGAATCCAACGTTCAGGGTCGGGTGGGTGGCCAGGCCAAAGGCCTGTTGCCCGGAGATGGCAGAGACGGCTTAGATGAAGTCCTGGGCACGTCCATAGTAGGTGTGCCACCGTCACATTTTGAATTTTTGTGTCACAAAATGGGCACGATGCTCCGTAAGGACCACGGTACTGTTGCGGCCAGAGAGCGGTCACAGGTGGGGCGAGCGCGACCCCCGTTTTAGGTTCTTGCTGTGTGCAGTTCAAAGAATGTCAGAACTCCGCCAATCTTTCTCCAGCGGAGTTAAACAAAGAAATCAATTCTGACCTTCGTTCTCACTCAAAATAACATTTTCTTTTGTGCCAAAGGAACGGGAACACGAATAGAGGTGTCAACTTTGTCAACGAATTTTGTGCGGGCGTGCTTTTTTTTTGTTTGTTTGCTTGAACCTTACAAATAGCTTGCGGCAGATATAGCATAATTCTAGCCATGCAGGTGGGTTACTCAAAGGGTGCACGAGAAATCGAAATGCATAATCGACTAATTTACAAAACTTCACTAATTACATTTTTAAATAATCACATTAGGGCACATATTGCAATTTACGAATTGCAGCCGGTAAGTGCGCAATGCGCATCGACTTGGAACGAATATTCAGGATGATGTCAGTTTCGAGATATTCATTCTCAAATACATGGGCGTTCCAGTTGCTTTTGTGCTTCAATGCATAAGACATCATCATCATCATCTTCTTCTTCTTCTTCTTCATGTCCGCTGCAGGACAAAGGCCTCTCCCTGCGATCTCCAATTACCCCTGTCCTGCGCCAACCGATTCCAACTGGCACCCGCAAATTTCCTAATTTCGTCAATGCATCTGCCGTTCTTTACTGCGCTTCCCTTCTCTTGGTACCCATTCTGTTACCCTAATGGTCCAACGGTTATCTAGTCTGCGCATTACATGACCTGCCCAGCGCCATTTTTTCTCTTCATGTCTATTGGAATATCGTCTATGCCCGTTTGCTCTTTGATCCAAACTACTCTCTTTCTGTCTCTTAAAGTTATGCCTAGCATTCTTCGTTCCATCGCTCTTTGCGCAGTCCTTAACTTGTTCTCAAGCTTCTTTGTCAGCCGCCAAGTCTCTGCGCCGTATGTCAGCGTCGGTAAAATGCACTGATTGTATACTTTCCTTTTCAATGATAACGGCAAGCTCCCAGTCAGGAGCTCACGATGTCTGCCGTACGCGATCCAACCCATTTTTATGCTTCTGTGAATTTCCATCTCATGGCCCGGGTTCCCTGTGATTGGTTGAGCTAGGTAAACGTACTCCTCCACAGACTCTAGAGGCTGACTTGCGATTAGAAGATTAGTGAGATTAGAAGGCCTGGTGAGGCTCACACATCGCTGAATAACGGCCATGACCTCTGCTATAGAGGTCTCCCGGATAAGAAGCAATACGGGGTAGGATTCCTAATCCATAAAGACATAGCGGGCAACATTGACGAATTCTACATCATCAACGAGAGGGTAGCAGTAGGCGTAATCAAACTAAATAAAATGTATAGATTAAAGATAGTACAAACCTACGTTCCAACGTCCAGTCATGACGATGAGGAAGTAGATCAGTTTTATGAAGACGTTGAATTAGCGATGAGAAAAGTGCAAACGCGGTATACAGTAGTAATGGGGGGCTGCAATGCAAAAGTGGGGGAAAAGCAGGCGGGTGAACAAGCAATTGGCAACTACGGCGTCGATTCTAGGAACGCCAGAGGAGAGATTATGGTAGAATTCGCAGAAAAGAATAAGCTGAGAATAATGAACACTTTTTTCAAGAAACGTAGCAACAGAAAATGGACCTGGAAAATCCCTAACGGTGAAACAAGAAATGAAATTGATTTCATACTTTCTGCCGATCCCAGCATAGTGCAGGATGTCCAAGTAATAGACAGGGTAAAATGTAGTGATCATAGGTTAGTGAGGGCGAGGATCCACCTCAATTTAAACAGAGAAAAAGTAAAATTGGTCAAGAAATAACAGGTCAACTTAGAGGCAGCAAGGGTAAAAGCAGACAAATTTAGGCTGGTACTTGCAAACAAATATGCAGCCTTAGAACAGAGAGATGATGATAATGACATAGAGGTAATGAATGAAACCGTAACGAGGCTGGCTTCAGAGGCAGCAATTGAAGTGGGAGGCAAGGCACCAAGGCAACCAGTAGGCAAGCTTTCCCAAGTAACAAAGGACCTAATAAAGAAATGACAAAGAATGAAAGTGTCCAACTCAAGAAATAAGATAGAATTCGCGGTACTGTCAAAACTGATTAAGAAGGCGAAAATAAGTGATACTCGAAATTATAACGTGAGAAAGACTGAAGAAGCCGTAAGAAAATGGACGCAGCCTGAAATCAGTGAGAAGGAAACTTGGCATAGGACAATCCAAGATGTATGCACTGAAAGATAAGCAGGGTAATATCATCAGCAATCTCGAAGGTATAATAAAAAGCAGTGGAAGAATTCTATACTGACCTGTGCAGTACTAATAAGACTCAGGAGTACTCCATTCGAAACAATAATGAACAGGATAGAGAAACTCCTCCTATAGAGATGAGGTCAGAATGGCCTTGCAAGACATGAAACGGGGAAAAGCGGCAGGAGAAGATGAAATAACAGCCGATGTAATCAAAGATGGAGGAGACATAATGCTAGAAAAACTGGCAGCTCTCTATACAAAGTGTCTATCGACTGCAACGTTCCCAGAAAACTGGAACAATGCAAACATTATACAAATCCACAAAAAGGGCGACGTTAAAGAACTAAAAAAATTATAGGCCCATTAGCTTACTCCCAGCATTATATAAAACATTTACCAAAATAATCTCCAATAGAATAAGGACAACACTGGAATTTAGTGAACCAAGGGAGCAGGCTGGCTTCAGGATAGGTTACTCTACAATGGATCACATCCATTTCATTAACCAGGTTATCGAGAAATCCGCAGAATACAATAAACCTCTCTATATGGCTTTCATAGATTACGAAAAAGCATTTGAGTCAGTAGAGCTAGCAGCAGTCATAGAGGCATTGTGTAATCAAGGAGTACAGAACGCTTACGTAAATACCCTAGAAAATATCTAGAGAGATTCCACAGCCACCTTAATTCTACGCAAGAAAAGCAGAAATATACCCATAAAGAAAGGGGTCAGACAAGGAGACACAATCTCTCCAATGCTATTCACTGCGTGCTTAGAAGAAGTATTCAAGCTATAAACTGGGAAGGCATAAAACAGCGCTTTGTTAAAAAGGTAAGTGGAAAAGTAGCACATTTTTACCGCAAGTTTTACTGTGCATACTTCGGAACCCATGCGATCCTTAGAATTCGTTCCAATTGAATACGCCTTGCAAGCTCACCGACTACAATTCGTAAATTGCATTGTGTCGTAAAGTGAATAATTGAAAATATTCTTAGCCAATTTTCGTTAATGTCTCAATAACGCATTTCGATTTCTCGTGTAAGTAATGTCCGCCGCTTCGAAAAATTCAGCACGAGTACTGCCACAGGCGATGAAAAAAATTATGGTGTAAAGGAAAAAAAAAAACGTATATGACCTGACTTTACGTATGTGTGGTGTGTGGCTGTTGGCGATAGTCAAAAATCACCTATGGCAAAGCCACAGCCATCAACCAAACAATAATGCAGGTATAAAAGAATTTAGCGGCATTTCAGTCACCGCATTTTCTTTCTCGCATATACGTATTCGCCTCGATTCGAAACCTCTCGCGCATTCGCCCGTTTCGAGGAGCGAAGCCTGAAAGAACGGTTGGGTGACGTACGCGCGGCCGTGAAGGCGCTCGGATGCAGGTCAATGCCAGCGCGCTCGCGTATCTGATCGCGCCGCGTAATCGGTGACGCAATGGACGCGCCGATAAGCACCTTCGTGAATGCCGCCACCGAGAGACGTAGGCGCGGAGAGAGCGGCCCCCGCTGACCGGTTTCCTGTTATTCCGAGGACAGGGCGCGTTGTGCAACCGCGAGAAAGGCCATCGCGCGTTGCACGCACAACGAGCGGCAGCAGCAGCCCTGTTGTACGTTTCTCTGAAAAATAAATCAAATATCTTTAGGCAGCGCTATGACGGGGGATGGAAAGTGTTGCCGCTGTACAATCTTCGCATAAAGCATTCACTTGCCAGACAGCACTCGACGTACGCGCGTCTATTTTGTGGTCGCCAACCAACCGCAGCCGGATAGCACATTCGAGGTCGGGAAGTGCAGACAGTTCGAGTTCGGCGTGAGAACAGTCAATAACGGCGTTATTATGTGCGAGGATGTCCCAGCCTAATATAATGTCATGGGAACACGAGGGCAGCACGAAGAATTCGACGGTATACAGTAGTCCTTGAATGAAGACAGCACAGGCAGCGAGAGGCGTAATATTTTTAGCGTTCGCGGTTCGAAGGGAGAGGTCGGAGAGAGGCGTCGAAACCTTTCGTGGTGCACATGCGACAGAGTTAGGCGGAAATTACGGATACGGCGGCTCCTCTATCTACAAGTGCCAGGACGGCGATTCCTTCGGCAGGCGCTTTAATCACACTGGGTGGAGAGGGGCAAGGACTTTGGCATTGCAACGAGGACGCAGTTCGTGCCTCGGGAACTGCGGCCATCAGCTTTCCTGCTCGGTGGACAGCGAGCGACGGCGGGGAGAGGGTCGATCAGGGGGAAAAGAAGAGGTAGGAAGGCGAAGAGGAATACTGAGCGCTCGCCGGATGTTCGGAAAAAGGAAGCACGCAACGACGACAATGGCGCGCCACGTGACCAGCCCCGCCACAAGCAAAACATACGACAGTCATCGAAGGTGCACCACTGGTGGGGGCAAAGTCCGAGTCGTGGTTGAGGAGTCGGAAAGTGCTGTCGGTCGGGAAGAAAATTCTGTCAGTCTGGAAGCGGCATAGATGGAGGCAAAAATGCCGACGGTCGATGCATAGGAGGTGACAAGTGCTTTTGCGGACGAGTTCGGGACATTGCTTCAGCGTACGTGAGAGGTGCAGTTACTGGTGTCTGTTCACGGGCTGGAGGAACGGCTTGAGAAACTTGCTCTTGAATGAAAGCGCACATCGTATAGGCGGCAACGCGGGCGGTGGTTCCGGGACACATCAAAGAAAGACGGCGAGTGACCTTTGCGCGAACGAACTATGCTGAATCTTTAGGAACAGAGTAGCATGGCTGTCGCCGACTTCAAGGCAATTGCCAGAGAGTCGGCGGGCGTAGTGGGACGTTGGGTGTGAAGCGCCGTTGCCTGCGCAAATCGTTGTCACTCTGACACATTTCTATCACTTCGACGAGAGTGTGAGGACTCTTCGATAATAATATTTGGAACGCGTCGTCAACAATATCCTTCATCATATGTTTGATCTCCTCCTCTGACATCGACGCGTTCACCCGTTCGCAAAGGGAAAAAAAATGTCCTCAGTGTAGCTCGTGAAGTTCTCTCCGACCTCTTGGGATCGTGTACGCAAACGTTGTGCTGCGCGAAGCTTTCGTACTGCCGGCCGACCGGAAACTCGGGTAAAGCTGGTCTCGAAGACCAACCACGAAGTGAGGTCGGCTTCATGGCTTAGAGACCATGGTTTCGCAACGTCCCAGAGATATAATGCGACGTTTCTAAACTTGGTAACATCGTCCCACTCGGTTATGGGCACTCACTCGCTCGTAAGAGGAGACCCAATCTTCAACGTCTGTTGTCATCGGTGCCGGAGAAGATATAGGGATCTCGCTGACGCACGGCACACACAAGGGTGGGCGGCGCCGTTGGAGGAGTGCATGCGTCGTTGGGCACGATGGGGGTTAGAGTGCGACTCCGAAGTTCCAGGGCGGTCGAAGCCCAGCACGTCCACCACTTACTAAGAGATTTATTAGGAACGGACGCAGGCGACCGGGCAGCAGTCACAAGCGTGCTGCCATGGACAGCAACCACGATCTCATGTCGGTGGCGATGCTGCTACTCTTCTTCCGCTTGTCAGGTACACAAGCGGTGTCGGCGTTGCCACTCTTCACCGAGCGAACGAACAGAGGGAAGGATGAAAACGAACGCGGAGCTCAGCGGGAGATGAAAGACGGCTATAGCGAAGAGAGCGCGAGGAAGGAAGCGGAGGAGGATTGTGCGGCGGTAATATGAGGCGGAAAGCACAGGAAGAGGGTACGACGAAAGCGTGAGAAAAAAAAAAAGCGTAGTGCCGCGCAAGACGGGCTTTGTGGGAACGATGGTGACGAGATGGCGCCAGAGCAGCGCCCGTGGTCGGCATGGAAACAAAGCGCTGCGTAGCGGAGGTCTGTCTGCGGCGGCTGCTGTGAGTCGCGCGTCACCCACGCGCTGCCTCTCGCGATCTCCCGATTAGCGAGGCAGTCACGTCACGCATCGTTCCGTTTGCAACGTGCCGCACGAGACAGATTGTCCGCGCCAGTCAATATATTGCGAAATAAAAACACGTATCGAGCTGAGCTAAAATATCGCAGTAGCATCGTAATCGTCGGTGATTTTTTTTTCATGTCACCAAACCTTGCGGATGGTGCAGTTGGCGCACATGAGCCTTCATTTGTCCCTTGCTTGCCCTATATATTATTGTGCAGTAGTTAAATAGACAAGCTGCATGTTTGTAAGCAAATAATTAGGCCAAGCATATCGCAAGCACAAAAAAGCAAAACAACAACAAAAGAATAGACTGGACGATTGCATTGACAGGGAGAACAACTGTTGACCGCTGTGGGTCACTTTTAATACTAATGAATGCCGAATATCATTAAACTTCGTCTCTCTTCGTGTGCAAACCATGTGCCTACACAAACCATGTGCCTACACGAACTTGGCCACGTGCTTAGTATTGTCTTCCGAAAAGCTCCCTCGCACCAGTAAAGTTCGTCTACAATCTTTCCTCTTATATCTTACGAAACGTGACAGCTGCAGCGCATGCACCTTGGTGGCGTCACGCTCTGCGCGGGCCGGGAGACGCGTATGTCGGCGCTTCGGGCGAAAGTAGAAGCGGGCTTCGCGAAGCGTTGACTGCGCGCCGGAAGGCTGCCGGACGTAGAACGGCAGCGCGGGTTGGGCCAAAATCCCCGGAGCCTCCTCGACGTCATCAGCGGCGCCACCCGCACGACTCGGCAATACACGCGCAGCCTTCACGTCAGCGCAGTGACGCTGATCGACATCGAGCGACGCGCGCTCTCCGATGCGGGCCGCGAACAGTGGCGCAGGCGATCCAGCACGCAGAGGGTCGATCCGAAAGCGAACACGCGCGCGAACCGAGCCGACTAGTGATCGACACGTAAGCTCATCGTCGCAGAGACACTCTATAAATTAGTTAATTAATAGGCACGCGAAGATAGAGAAAGCGTCATACTGCCTTGGCTCGCGGCGCGACTAACACTTGCAAATATATTGATATGAACAAGAACCAACAACATATCGAATCAGCAACAACATCGACAGTGTGCACGAGGGTCCGCACGCCGCTTGCCGAGAGAAAGGAAGCTCTTAATCGAGCGTTTAGCCAGCGTACGTTCGCCCCCACTCTACTTTGCAGGAGAGAATGGGACGTAGGGGGAAGTTGCAACATTCGCAATGCCGTAGATCAAGAGCATTTCGCCCCGTCTTGTATACAGCGGTACAGAAACAGGCTCCCGTCTGGAGGTGTATGTGGTGCCTTGCAGAGTGGTTCGTTAGCTGTGGACTCCGAAAGTAGGCTCTGTGCAGTTACCTTGAAAGTACGTAAGCCGCATTCTATTGAGAAGAGCGCCGGCCGACCCACCTGTTCTGAAACAAAAAAAAGGGGGTCCAGATCCGTGGCATCATCGACAGGAGCTCAAGTCCACGCCGTTTCGACTTGTGATTAAATGACCTGCAGTGAGTACGCGTGACAGCTTGATAGTGACGACCACCACAGCGTGACACGTCCAGGGTGAGCTCCTCTGTTTCTGCGGAGTTTGCTTCCGAACGCGGCCTACAGGGCAGTTGGCACCAACCGTGACGACGCACCTCTATAGATGGAGCACTGCTCACGAGACACAGTGAATAGACCTCAATTCTTCATTTCCTCGGCCTAACTGCACGGTGCGCATATGGGTTTGACACACCGCAAACGATCCCTTTATGCTCGCGCACGCATTGTCCACGCGTGGTTCCGCGGCAGCCTTGCCAGAGTTTGATGTTTCCTCCGTTGAGGCAGCATGTCGCAGACAGCGCGAGTGCGCTAACACAGTCCGCGACCGGCGGAGCGAGGCTCCTGTCGCGGCGGTCGATGGGAAGCGACCACGACGCCTGTCGGCTCTGCACAAGGAGCCATGAATATTTTATAATCGTTGGCCCAACGGCTTCGCTCGTCCCGTGGTGCACGGACGGTGAGCGACGCCAGCGCCGCCAGCACCCCGCGGCACAGCCCCGCGGATCGATCGGTGGCAGCGGCCGGTGCCCGCCGCCGCGATGCCGGACGAGCAGCGGCTTTTGTGGGAGCCGTTGGCCGGTCGCCTGGTCCGCGACGCCCTGGCCGGCGCACGGACGCAGCTGAGGGCCGAGGCCCACCTCGCGGCGCGTCTGGTGGCCGCCGCGCTGTCCGCGGCCATCGGACCTCCCCCGGCGGCTTCCCCGCTCCCGGCGGCCGAGCAGCAGCCGCAGGACGCGGCGGAGGCGTCGCCGCCGACTCGCAGGCATCAAAGGACGTCTGCGGCGCCCCCGTGGAGCTTGTTGCCAGCCTGCTGCGCGGTCGTCTAGAGAGGACCAATATGGCGGGCCACGTTTCGTCGTCCTCGCTTGTGTTCCCGGCTGCTGTTTCCGAAGCCGCTGCTGTCGCTGTGCCTTCCTAGCGTCCGCTCCTCAAAGGTTGGTCCCGAGCAGAACGGTGTGTGCAGTGTGACGCGCAGCCTTCGCGCCAGTCGTAGGACAGCGTTCGTTTCCTTCGCGCGGAGAGCTGCTATATATAACCACGCGCGTCTTCAGCATCCTTCCTTCAGCGCCACTTGGACGCCGGCGCTGCTGGCGGTCTTGGTCAAAAATGGAGGCTGGACATTTATAAACTCTCTGCACAGTTTGCGGCTTTCAGCGGGTATGCGTTCAATCACGTGTCTTGTGCCTTCAGCTATTTTTGGCCGCAGCCAGCTTCGATAGTGATGTTTCATTTTCGGTCCAGTACCTCTCTGTCCGTTGTATTGATTCACTCATCGGCTTCGCTTTGTCGTCAAAGCTCTATCGCTCTTCTTGCTCTGTCGTCAGGCGGTCCTCCTTCGATCAGGCGCTGACATAGACAAGATTCTTTCTGAATCGTCGACTGGAAGCAGATTCTTTGTTTGCAGTAGCGAGCCACCGTCGACGTCCTTCTGTCATCGCAGGCGCTGACGCAACGCTATCGGACCCGCTGTCACATGGACAGCCGTATGTGTCACGTGGCTTCGGGACAAAAAGCTACATAATAAACATTACCGTGGAAAATCGAAATGGTTTCACCGATCAACTGCGCCACAACTCGCTCCGACAATTTTATTTTTCCTCGTCTGGACGGCGCAGCTTTTCCCCGGTGTGTAAAAGACACCTAGTACGAGAAATATATGTTTGTCCCCGACTGTCAAACGAGCGTTATTGAAGGAAGCAGTGTACATGTGGCTGCGCTGACGTGAATGATGCTTCCTTTCGTTGTTATTAAGGTGTCAGTTCATTATACAAGAAAGTAAGCTCGCGGAACGCATGCGTTAACTAAAGACCACTGGGGTCCCAAACGATGCTACTTTTGGCAAGCACATTCTCAATACCGAAAGATTGATCTGACGCTCCTCTAAGTAGCACGTCTCGCGACATTGTCGCAACACTTTTGATGCTCGCAGGAACTCCTCCCTAGACTGGAGTACACAGGCCTCGGTAGCTGTCCGCCACAAAGAAATTGTATTTCGCTTCTTGCATCAGCGTATCAACACTTTCGGTTTTCATCGGCATGGCCCAACCAGGAGTGCATACAGCGCATCCGCCTATGATACGGACACAATAATTCCTACATAAAAATAAAGTAAATAGAGATCGAGTACAATGTGCGCAGATAGGAGGCGAAACATAGCGCGGAAACCATTTACACTCAACCGACCAACTTACATGACGTACGGAATACTTCTTGAAGAGGTGTATATATGCAAGGCGTTTCACGCAACTTGAGCCAAACATTTAAAAAACATACAAATACCACGTGGCTTGACCGAACCAAGGTAATCCTGTTACCAAGGCAATGTGACTGGCCTCCACCGGCCAGTCGCGCGGCAATTTTGCTTGTATTCGCAGGCTTCTTTCGCGCTCGGAAAAACACTCTGGTGTAGCGCGTATTGAGCAACAGAAAGCCGCGTCGGGTGTGTTTCATGCCGCTCTACAATTTTGTCATTGACGCTTTTCATTTAATTATAATATTTGAGAAGTTGATTATTTAATTAAGCCTAATTATGTAATTAGGCAGAATGAAAAAGATAGTCTAAGTGTCTCCAAGCGACGGCAAACAACATTACCTTGGTTCGGTCCAGCTACGTGGCATTTGCATAAATTTAAATCTTTGTACATGATAATTGGGACACCCTGTATAGATTCTGTGGTGTCAAGTAGCATGTCTGTAAACTGTTGCAATCTCTTATTCCAGAAAAATACGTCTATCTGTAGCTATTTGTTGGTACGCATATTATACCGCATACATGGTAATGATGACGCCGAGTATTTCTAGTCCGCAATCGTTGTTCGCGTTTCATTGGCTCGCATTTGGGCGGCCGAAGCCCGGTTGATCTTTTTAGCGGGCTTATTGAAACCGGCTATCGCGTGCTATACTTGCGCGCCAAATCACCGTGCGACTTTAGCTTTCGCTAACACGTATACAAAGTGGCGTAGCTAAAGGTGGACTCCCCCCCCCTCCCTCCCCGAAATCTTTTCGTTGGTATGCTGCTTTCCCAGCCCCCTCGCCCTTGCTCCCCATCCCCGGTCGCTGGTTACGAATTAAGCTGTATGAATTTACCAAGATATGGTCACAAATATACCTGAAATTCTAGTGAGGTCAGACTGACGTTATCAATAACGGTATCCCAGTTCAGGCTCGAAATTTAAAAAAAAAAAGCGCTCGTCACAAAATTTTCGCCGCCATTTATTTATTATAACAATATAAATAAATATCTCACTCGAATCAAATCACGAGTAAGTGCAAATAATGAAAGTAATAAAATTCAATAGAAAGGCTAGTCAGAGAAAACACTATGCGGCTTTTACAAAAATTACTCATCGGATTATACCGGGCTATCTATTACAGTGTCCACGAGCCCGAGAAAAAAAAAAAAAGGACTGCTCGATTGTGTTAGAGCGCGACCAAGGTGCCACCGAGAGTGCGACGAGAGAGAGACAGAGACAGTCGAAGCACAGAAGACCTGCTTACGACAGAAAAAAAAAAAACCCCGCGACAATGAAATAACTGTCCAGCGATGTGAACTGAAGGCACTCCAGTCGACGATCGCGCGAGCAGCGTGGCAGGACCGAGCTGAGAAAAAAAGAAATCGCTTCCCTGTGCCCGTCTGCACGCTGTTTATTTATTTATTTATTTATTTATTTGTCCATACTGTGAGCCCTTTTACTGGGCTGTTACAGGGTGGGAAATACAATCTTATAACAAAATTAATTATTTTAATGATGATTAATTATTTTTGCTTGCCAAAAAATAATTAATCAATAATTATATACAAGGCATATATATATATATATATATATATATATATATATATATATATATATATATATATATATATATATATATATATATATATATATATATATACACTTAGGATTAGTGAAACAACATTTCCAAATTTCTTTCAAAGGAAACCACAGAGTCAACATTTTCAAAAACCTCGGAATTAAGTTTGTTCCAGTCAACAATTGTTTTAACCAAGAAAGAATGCTTAAAGACATCAACTCTGGAGGAATGAGGCATGAAAGCATTGCTGTGATTAATCCTTGGTGATATACTGCCAGGAGGTCGCAAGTAAAGGCTCGAGTTACTTGCGTGCTTCAGTGCATGAAACGACGTTTTGTGAACAAATTAACTGGAACGTCAATGCATTTCTCCGCAAAGTTCGGAAATTTATAGCTCGAAACTGGTGTCGTACTGAGAATTCTTTCCAAGTCGATCCGCCTTGTGAACGCCGCAGCTAGAATTTGTAAGTTGCTCTATGGGCGATAATGCAATTAGTTAAGAAGTTAATGAGCAAACCTTTATTAATTAGTCAATTTTGCATTTCAATTTTTTTTTTTGCAAGTATTGTCCGCCGCTTCGAGTTGGCCAGCTCGCGAACTAGAATTGCAATATCCGCCACAGGCAACTTTTAAAGGTTTTTGAAAGTTTTCGTTAAAGCACCCTGTATATATTCATGTAGCAACCAGCCTAGGCCACGGTGGCCGCATTATGACGGGGGCGAAATGCGAATACACCCGTGCACTAAGGTTTAGATGCGCGTTAAAGAGCCCCAGGTTGTCAAAATTTCCCGAGTCGCGTCCACTACGGCGTGCTTCATGATCATGTCTAGGTTTTGGCACGTAAAACCCTATAATGTTTTTCTTTAAATTTAGCAAACAGTCTATAATAAACGCTGTGCTAAATTGTGAAGGCCGCGACCCGGCCAGCCTTTCCTAATTACAACTGTCCCACATGAATAATATTGTCGACAATATAAGGACGCTCGCGAAACACGAGCATTAGCAGCTATGTTTCTCCCACCTGTTTCTCTTGAGCGTGTGGCTTCCACATATAAGTGAGTCGAACGCCGGACGCACCACCGAAGCCGGCGCAAGCACAACAGGGCCATCTCGCTCTAAGTTGTGTCATCCTGCCGAACGTTCGTGTATTAGTTCACGCACCAACATATCTGTGTGCTGAAACTGACTAACCGTGTTCTCGTCTCATCAGGTCACTCGACGTTGAAACCAGGATGAAATAGAATGAATAAAAGCATTACACTGCCACAAGCCCTTCTTCCCCCTGTATCAGCTTACCACGCTTGCATGACTAAATAATTATCATAACGAAAGCAATAGATAATTTCTGTCGAGGAAACGGCTTCCACTGATACCAACAGAGAAAATGAAATCATACACATTTGTAAAGCTGCTTGTCTTCAGCCGCACCGTAGACTGGCATGGTGCTCCATATGGCGTCCATGAAGTGACTGAGCAAGCTGCATATGAAGCTTTCTTTGACGCTTCGTTACACTGGAGAAAAACATTTAGGCTAGACTGGTACATGGCAATACTTTAATACCAAATAGTTCGGAAAAGGGCGCAGAGTGAGAAAGTATAGGTTCGGCGTCATATCGACGTGCCCGCTTTAGCTTCCTGTGACACGATGTTCGAAAGCGTCCGCTCGAGACTAGTCAATGGCATGTTGATAAAGCAAAGTGCGTTCGGAAACAGGACACGGTTAAACCCGGCTACTACATTGTCCGCATGGAAGTGTTTAAATCATGGAGGAAGGAAACTTCCTCCATGGCATAAATAGACAAAAACACAATGAAATCGGTGACGTCACATTCACAGAAATGGAGCCGCCGTTTGGGCGAAAAAAAAAGACCTCTTGGTCTTCGCATTCTACGTTATCTCCAACAGTTTTCCGCCAAAGAGATATGTTGAATGGATCGCGGGACTTGATTTGATGTCTCTCTTATGTGGTATTTCAAACAGCGTATTTGTGCGCGTGCGCAGATCCCAGGGTCGTCGTCACCGCCCATCTCGGGCACCATCCCCGCACTTTAGCCGAGCCTGCACAACAGACCTGTCACCGTGGAGACGTCACCGCCGCGGCAGCAGCAGGACCCGTGGTGCAACGCGCGCCCTGATGCAAGATTCCAAGCCACGCCGCTCCACGAGCAGACGACGGCGCGCAACGCTCGAGCGCTGGCTTCCGAGACGACAGGCGCCGCCTCGCGGCATGCAGCGAACGTGCGGGAAACAATGGCGCCCATTGATGATTCGGTGTGTGCAAGGCACTTAAGCTCCCGAAAATTAATTTGGATAGTGCATAAAAAGTATACAGACGCTTTGCGGTGATGCGTACGGATTGACTATAGCCATCCGGGGCACTTAGGACCCCACACTTTTTACTGACTAATGTCTATACATACTTTCTGCAAACAACGCATTCGAAGCAGGACCACAATAGACCAAATGATATGTATTTAACTACTTCTCTCTACAGGCAGCATGTGTAGTTAGTTATCCTCTAAATCAAAAGGACTAGGTCACATAACAAGCCAGAGCTGCCTATATGATGTCTACAGACAATCTACATTCTATAGACTAAGTTTATTTTCATAAAGGCCAGGTGAAACGCCTCATTAATATTCGAGTCAATGCGTATAGGTTTAACCTTTCTTTGCGAGAAAAAAAGAATGCAGCTGATATTGCGTTTAATGCAGGTATCTCTCAAGTAACATAAAGTACAGGAGCGTTTCAACACTGATCAGGCGTTGCCCCCATATGTGGACGATTGGTTAATCCTCTTCGTTGGAAACCTGTTGCAAAGACAAGTGTCCAAACGTTGAGAGCAGTCTCTTCGACAAGGAACCGCGCTCCTAGAATTGGACATGTTATCCCCGAGGTTGCCGGCGCTTCAAGGAAAGGATCATGCGGGAGACCGAGCGACTGCCTCATTACATTTCCGCTCCGGTCTTGTCGATGCATGACAGTGCCGAGCAACAGACCGTTCCCGAAACGTTATATGAACCACTGCTCTTGCGTTGCGTCGCCCTGTTGAGGGCAACGATGTGTTGTGCCACGTGCTCGTGGAGTCGGCGACTGCCGTTCTGCTGCCCGTGTAAATAAATGTAAATAGAACTCGCTGCTGTAGTGGCGTGATTCATTCCTGGTGCACTGTTGGCGACCGGCGTGGCACAAAGAAAAAAGAAGCGTGACACATCGACGGACACGCACATACAAGGCACTGCTGACGAGGAACCAGGGGTGAAGATACAGAGATAAATCACAATGGCTTGCAGACGGCTACAGATACAAGCACAGTGAGTCACTGAACGTTCGGGCACCGATCGTTGGGCAAATAAGGAACGCGATTAAGCGAGGTTCAGAGTTACGCGCGCGCGCACACACACACGTCCCCCTTTTTTAAAACTTGGTTTTGATCAAAAAAAGGTCGATGTTTGGGAGAAACATGATACGCGGGAAGAAAGGACACCACAGTATATTATGTCCAGGAATAACACAAGTTTGAACCTTACGGGAATTACGCTGTAGATTTATATAGCTTAGTTAGAATGGTAAGCGTTACGGACGAAAGCTTCCGTATTTACTGAGATCGCAAGGTTGTGACATATGGACAAAAAGGCTGACCGGCAAGTGCCAGGCGTTACCATTTTTACTCGTCGAAAATGTAGTCCTACAGTTAACTCTTCGCTATCTGAGAATGATTGTGCACCCAAGTGTCTAAGCACTGTGCATGGGCTCAGGGCCGCGGCTTCAGAGCCAGTGGCCAGCCGAGACTCTCAGAGACGGCACAGAGTGCAGGCCAACCTTCGTGCAGTCGCCGTGCCGGGCAGCGCACGAGCCCCGCTGCGATGATGATGATGGCGGCACCGCTGTGCCGCCACGCGGCCGGTGACCCCATAGCACAAACTGAACAAAACGAGAAGCCAGCGGTCAGAATATGCGGCGCCGACAATTATACCGGCAAAGCACAATACATTATTGAACAGAAAGATACCAGTAGATCCCTTTATGTGAACCAATTATTGCACGAACAGACAGAAAATAATATATGCGGATCAAGACCTCATCGGTTTTGATCCAAAACAAAAACATATTTGGCTTGAAAATCTGAACTCTACACATAGCCCGATACGCGCTGCTCGCTTTGAGCACTCAGTCGCGGGCCATCAGGACAGCAAGTAGCGAACACCTTTGCCATTGTGCACATTTCCTCGCTCTGAACCGCCTCAGTAACAAAAATAAAAAGGTAGGCTTGCCGGCCTTGCACCGCCATACCGAGAGATGAGCTCGGACGAAAACACCCAGCCGCCCTCAGTCAGTTCATCCTAGTACCGGGAGCCCCGCGGACCTTCAGAGGAAAACATGGCAACATTTGGGCGATGTGGCCACAGGATCATCGCATGCTCAGGCTGCTTCCCAAGCCTACCGATACCGTTGATTGTCGCCGATTAAGCCAATCTTTTGCCTGCTGAGAGCTAAGGAAGGCGCGATGATACAAATGCAATGAGGAGCAACCTTAATAGCATAAGCTTCGATTACTACCCATTTTCATTGGCTGCTTTACTTATGCACTGTATCCGTCCTGTAAAAAAATCCCCGGTGATTACAATACTCCCTAATGTGAAATTTGAGCGCAGCTGTATGCGTGTTTTCATTCCGCGATATATTGCCTGGCGCGGACAATCTGTCTCGCGCGGCACGTTGCAAACGGAGCGAAGTGTGGCGCGACTGCCTCGCTAATCGAGAGATCGCGAGAGGCAGCACGTGGGTTAAGCGTGGGCGCGATTCACAGCGGCCGCCGCACCTCCGCTCACGCAGCGCCTTGTTTCCATGCCGACGACGCGCGCTGCACTGGGGCCATCTCGTAGCCGTCGTCGCCGCAAAGCCCGTCGTGCGCGGCACGTATACGCTTTTCTTCTCGCGGTTTCGCTGCACACTCCTCCTCCGCTTTCCTTCTCGCACTCTAAAGGCGCGCTCACACTAGCGGGAGACTTCCCGCAGCGGCACAGCGTAAACGACGCCGCTGCGTCGCAGCTGCTCGGAATGACGATCACACTGCGCGCGTTTTCTCGCTGCGGTTCTTGGAATGTAGAGAGAGGAGGCGTTGAGGGAGGACAGGAACACGCAGGACAGCGCGCCGAGCAACAGCCGAGTGTCCCGCAGCACGCGCGCAGCCTCCTGCCTCAGCCGACGGGGTTACTGAACTGGGACCGACGTCACGGTTCACGGTCGGCCCCCATTGGCTGTTCTCGTCAGCGGCACGGCAAAAATAGGTACCCGACCCATCGCTCTGCGGGACGGCAGAGCAGCCTGTCTGCGGGAGAAAAACCGGTTTGTGCGGGAAGCGGCGTGCGGGAAACGTTCTGCGTTGCGCGCTTTCCCGCTAGTGTGAGCGCGCCTTGTCTTTCATCTCCCGCTGCGCTCCGCGTTCGCTTTCATCCTTCGCTGTGTTCGTTCGCTCGGTTACGAGGGGCAACGTTGACGCTTGCCGCAGGAACGGGCGGCTGCGCTCTCAAAAAGAGCATACTTGTGTGGGCGCAGTTATGAAAGAAAACTTGGCCCCAGATGTTGTGTGCTTGGATTTCCCAGTGTGCAGCAGACCTTCAAAAGTGAGGGGGCAGATGGCCTACACTATATAATTGCTCAGCGTAAATTTTCAGTTGCGGCGTCATCGTTCAGAAGCGCCGCGCGAAACGTGCGCGCAGACCGGTATGGTGATGTCGATGAGTGATTATTCGATTACATGCATCCCGCGACACGACTGACCTTCATCTATCTCTATCTTTCATTTAATAAGCGATGTTCGATTAATCGTTTTCGAGGGTTTGACAGGAGTGGCGCGTAAATTCGAAATTACATTGGAATGGCGACAGTGGCCACCCTCTCTCTCTTCCGCTGATTTTTTTTCAGCTCCCTAAATCACCCACCGTACATCACGCCCCCTTCATACATATCTCATCGCACCGGTCATCCGCTTCAAGTTGCACGCGCACGTGCCCGGACCACCACTTTTCAAGCATCATTTTTTATTCGAGCATCAAGGGACTGGAACGGCCTTCCACACGCCATCGCAGCCATTACAAGCCCATCTGCCTTTACTGAAGTTGTTGTCACCCATATCTCAAGATGAACGCCTGTTTCTAATGTTTATTTTATTAACCACCCCTTATGTAATACCCCTCTAATGGGGTTTTTAAGGTAATAAAGTGAAGTGAAGTGAAGTCACTGCGCTGTTCCCTCGAGTGCCACCACGCCGCCCGTAGGCTTGAAATTCCCTCGCAATTCCTGTTGTTCCAGGCATCCCAGTTGTCGATCGCCGTGCCACCACCAGTTCCCTAAAGACGTGATGGCACAGTAGGCGCGCCGGTTTGGAGCACGTAGGTTGACATAGCGATAGGGCTCACGTCGATTCCAGCATATCTACTACAGCGCCCGAGCATTTCACCCAAACATCCCAGCCAATAGATATTCCTGTGCTTTGTAGAAAATAGCATGTGTTTTCAAGTCCTAAACCTGTAACCTAACCATATTTTTTTCCCCTGTGCATATTGCAATTTCTTGCATATTTCATTGGGATTCACCTTTCACTTCCGCAATTTTCTTATTTCTTGTTTAACTGTACTGTGCAAGGATTTACTATAGTGTCATGTGCCTTATTTTGTTGTGCGCTAGGTGCCATTTTATAACATATATTGTTTAGATTTTCAAAAGCCAGAAGTGCCAACTATATGTAGTCTTTAACAAGTTAAAGATTATCTTTATCAAACGTTTATGCCCTTGTGTTTCAAACTTTTGTAGGACCCTATTTCATTGTTTGAGAGGTGCCCACCTCACGAAAATTAAAGTAGGATCATACAAAAGTAGATAACTGCGTTTCGAGCTTTTCACAAATGCCCGGCGAGAATTTCGATTAATAAATTAATCGATGAAAAACTCTGCATCGAAAGCAATTAATCGATCGATTACAGGCTAAAAATAGGAATGAGTAATCGTCGATCGAATAAAAATTAATCGACCATCTCAACGCCATTGAGTTGAATTCCGTGGTTTTACGTGCCAAAATCACGATTCGATTTTGAGGCACGCCATAGTGGGGGGCTGCGGATTAATTTTGACCGACAGGGGATCCTTAACATGCTCCCAATGCACGGGTCGCTTTTGCACTTCGACCCATCTCAATGCGGCCGGGATTCGATCCTGCCGTCTCGTACGTAGCCGCGCAACACCCCAGCAGCTACACCGCGGCGGGTTACCCAACGCCAATAATGTACATGCAGGGTGTCCCAGCTAACTTTAGCCAGAGTTAAAAAATATGCCGATGCACTCTAAGGAGACGTGACCAAATGCATGTTGCCGACTGTTGTATGGAGTAAGTCGCAGTATATTTTTATTATGCTTAATGCATAATTAGTCAAGGTTAATTAACCAACTTCTGAAACAACGAAGTTAGGCAAAAGATTCCAATCAGAAAGTTGTAGAGTGCTTTGCAAAACGTCCGATAAGACAGTTTGTCTTTCTAGATATTTAGTATTAGTGTTTTTCCGCTTATATATATATACTTATATACTTATATATATACTTATATAGTATATAATTATATAGTATATACTTATATACTGCAGGTGCCCGCGAAATATTTAAAAATACCAAGTGACATGCCCGCTTGTGCGTCGTGATTGCAGCGCTCCCAAACGTTTCTTGCACAGGAAGGAAGGAAAAAGTGGAGAAGGAAAGGCAGAGAGGTTAACCAGTTTAGCTCAACAAGTTTGCTGCCCTATGAGAGCGGGATGGGGGGATGAAAGATGGGGAAGAGAGAGAGTGCACATAGCATAGCACAGACATCGCAGTTACAGTCCGCCACTCTTGCGTGGTACGTGACATCGCTGCCACAGCCGCTTGTCCAAGTCCGTCTCTTTCAAAAACCGAAGCAGTCCCTTCGTCGCCTTCAGCTGCGATGTCTTCTGTCGGCGATATGTGAAAATCGTTTCAAGTGACAATGGTCTATTGTCAAGGTGCGCTAGAACGGACGCCAGGGACTGTCTCTGAACATTCTATTCAGGACAGTCGCACAGAATGTGTTCTAGCGTCTCCTCGCAAAGACAGGCATTGCAGAGCGCGTTGTCGGCCATTCCAATGCGAAATGAGTAAGATTTCGTGAATGCCACCCCAAGCCATAAACGATAAAGCAGAGTGGCCTCTCTTCGGCGGAGTACAGTTGGCATACAGAGATGCATCAAAGAGGGCAGGTGGTATTGACGTTTGCTCCGGTTGGTCTGGCTGCTTGGTGAGCACCATAGAGAGAGCGTGATCTCCTGTGCAAGCACTCGAAGTCTGCTGGCTGCGTCGGAGCGTGAAAGTGGTATGGCCTCTTCCTGTGTGTCCTCAAGAACTGCCCGAGCGGTAGTATCGGCGTCTTCGTTTCCTATGACGCCGCAGTAACTTGGCAGCCACTGAAACGTTCAGTGTGTCACACTGATCTCGAGGCCGTGCGGATGTTGGGAGAGATGGACTCGGCAGACGCAGGCGAGCACAGCAAACAGACTTTACTAATAACAAACCCAAAATAAAACACACTCGAAAAGGAAAAGTCAATACTCAATTGGCAAAATATAAAAATCCACACTTGCTCAGCCAAACAATGTCCTTATCTTCGCCTACGGGCGTCCTTAGCGCGTTTCGCGCGAAAGTGCGGGAACCCTGGCCTATGGCTGCACGCTAACAAAAAGGAACGCTCTTACAAGGTTCCATTGTCGCACGTCACTCCAAGTCCGATGTGCGTCGGCTCTTGGCCACCGTCAGTAATCCCGCCGACTCCGCAAGTTTTGCTTCCTTGGTATCGGCCGGCCAGCTCCTCCGTCTCGGATGTCGGTGTCCCGAACTATGTCGGTGACGCGGCACTCCGGCCTGGCTAGGCCTAACACCGGGCTACGCCGCTTCTCCGAGTGCCGGCGGGACGCCCCGGCGAATACCGTCCGTGCTGGTCTGCCGAAGAAGGGGGATCCAGTTCCTGGAGTGCCCGGCACTGGCGTGGGAGGCTGCAGCATGTCCAGGAAGTCTCGCTCGAGCGTCGCCGAGGTAGGCGGCCACACCCTGGGTCGCCTGCGTCACAGGCCTGTCCGAACCTCCACGGCTTCCGTCGCCAGTATGAAGCTGGCGCTCCAACCTTCTTGCCCCAGAGCCACGTCGATAATGCCAGCTTGGCGCCGCTTCTCCTCCGATCACACCTCGGGTCACGCGCCTCGAGTGCTCGTGCCGTTCGGACCGGTCGGTGCACATCGTCCTCTTCTTTTCTTTTTGTGTCCCATGCCTCTTACATATGACAACGTAGTGTCCTTTCTCATGTGATGTATGGAGTAGGCACCTAATATTGAATACGAGCTGTTCGAATGGCCCCCGACGCAGAGCTGATAGCACAGATTGTATAGGGCTACTTTTGAGTCACTGAAGATTGACCATTGTCGAGGTGGTTCCCTATTGAAGAAACAAAGTGCAGCGCGAAGAGCAGCTAGTTCCGCAGATGTCGATGTTGTTGGGTGGTCAGTCCTAAAGCTGATCGTAATAGCTCTTGCTGGGACAACCACACCACCGGACAAACACTGGATGTTTTTGGAACCATCAGTATAAATATGTACACTGTACCCGTACCTCTCGTGCAGAAGAAGCACAGACAGTTGTTTCAGCACAGGCGACGATAGCTCAGACTTATTCCCGATGCCTGGTACACTGAGATGTACTGTCGGGCTGATAAGACACCAGTGGGGTATCGATGGTTTAGATGCAGCGGTGAAGCCCGAGGGAAGTTTGTCGTTGTACTTGACGACAGTTTTAGAGAATGATGCTTGGTGCCTGTCTGAAGGTAGTGTTGCAAGGTGGTGATAGGGGCACATGCAAAATGTCTGATGTGCGTTCTCAGGGCTTCCACCGTAATGTGAGTTCGCATTGGATGGTCCCGAGCAATCGCAAGAGTGGCCTCTGTTGACGTGCATCTGGGCAAACCAAGGCAAACTGAGTGTCTGAGCTTGTGCTGCCTGCAGAACACGAATATTTGTCTTGCAGGTGTTGTTCCGTACAGGTAGACTATATCTTTAAAAAACCGAGAAAGAGAGCTCTGTAGAGTTTCAGCATTGCGTCTACTGACATCCCCCACGTCTTTCCTGTCAAGTATTTGAACAACTGGAAAGTTGCTGTCTGGCACCGTTTCATGTAGGCCACGTGCGGGCTCCAAGAGAGGTCTCGGTCAATAATTACGCCAAGAAATCTGTGGGTTCTGACATAGGAAATTGTCCGCCCATTGATTTAGATGACATAAAGCGTCATTGGTTTGCGACTAAGTGCCACTATAGTGCGCATTTTTCTGGTGATATGCTGAGACCTTGTTTACACAAGTAGCTCGCTGTCAAAGTTGCCGCTCTTTGAAGCCACGCACGTATCTGAGGACGTGTGACTGCTAAGTCCAGACACAGATGTCGTCTGCGTATGTTGAACTGTTAATGGTAGTTGGCAGGTATTCAGCAATCCAACAAGAGCGAGGTTGAATAGCGTCGGGCTGAGAGCACCGCCTTGAGGAAGGCCCTTGCTGGTATAGCGTCGCGTAGTTGGGCCATCGCCAGTTAACACAAAGAATGATCTTGCAGATAGGTAACTTGCAATCCACAAAAAGACTCAACCACCTAGGCCAACTGTCACAAGAGCGTCGAGAATGGTCTGATGTAATACACCATCGTATGCCCCTTTCACATCTATGAGTAAAGCTGCAGATAAACGCTTACGGGAGCTTTCATGCTGGACATATGAAACGAGATCAACTACATTGTCGATGGAATAGCGGTCACGTCGGAAACCAGCCATGGAATTCGGATAAATCTTGTAGTGTTCAAGGTACCATTCCAGGCGGCCAAGGATCATCCGTTCCATCATCTTTCCTACAGAGCTGGTCAGCGCTATTGGGCGATAAGAGGTGAGCTCTAGAGGGGATTTGCCTTGCTTCAAGAGTGGTACCAGGCGGCTTACTTTCCATTCATTAGGAACATTTCCTTCCTGCCATGAGGAGTTGTAAAGACTCAACAATTCTATCCCTGCGGATTCTCCGAGATAGCACAAGGCCCGGTATGATATACCATCTGGACCCGGAGATGAAGAGCGCCTGCAGAGAGCTAGTGCCGCCTCGAGCTCCTCCATTGTAAAAGGAAGGTACATGCGGCAATCACGGGAATGGAGAACGTCACCTCGGGCTGGAGGATCTGGATGAGTCGCTTGGTTTGCAATCCGTGCACAAAAGTCTTCTGCGACATCGATGTCTTGCCGCCCTTGGAAAAGCGCGAGCGCCTTGAATGGAAAACGCTGTTCCGGAAGGCAACGCAGACCTTGCACCATTTTCCTTGTTCTCCGAGTGGTCGGGTGAAGCAGCGCGGTCTGTAAGCGCGCGCGCAGCCTCGTGTGCCGCCTCGGTAAGGTTGGGGACGTCGCCGATCTTTGGTCCTAAGTGTGCCGGGAACCAGTATATGACGTGTTTCTTAATCTCTTTCTTTGTAGCAATTCTGAGAGCCTGTGCGCAGACCGTGCCCTTTAGGAAAGCTCTGATAGCGGCTATGGAGTCGCTGTAGATATGACAAATATTGTCGTCGGTGAGCACAACAGCGATCGCAACCTGTTCGGCCTGTTCAGGCTTCCTTGCGATTACCGTGGCTGCATGTCTTGTGGATCGGCGGCCATCCACAACCACCACTGCGAAAGCTTTGTTTCCCGCATATGCAGCCGCGTGATCTTGGCACGGATGTCCCGTGGGAAGTCCGCAAAGTCTTTTTCCATGTTTCCTTGAGCAAAGCCTAGGATCGTGCGCCCCGGAGGTGTCGTCGAAAGCCTAGCAAGCTGGCCGCGCTGCTGGGCTTCGGCAATTTCTTCCAGGGTGTTGTGCATGCCCAGCTGCTCCAGCTTCTCGTTGCTGGTGCTGGTCGGAATGCCGAGGGCTTGCTTGGTGACGTTTCTGATTTGGGCATTAAGTCTGTCTCTTTCGGATCGTGACCAATTGAGCATTGCCGCAACGTATGCGAAGTGACAGGTGACGAACGCGTGTATGAGTTTGACGAGATTATGTTCCTTGAAGTCCCTGTGTCTACTTGCAATTCTTCTGATGAGCCCGATAGCGTTGTCGGTCTTGGCGATGAGCTTCTGAACCGTAGAGGCATTGACGTCTTTAATCTCTACGATCATACCCAGAACTCTGATTTTGTCGACGCACGGTATGGCGTGTCCCGAAGTGGTTCGTACGGTAATTTCTTGATTATAATCGAAGTCTGACGAGTATGGCTTGCGGCCCTTCTGCGTGGGTCTGCGTACGAGCAGCTCCGACTTGGTAGGTGAGCATCTTAGTCCTGTGGGAATTAGAAATTCTTCTACGGTATTCACTGCTTCTTGCAAGATATCCTGCACCATGCCCGGAGTTCCTTTGGAGACCCACATGGTGATATCATTTGCGTATATGGTGTGCTTGAGCCCGTGGATCTGTCCGAGTTTCTCGGCAAGTCCCGCCATGGTAAGGTTGAAAAGCATAGGGGAGATGACCGAGCCTTCGGGGTGCCCCTGCTCCTCAGCGAGAGTGTCTCCGTAGAAAGGTCGGCAAATCGGAGCGTAGCCGTCCTGTTATCCAAGAATGACTTGACGTACGCGTGGAAATTAGCTCCGAGGTTGAGGTCGGAAATGATGTCCACAATGTATTGGTGAGAGAGGTTATCGAATGCTTTCTCGAGATCCATAACGAGAATGGCCTTGGCGTTTCTAATGGGGTCATCAATGATTTGGTGCTTGATTAACATCATGGTGTCTTGAGTAGATAGACCGGGTCTAAATTCGATGAGAGTGTGTGGTAACAGTCCCTTGTTTTCGAGGAATCTGGAAACTCTGTTCTGAACGGCGTGTTCCGCAGCCTTACCCCCGCACGACGTGAGTGATATGGGTCTGAGGTTCTCGACACCCGAGGGCTTGTTGGGCTTTGGTATGAGAACCGTGGTGGCGTTATTCCATTCCGGCGGGACCCTACCGGAAGCCCAGACCTGATTGATTCTTTCCGCTAGGAACCGGACGGAGTCTTCGTCCATGTTACGAAGAGCCTTGCTACTAATACCGTCCGGACCTGGAGCCGATGTGCCATTCATGTTTTGAAGGACGGTCCTGATTTCTTCCAGGGTGAAGGGTTCGTCGAGATCGGGGTTGTCCGCGCCCGTGTACGGGGAACCGGGTGCCTCGGCCTCGTTTTCGTGGCTGCTCGAGAGTGGCATGTATCTCTCGGCACGTCTTGCCATAAATTCCGGCTCGTTGGAGTTTTTCAGTTCGCGTTTCGCTATATTGTCAGCCGCCTTGGTCTGGGAGCTCCTGGTTTGACCTTTGTTAAGAAGGTGTTTGAGCAGGTTCCAGGTTTTTCCCGATGTCATGCTGCCATCGGCTCTTGCGCATACTTCGTCCCATTGTTGGTTGGAGAGTACCACACAGTGATGCTCAATGTTTTTGTTCAGTAGTGCGACCTTTTTCCTAAGTCTTCTATTGAGTCTCTCGGTACGCCATCTCTGAAATATGGATCTTTTCGCTTCCAGCATGTGAGCGAGCTTAGCGTCCATCCAGATTGTCTGGATATCTGTTTCTATTTCTTTGGTAGCGTTGCGTTGCGTCCTCTACGAGTTCTTGCGTCCATTGTTCTAGTGTAGCGGGCTTGTCGGTACGTTCCTTTCTTACCTGTCTAAACGCATCCCAATCCGTGTATCTCCATTTTCGTAGTTGTTTCAAGGCGATTGCTATTGACGTTTCCAGAATGTAATGGTCGCTGCCGAGGTCGACACTGGTATGATGCCAGGTGACCCCCTCGGTGTTGAGGACGAACGTGAGATCTGGGGTGTCCCTCGAGACCGAGTTGCCCATCCTGGTGGGGTAGAGCGCAGACGTGATCAGGTTGAGCCCCATCTCTTCCGCATCTGCCTTTGGCGCTGGTGATGCCGTAGCCCTATTCTACGTTTGGGGCGTTGAAATCTCCGGCAATAATCAGTTGGTTGTCCCCGGCTTTGTCCCTGGCCTTCTTCAACAGTTCTCTGAAACTTTGCGTTCTGTGGTTCGGGCTGCTGTACGTGTTGAGTGCTAGTATGCTCTTGGCCTTTTTGCCTTTGGGAAAGACTTCGATGAACAGGTGCTCGCATTTCTGTCCGGATTACTTGTCAATTTCGGCCCACGCGAGCCTTTACTGATAAACGTCGCTACGCCGCTGCAGGCTTTTGTGGGTGGAACGGCAATTGTTTCATATCCCGGAAGTGTGGGTGTGTCGGTGTTCGTCTCTTGAATAATTATGATGTCCGGCTTGTCTGTAGTGTGTCCGATGTGTTGTTGCAGGACCGATTTCTTGTTGCGGAACCCGCGACAATTCCATTGCCAGATTATAAGCTTGCCTAGATTGCTCGTTTGCGCTTGGTGCCTTTCGGCTGGTTCTCGCTTAATTGCCTTCTCCATTTCTGCTTTCTCCTTTGGTTGCGGACTTTACCGCCATTTTGGGTGTGATGATATCGCTTGTTGCAATGTTCCTTCTGACCATGGGTGAGGCGGGTGAGTTGACCGGTGCCATGGAGTGAGTAAAGACGGTTCTCTCGAGACCCTCAATCCTGGCGCCGAAGCCCTTCTCCATCACTTCTACCCTGCTTGTTAGGCCGTCGACCACCTCTACTAGTCTGTCGTTCCGCTTCTTTAGTGACTCGACATCGAATTGGAGTTGACCTAGGGTACTAAGGATCTTGTCCAATTTACCGTCTATGTCCTTGGCAGGCGTGTCGCATTCCGTGGTCTTGGCCTTTCGTTGCTTAATGGCTGGTGTGCCCGCGGGTGGAGTTTGAGTAGCCGTTTCTGATTCCGCTACGCTGGAGGGGTTCGGACTGGGTGAAGTGTCCATGTGCGTGTCCTGTGTGCATTTGGTGTGCCGATTTGCGTTTTAAGCAATCTGTTTTCGTTATCCAGTTCTGTCACTGTGCGCCTGAGTTGAGCGTTCTCGTGCTCGAGTGCTTTGATTCTCTCTAAGATGTCTTTGTGTACATTATTCTCTGGCCGCGCTTGCAAGCTCACCTGAGATTGGTCCCTCAGTGGCCCGCAGTGAGTGGGCAGCGTCCCTGCCGTGGCGGAGGCCTGGCATCCCGTTGTCGCCTTGACTCGCTAGGCCCAGCTGTTGGCTCCGGCCGCGGGTGCGAAACGCACCCCCGATGTGGAGCGGCCCCGGTGTGCGGGAGCGGCTCCTGCGACCTCTGCTGACCGATCGGGATCCCGAACTCCCTCTGGATCTGGAGCGTCCTCTGGGCTCGCGCTGTCCGTCTGGCTGCTGCGCCGCACCTGTGCCGTTTTGCCTTAAAAGACTCGTCGCTTTTTCTCGAAGTTTCTTGGACGCAATGGCTGCCTGCTTGTTCTCGATTCTTCGCTTGCGTACCACGTACGGGACCTGGTATCTGCTCTTGCATTCCTTGCTGGCCGTGGGGTGTTTCTCGCCGCACAGCGCGCAAGAGACTTCACAAGCGTGATCTGCTCCGGGGTCTGGAATGCCGCAGTCCCAGCAAGTGTGCTCCTCCGGTGTGGGGCATACGTCTGCTCGGTGCCCTAGTTTACCACAAGCCTGACGATAGGACGATCTGCTTCCTGTAGAGCGAGCACTCTACCCATGCACTTCCGTACATCACGTGGTTATGAACTTTGTATCCTTCGAAGACCACGATCACCGTCCCGGTTTCCTTAATGCGCTTCGCCGCCAGTGCGAGGGGGTTTCTCTGGTTGACGACGGACTTGGTTATCGTTTCTTGCGTGTGGTGGAGCGGAATGTTGCGAATGACTCCCTTGCACGTGCCGTCCGGTGCAGTCTGGTAGGAGAAGGCCTCGTACGTATGCCCGGCGATGGTGACGCTCTGAATTTTCAAATATCCGTTGACGTTGTTGGGTAGCGGGGAACTCACGGCCATGATGTTCTGTTTGAGGTTGGGGCAAATCGTGTCCCCGTCGCACTGCGTCGGTTCGAGTCCGGCTGCTTCTTGAATGGCCAGCACAATTGCTACGTGTCCGGTTTTGGCGATGTTCAGTCTGCCGCGGATGCGAATTACTACTTTGGCCTCGTTTTGTGGGAGTAAAGGCATTCTACTTGCCTTGATTTCTTTACGAGCCGACAAGGGCTTAGGTGCTTTCTCTCTGGCACCGGAGGCTGCCACGTTGGCAGCCACGTTGAGGCTAGGCTTAGGCTTGGTCGTTCTTCGTGAGGCGATGTCGCACCACCCGTTCCTGACGGACACCTCGTCGATTTCTCGGCTAATCACTTCGTAATTCATTGTAGTGCCGTTGGCAAGACTTGGGTAGATGTCTCTGTGCCGGCAATGAAACAGAAATGACGTCATTTTCGTTCACAAAGGCGCGAAATTTGTTCTGGTGGTCTGCCATTAGGGTGGTATCTTGAAATGCCCCGCAACTCGACTCGATGGGTGTTTCGAGCTGCCGGCGCGGAAAGCGACGCAGCAAAACGTCGGCCGCGCGGGTGTCGAATCACACGCCTGAACAGAACATCGTTTCTTTGGAGGCCGAATAAATATTTGGGCGTAGAGTGCTGATCGCATTGTAAGGCGCCAAGCCCGCCGCCCAGCGCAACCGCACGAAAACAGCTACAGTAAGCAATTATAAAAAAAGAATTAGAATTTACAAAAGCGCGTTAAAGATCTCTTGTTGGTCAAAATTAATCCGGAGGCCCCCACTAAAGAATGCAATCCAATTAGGAATTTTATTTTCTTTGAATCAAACTATTTCTCGCTTAAATAGAAAAAAAAAAGCTTTTTTCTTCCTTAATGTTCGTTCCCTCACATCGTCGTGCTTCAGTTGCTGCTGCTATAACCACCCTTGCTGATGTCGGTGAAAATCGGTTCTGAACCGCTTTTCGGCCGAAGTTCGCGACTTATTTGGATCGACCTTGCAGAATTCACGACTTGTGCACGATGTGGAGCCGCCAACGTTTTATTTCGTGATGAACTGCGTCTACGGACACCGGATGCGTACTGTGGCATACACACGTAGGAACGCGCTCCATTTGGTTGAACTTATTGCACAGTCCGATGACCACTGAGGCTAACTTTTTTTAGCTACACTACGTACAGGCTGGTGTAGGCGAGTGTAGTGCCGGGCAGAGGCTATGACGCCGTGTTCTGCACTTCGCTCGTTGGACTGTAGCCAATCAGAGCAGACAACGCGCCGTCTTGTGCATCAGCTGACGAAAAGCGCCTGGCTTCGCACTTACTACTGGCTGCGTATATGTCTTTGCCTGAAACTAAACGCCAATGTACGAGTTTCCTTCCATTCAACAAACATACACAAATTGCAGCGAAATACATCGCGAATGCGCAGTGCGCGAAGACAAATCACCAATGCGCGTAGTCTGAAACAGCCCGCTACATCTGCAAGATAATTTTATCTTCTTAGAAGATTAGCTAACCTTCCTCTGTGAGACATGGTCACGCCAGTCCTTTGCTAGCGTCCTTGCAGCGAATATTCACTACCGTCGCTATATCAGCGCAGACAGTCGCAGACGAAATAGCGTCACGCGTTTGCAACGCCAGCCTGCTTGTTTGTTGTCTGCTGCCTACACTCATCAAAACCAGTGTAGAAAGTAATTTTCATGCTGCACTGCAGCTATAAAAAATAGCTTCGTGTAGGTGGGCGGAGCTACACTGTGCTACACCAAGTAAAATAAAGAATGGCGACTTCCTGCGCTAGCTACACTCGTGTAGCCAGTGTAGGTTAAAAAAAGAAAGAAGCCCTGCCGATTGCGCGCCAGCACTAAATATAGCCCTGTGCATACAGACTGTGGTCGACACTTCACAGTAAGCACGGCGTCGGACTATCGCCGAACGTAGTACACGGCCAGGAGCCACTTCACGGCTTCCAAGAAACAGAACGGCGCCATTTGTGCACGGCAAAGCACGCCCGCCACCGGGCTTTATCTCTGGCCTAAACCCTGTCAGGCTAAAGCCACACCGCCACGCCAGCTGCTATCTGTGCTATCGATAAACCCACGGAGGCAACTGAAGCGCGCTATCTTCGGGCCGGAGGCAGTGAATATCGATTCTCGAGTTGAATTCCGGTGGCACGGAAAAATCCCTCTCCACCGGCCAGGAGTGCATTTCACGTGAACACGGGCTCATCCGCTCTCATCTTTGTAGGTATTCAAGTGCCTTTCACTTGTCCCCAGAAGCCTTGTACGATACTTCCGATACCTTTTTCGGCTTTATACAGATTTTAGAAACGCGTATACGCTATCATATATGCAAGTGACCCCTTTTTTCTCTTTATCCTGTCGAGTCCATGCCTATCTTTATGCACAGTAATGATCAACGTCCCAACACCCACTCGACGGCACGTATTTCGTTCGCAATGCTTAACCGCAAAGCTTGCTACGCGCGAGGTGACATGTGACAAGACAGTTCGGTATAGGCCAGGCGAAGTAACACGACAGCATTAGCAGCGTCAACACATCCAAGCGTGCATGAAAAGCGTACATACACACTGCAGCTGCCACGTCATGCATGTGGAGCGCAAGAGGTCGCAGGTTCAATTCCTGTGACTCGTGACTTAGGATCGGTTTCAAACATCCTGGGTCGATATTTAAAAAAAAAAATTGACAGTCGCTTAAGTAGTCTTACGTGACATGAATGACAAAACATGACGTCTCTAATTGGTTACGTCCATGATGCCTGACGTTATACATTGTCACGTGTCCTTCCCAACTCTACCTTAATCCACCTTGCTCTAATTTGCACAAACCTCCTTATGACGACGCATTAGCTCGGGGGCTTCTATCTAAACACACAGGAAAGGAGAAATCGTTTTCCTCGGCAACCACTGCACCAGATTTGATGTTTTTTTTTTGCATTTAAAAGAAAGTGACTGATCTAGCGACTGTAGGAAGCGGATACTTTATTTAGGCCGCTGATGTCTTTGTAAACTTGTCAAAGATCGCAAATTTTTGAGAAAACAAAACTATGAAGTTTAGAACTCGAACTCAGCAATGAAGAACGATATAGCAAGTGTGTAAATTGCATCTAATAGCACATCTAAAGCAGACAAATTTGATGTATCATACATGTTTCACAAGTACACCACTAATATGCGAGTACCACTTTTGCAAAACACTCGTGAACATTGTAATAAATTCACATAAGACAAATTAATATATCAAATTTGTCCGCTTTCGACGTTCCGATGGATGCATTTACAGAACGGCGATATACGTTTTAGATGCAGAGGGACAAGTTTGTAAAAAACGGGCTTTTCATTTTTTTTAAGCACACAATTATATGAAAATTCTTGCAAAGAAATGGAGGCCATGAATCGAAATTCCGCTTCTTACAGCCACTAGAATTTCAGTTTTTCTCTCAAGTGCCGTAAATTTTATTAAGATCAACCCAAGAATTCTCAGAGAAGCATTTCTGCGTTTGCCATGTATTTTAATAGGCGGTGTAGGCGTTGTCGAGCTGAAGTCTCCTCTTAATCCACCTTCACCTTAATTCACTTTACTCCACCCTCAGTCACTTTTTACTCTAAGTTGTTCTAACCTTAATTAACTTCACTCTAATTGACATTAATTACCCATAATTACTACTAATGCACATTGTTCTACCATTTACTATCTTCTGTATTACTGTTGACGTTGTACAGCACGCTGATGACATCACATTTACTTTTGGTACCATTCGTTGCGAAACAGAGGTTATTGGCTTTTCTGCCTCATGGGATGTGTAATGCTCTTGCATTAAAAAAGAAGAACGCGTCCCGTCCACGGATGTGAATACGCGACTACGCGTCGCGCGAGGGACGTACGCCGGCCCACACGGCTCTTGGCGTCGGACACCGACATTTCGGTTCCCTTGGCGCAGCTAGCGCTCCCTTTCGTTATCTGCAGCAGACATCCGACGGTCCCGCCTCACGGGCAATCCGAGAAAGTGATCGAAGCGCAGTGCGCGCAGCAGGAGCCAAGTACGAAGCACGCTTCAAGATAACATGTACAGCAACGCTCCATCTGCACTTTGATTTAACAATAACTCAGGTGCACTCGACAGTGCCCGTGCAACAGGTTCGCAAGGTACCTTAAACAGTCACCCCGTGGATCGCACCCGCAAGCACAGTGACAGTATATAGTAGTAATTGGTTGTTTATATTAAATAACTAGATAAATAAAGAAAGAAGGAAAAATTGCTACTGACCGCAGTACCCATCCAGCGCTCTCTGCTTGCTGACACCTGAAACGCAGTCAACAGTGGAGAAAGGAGGGAAGGGGGAGCAAAACGGCACGGAAAGAGGATAGAATAGAAGAAATATTTACATGTGCACAATATAGCGCACCCAGATCGCCTCTGTCTGCTTGCGTTCGCTTGTACACCCGGCGGTCCACACTTTCCCTAAAGACACCAGACAGTGCTTGCAAAAGAAAGCCTAGCGTTCTCCATTTATTCCCGCCACCGATGCAGCAGCGCCGCGCCCTCAGTCCTGGCACTCGCCCATGGTCAGCCGCTTCATGGCCATCTCGGTGATGCCGTGGTAGTGGACCAAGGCGGCGGCAATCACCAGGATGTGGAAGATCTGGTGGCTGTGGAACTGCGAACAACAAAAAAGAGGCGCTGGTACAACAATATAGGTAAAGCGGTTTGAGACAGACACGATGCACAGATGGGGAAGTTCAAACCCACAGAAGTGCTCACAATAAAGACTACGTAAGGACCACCAAGGTGGTCACGTTATCACGATGATAGAGTGCGTTGGGGAAGAGGTGCTCCAAAAGCCATGTGCGCTACATCGTGACACTCGCTCAACAATCAGAGAAAAGAGCAAAGCTGGAACAGCGGCAGAAAGAAATTCTACCGAAACAGATGGTGGCGAGAACAGAGCGTATTCACGTTCATTCATTGGCGAGTCAACGCCGATGCACCGCGGGACAAGCGCGCCGGTCGCGAACACGTGTCACGCAGCGCTGACAGCCCCCGGTGCGGGGCTTGGTGAACACTTGCCCCCCCCACGCTGAGCTCAACTGGCCAAGCCTCCCGTCACTGGTCTGGCGGCTCTCTCACTCGATCTGACCGAGCGCGCCCGGAATGAACATACTCCGGGTCGCCGTAATGTACGCACATACACCACCGACAAACCCCCGGCTGAGACTACTTCACTGCAAGCCAGCCGCAACGCACCGTCGAACCTTTTAATGCCATGTTATTACTTCACCACTCAAGTATAACTCAATTCTGGGGCTTTGTGTGCCAAAACCAAGAGATGATTATGGGGCACTCCGGATTAACTCTGACCAGCTGGAGTTCCTTGTAAAGTGCACCCATTGGGCGGTGGCATACAAAGGCGTCCTCGCATTTCGCCTCCTGCTGTGGCCGGGTTCGATCCCGCGACCTCGGGCAGCGCAACGCCACCACGGCGGCGAGGGAGAGACCGTTCGGGCACCCTATGTTCAAGCCGACAGCAGCGGCAAATCCTAGGCAGCGGAGTAATCACATCTTGCAGGGTGCGTTCACAATGCTGTCTAACCAGCGTTGACATCGAGCCACGCGCTTCCACATTCTGCATATCATATACAGGGTGTCCCACGTAATTTGTGCCAAATTTTAAAACTATGCGAGCCACGTAGCTGTACGGAACCAAGAAGTTGTTTGGCGTCGCTTTCACGGAGCAAGTCAAACTATATTAATGCGATAGTGTTGAGGGCCGGGTGTCGCAGAAAATCCTGTGTTGGTGTCGGCAGAGTTGTCTGTGAGCGAAAATTTCCGTATATATTTAGGTATACGTATATACCACGCCTTGCTACATGGCATACGGTGCATGCGGGTTATAATGCCGCACCATTTTATCACTATAGTTGCTCATGCCTCGTCTTACAGTCTTGACAAAGAGCAAAACGTGAACAAGGTGAATGCTGGTGCCAACGTTTCGACAAGTGGACCTGTCTTCTTCAAGGCGACGTACGCTTTCCTCGCCACAGTATATATATATGACAAAGTTATTTCTCGGAATTTTGTGAATGACAGCCCACAAACAAGTGTCATGAAAAAAAAAACACCGACAGCGCATGCCCTTTATTTTAAATCTTCTCAGACTTAAATATTAAAAGCGTGAAACACTAACAGAAACTTGAAAATGACGTAATGAATTTGGCGCGGCAGTGCACTACCTCCGGGATCAGCCCACGCAAGATGCTGCGTTTCCACCAGAAGGCTCGCCTTTGTGCATAGCGTTCGCCACCAGCGTTTCCCGGTAAACATTACGGTTACGTAAACTGCAGTTACTGGAAAGCGTGGGAACCAGTCGGGGATCTCTCAATGCTATCGCGTTCCATTGTTAAAGGGACTGACAACTTGGCAGAACGTGTTGCGAGACGTTGATTGATTATGATTTATAGCGATACAACTCACCACGCTGGTACGATTTAAGCTAGAATTCTAAGTTGAAATTGGCAATGTCTCAAGAACCAGTAAGTGGCAAGACCTGGCGGCGAGGTCTTCGTACTTCGGGTGTAGTCTATGAGATTACTGTACGAGTGCATCATATAATTACTGCTTAAAATTGCAGTTGCCATATTATTAGGAACTTGCGCATTATTCTATGCTTCGGAAATCAAAAACGCAAGCGCGGCTACGGCAACAAGCTGAACTCCGTATCACGTGTAAAAGCGTCGTTGCGATTTAGATCCAATTAGTTCTGTTTTGATTGGTTAAATACCAATGCAGTTGGACAGGAAGCCACGAAAACACGTAGCTATTATCACAGAAATCATTTAACAATTCAGAAAACATGAATCACAGGGACATAGATTTGATAAACAAAATGATACTTTGTTACAGCTAACTCCCTTAACGAGTTAATCGAGGCGCACGACGTTGAGCAATACGAACGATTATCGAGGTCAAAGGCAGGGCGATGCATCCTCGAGTCGCTCAGCATCGCGTACCACACTCAGCATGGAGAAAAGACGGCGGTTCCCGCCTCTGTTCGCGACCGCCTGATCATATCGCCGCTTCCCAAGAACATGCACCCGACGCACCACGCCGGGAGACGCAACAAACGAGCAAGCGACCTTCAGAACTTCGGTAACAGTAACAAGGCGGTGTACGAAGACGCGGCGCGATATGGAGGAGGGAGAAGCGCACAAGCGATAGCGGCGGTAGACCGCTCGGAAAGCGCCACGGTGACCACGGGACACACGGAGGCGGCCGAAGAAGCCGCGATAGCCCTAGCACTCGTCGCGGTGCCGAACGCTGCGATCGTGATCAGCGACTCGCAGGCGGCAATCCGCGGCTTCGCGCGCGGTCGTGTCTCGCGGGAAGCGGCCCGCATACTCCAAATTTCTGACGACGGCGACTCGTCATCGCCCTCGCAACCCCAAAATTCTACGGTCTTCCTCCTCTGGACCCCGGCACACAACGATGTTCCGCTCGCGGGCAACGAGGCGGCCCACGCCACGGCTCGAAGTCTCACACGCCGAGCCGCCGCTGATTATGTGGCCGCCTCCACCCCCGAGAGCGGGGCATCGGATCTGCCGGATCGGGACACTACAAGAGAAACACAGCAACAAGAAACACACTGGGCGTGGGGCGATCGCCTAACCACGTTCAGAGACCTCACCCAACACTACAGACTCGAAAGACGCACATTCCCGCCACCGCACGATAAATTGAACAGGAACGAGGCCGTAACTTTACGCTTGTTCCATACACACACCTACCCCGCCATCTTACACCACTGCTATCCGCGTTTATATCCAACAGACGCGTGTAAAACATGCGGACAGAGAGCAACGCTGCGACACATGCTCTGGGAGTGTGCCGGCAACATAGAGTTTCATATTTATTTAGAAACTCTATGGCCGGCAACAACGGTAATAAAACCAGCTCCGTTCGCGACGCGTCCATAATCGTGGCCGTTGCCAGAGTAGAAGGCTCGAGCTCGCTTCTTCCCGACGCCGCTCCGGATGCGGGAGCCGCCGGGGACCTTCTCCGTAGGCGTCGCCGCCGCTGGAAGGCGGCTATCAGAAATTCAGAGCTGGCAGACCAGCTCTGGGCCGTCCGGCAAGCCGAAGATGCCGCTCGAGTCCAAGGACTTCGAGCCGTCACCTGAGGCCACCACAGCAAGAACTGCCAGACTATTCTTTAATAAAGTTTCTTCTTATTCTTCTTACAGCTACGGCCACACTTGTCGTCTGCCTCCCAATAATGCCTGCTGTAGGGGTTGGAAGGACGGACTTCGGGATGAAAACCAAAACTTGGGAGGGATTTATTCTACATTATTTACAAGGAGGTGAGAGTCAAGTATCAGTCGTACAGACATTACGGGCCGGCAGCAACTCGGACGCTGCGGCCCGCGGCAAGAAGTTCGAGAGAGGTGAATCAGGGAATCAGGGAATGTCCCAGCATGCTCAGGTCTCTCTGGAAGGCTTCTTATAAACCCTTCGAGCACTGTAAGTCACGTCATGTTTGACCAATGGGAGAGTCCGCTCCGATGACGCCACTTTGAGCCAATGGTAGGCGCCCGTGTCGCGGTGTCACACCTGGCGGCTCTCTGCGGTCTTGCCTCGCAGACTGGCAATGCACTTCTAACGAGGAGAAGGGGAGGGCTGCTCATGCTCCATTGTCCGAGGCCCACCTGCTAATCCCGGCGGCGCACGAACTTGTTGGCACGTGAACTTGTTGCCTTAAACTTGTTTGCTCGGCCGCTCCTCTGGAATGTGCTTTCCTGCTTCGGCATTCCTCAATTAGCTGTGCTGCGACTCGAAGTGGTTTGGGGAACTGGAAGTAATCGCAGGAAACAGCTCCATATCTAACAGCTCGTCCTCGCCCCGGTTGTTCTGAATGGCCGGTGAACTCAATTCGCTGGCCATGAGGAACGCTGATAGAAGCTGCAGGGTACTGGGGTCGAGCCACGTTTGACGAACTTCGGGATCCTTGGCCCTGGAGAACAGACGTCAAACAAACAAAACAACACAGCGCTGCCCCACGTGTAAGCGCAGGCTCTTCACCCCTGACTCGCCAGGCTATTACTGAGTCAAAATGAACCCTGATCTTTTGTTTCCCCAATTTTGACAAAGCAGTTCCAACCACCCTTCCAAACAGCTATCCATTTCTCCTCGAATGCCGACAAGACCAGAGTACTATTGTTGTTGCAAAACAAAAGGGTCGTTGACGATGCAAACAACAAATGAAAACAGCCGAACATAACTTAAGTGGCCTAACCACACGAACAGCATGTTTCCAATCTATCGCAGTGGCGTACTTATCGCACGTAATGGTGCCACTGAACAATCTGGTCAACCTCACAAGTACGTAATCACAAGCGCGCTAGCCTTGTGGTCACTAAACAAAACGCGTACTTGCGTTGTAGGCAAACTTTTCATTTACGCTTACCCACGTTTCTTCCCTGTAAGTCCTACAGGACACGTGACGTAAACGAACAATTAAACTTGCGGGACTTACACACTCCGCAGAACCCTTAAACCAATGCGTCTTTTAATAACTCGTTCCACGCGCACTTATAATAGAAGTCAGAATACGGCTGCCCTCAACACACCTAGCAACCCAGTCATAAAGTCTGCTACCTTCCGTCCACACAGGACACGCGCTAATGGAACTAAGAACGCTTCTCCGTGCAAATCATGCACTCACTGAAAATCTACGCGCTTAACCTTAGAAAATTCAACACTTAAAAAGAAAGAAGGTTAAATGAAACACACGCGCGTTACGATAGGCCTCTCAACAATAACCTTGACCCTCAGGTTACTCACACACACAAAAAAAAGCCTATCTACTTATTAATGAGCATCTCGCGAGACTACATGTTTACTTAAAACGCATCTTTCAAATCTCGAGCTTCTCAAACGAAAACACAAACAAAGCTCAAACCTTACACATTGAAAGAAATCCTAGTCTCAATTCGCGAAAACTTTCCGATGTTCAAAAATAAAACAAAATAACACTTTTTACTTCTACGGAAGCTCTCTTGGCTTCCCGTTCCCGATTGCTTACGACTGACTCATACTTTCAGCCTGACCCGCGGTGGGCGCGGTTTCAAAGCTACTCTGGCTGCCGAGAGACAACAAAAGGGCTGATTCACTATCAGCTCCCCCAAGACGTTACGGTCTCCTGCCAATTTGCGTCCTGGCGCCCCGCTTTCAACACGAACTCGATTGACCGCGTCGCTACTCCCCACCTGGTCTCGTCCTGCCACCTTGCGTTTCTTCGAACTGCACGCTGAGCTTTGAAAAGAACTACGGAACGACGAGGAGTTTAACAGCCTCGTGCCCTTTGTCCGCGTCCGTGCAGAACATGCTTCGCGGTCCCCCTTGGACCGGTGGTTTGAACATTTTGGGTGCGTCAACATCGTCAATGACGACCGCACCTTGCTACTCCTCGCGCCCTGCCCATTTGGGTTTCTCGCCATCTTTGGCGGCGCTACATAAGTTACCGACTTTCGGTCTTTACCGCGCTTCTTTTTACGGCGCTTTCTCTTTGCACTCGCCTTCACGTCGCCTTCTCGTGCCTTGTGCTGGCCGGTACACGTTTCGTCGGCCCGGATCGGCCTCTTACCCGCACAGTCTGAGTGATTTACATTTAAATCTACTCTCACTTTGCCTCGACTGGCGGACAGCCCAACCGACTCTGGAACAATGCAGCAGGCTTTACTCGAGTTAGACAACTCGCACTCTTGCGAACTGCCCTCTACTACATTGCCCAGCTCACGCTGTGCATCGGCACACAGCCCGTCGGTATCAATCGCTGTCTCACGCGCACAGTCCGAATGATTAATAACTGAACCATCCCTATCTAGGCTATCTAGACTGGCGGAGAGCCGCACCGATCCCTGAACAATGCAGTTGTTCTCTCGTGAGCTACGGAGCTCGCCACCCCGAGAACTATTCTCACCTGCATCGTCCAGCTCGCACTTCACTTCTACACGCAGATCTGGCTCTACATGGGTGCTCGCGTCTGTCGCGTCAACAGTACCCTTTTCCTCGCTAGCAACCTCGCTAACATTACCAGCGACGCACACGCGCGGTAACTGTGCCAATTTGTTCGCAGCTGGCCTAGCTGTCTCTACAGTCATCTGTTGGCACAGCACCTCGTCGCTCTCCTTGCGGCCTTTAACGGCCTCTGTTGCCACTAAGGCATCGTTAGCAGCTAGCCTTTTCCCTTTACTTATGAATCTGCAGCTAATCTCACAGGCACTACTCTTCTCGTCGGCTTCTGGCGAAAATCCGCTCGATGCTGCCTCATTCTTTCGCTCTGTACTACGTACAGAATTCTCAGACAGCCGTTGTCTCTGTGCCAATAACTGATCACAATACTGTATCTCTTTGATCAGTGCTGCCTTCTCTCTCTCATACTTTTGCTCACGCTCAAGCTTACGTTCCTGATACTCCCGTTCGCGTTCATTCTCACGTACGTGACGCTCACACCTAAGAGTAAGTTTTTGAAGCTCCTGCTTCCGTTCATTCTCGCGTTTTTCACGCCTACTCTTACTCTTAAGTTCACGACGCTCCCGCAAACGTACACGACGCACACGCTCCCGTGGCTCCTGTATCACCTCCCAAGCAAGCCTAATGCTTTCATCATCATTGCCACTATCTTGAATTGCCTTTATGATAGCTGGCGTTTCCATCCGTTCGTCCGCCTCAACTCCCAAATCGTCGCACACCAACAACAAGTCTAACCTCGTCAACCATCTAAGATCCATGGCAGCTGCCCCGACAGGTGGTTAAAACTGTTTTCCTTAATTAATTTGTGCAAACACACAATGCAACAAACTCCCGATTCCAAGAACTATCAAAATTGAACACACAACCTTTGAGTCTGGCGAATCATAAGGAAAAAAACCACGCGCTCACTTACGGTTGCAGCACCCTGCCATCCGGTTCATTTGTCCGCTGTTCCCGGTTCCTCCGGACTCCCTGGGTCGAAGGCTCGCTCCTTCTTCGCTACTCCCAGTTTCTTCGGACCTCTTTCGACGAAGGCTCCCTCTTCTTCGCTCTTCTCGGTTCCTTAGGGTCTCTCTCGACGAAGGTTGATCCGTAGCGCTGCCACCAGCTGATGCATTCGGAGGCGATCCTACCGCTGCCAACCAGATGTAGGGGTTGGAAGGACGGACTTCGGGATGAAAACCAAAACTTGGGAGGGATTTATTCTACATTATTTACAAGGAGGTGAGAGTCAAGTATCAGTCGTACAGACATTACGGGCCGGCAGCAACTCGGACGCTGCGGCCCGCGGCAAGAAGTTCGAGAGAGGTGAATCAGGGAATCAGGGAATGTCCCAGCATGCTCAGGTCTCTCTGGAAGGCTTCTTATAAACCCTTCGAGCACTGTAAGTCACGTCATGTTTGACCAATGGGAGAGTCCGCTCCGATGACGCCACTTTGAGCCAATGGTAGGCGCCCGTGTCGCGGTGTCACACCTGGCGGCTCTCTGCGGTCTTGCCTCGCAGACTGGCAATGCACTTCTAACGAGGAGAAGGGGAGGGCTGCTCATGCTCCATTGTCCGAGGCCCACCTGCTAATCCCGGCGGCGCACGAACTTGTTGGCACGTGAACTTGTTGCCTTAAACTTGTTTGCTCGGCCGCTCCTCTGGAATGTGCTTTCCTGCTTCGGCATTCCTCAATTAGCTGTGCTGCGACTCGAAGTGGTTTGGGGAACTCGAAGTAATCGCAGGAAACAGCTCCATATCTAACACTGCGTACAATAGCTATATCCCGCTCACCTATCACCGTTTTCAGCATGCTTCAAGTGAACAGCTACATCCCGATTGCAGATTGAAAAATTCCGATAGAAAATGTTCCAAGGCGTTTTCCGCACTAGCACTTCATGATTAGACACTGACTGGTAAGATTTCCATTGCACTAAAAAAAAGTACCACGAAAACTGGTTGTCAGTCAGTTTAAGAGAGAGAGATGGCAAAGAGAGGAAAGGCAGGGAGGTCAACCAGACTATTTTAAGACCAGTTTAAGAGAGCTGCTCCGGCCTAATTACAACTACAACTGAGGTAAAATTTTGCGAACATAGGAGGAACAATAGGCCAAGTTTATGAGCGATGGTAAATGTGTGCTGATCAAATACACCTGTAAATGGATAGACAACTTGGCAGATTGTGTTGTGAGACGTTGATGGAAATGAAATGACCATGATTTATAGTGATACAATCCACCACGCTGTTTGCGATTTAAGTAGGAATTATAATTTTAAATTGGCAAAGAGTAACAAAGTCGCGTAACCTGGCGGTGAAGTCACCACTTCGAATGTAGTACATGAGATTACAGTATACGTGAGCCGGCTGTTAATAAGTGCATGCGTGTTGCTTAAAAGCGGAGTTCACACATTATTCGGTTTTCGTCCTACATTCTACGTGTGTTACGAAGTAAAAAAGAAGGGCACGCTAACGAGCGACGCTGCCTTTGTGGTAACGAGCGGAGCGTGCAGAGCTGTTCAATGCATCACTGAGGGCTGTTGTACGTGCATGCACGAGTATGCGAGTTAATTACAGGGCTGCCAGATTGGGCTAGTTTTTGTACGAGTTGGCGTCTAAATTTTCCTTTTGGCTATATGGCTATTTTTGGGCTGCAAAAGTAAAAATAGTTAAGCACAAATGAAAAGCACGCTGGAATCAATGTGCAGACGATGGCTGGTTGAAGAAATTGAGCGCGTCTGCTACAAGATCAAAGTTTGGAAATGATATGTTAGAGAACATATATGCATGTCAAAAGGTCAAGGATCGCGGCCTTTTGATAATTTAAAATCAAGAAAGCTGGCCTCAGGAAACACGTCTCCATCCGCGAATTAACGCTACCCGCGCGCGCCAGCGAACGTAGACCCTTGCTGTCTCCACATGTGAGCTTTCGCCGTTCTACGTTTTAAGCACGAGAAGCTCCCGCTGACGGTATGCCGCGGGTGACATCGGCGCCAGAACGGAGGGAGAACACCGGGCTGAACCTAACCGAAATTTGCTGAATTTTCTGTCTACCGCATGGCGCCTATACGCGGCAATTCGCTCTTACCGTTCCTGCCCAAATTGCCCCTGCTCCAACGCCAACGTAGAACATATCCTCTTCCGTTGCCCCACAGCCACCACAGCCATCCATTCCCTGAACTCCAAACCCCTTCCTGTCTTTGCTATCGCCACCCTTATCAAATGCCGCCGTCGAACAAGTGTTCAGCCAGGTCTCGCTAAGTAAAACCGACCTTCGAAATAGAATGTCGAAAGTGACATTGGTTGCGCTCTTCCACGGGAAGTTTGGCCTGGCCAGGAACAGAGGCTGCTGCAAGGATTTTAAACCGGGCCAAGAATTTTCGTCACGTTTCAGCTCTGACATTTTGTACGGACCAAGCAGTTCCACTTCTCAATAAGCTCGTGATGCTTAATCATAGTAAACTTTTTATGTCTATATATCGTACTAGATTTTGTACCAATCGCCATCTACTGTGTTAGACTTTGTCTTGAAATTTTTTGTAGTATTTTGTTTAGTGCACTGTGTGGTGTTACGCGAAATTATGAGCTGTAAGTAACAATACTGAACGCCTGAAGCATGCCATTACTTAGCGTGTTTATCATTCTGTTGTTCTTTTCGTGATTATTCGGTGCTCTGGGAAAAAAAAACAGTGCACTTGCAATGAAGACTGCATTTGCCTTATTATGAATTTGCCTGCATGTCTGCGTTTCTGCACTTTTTGCGCTTGTGCAGCATCTGTTTTCCGTGCCGCATGGCCTCCGTGACGATGCGCGCGGTGGTCATGCATGGAAAAACTAATATGTAGGCATTCTTGCAGAAAATCAGTTCACTATGCTTAAGAAATGACTTCACAAAAAGACGAAGTTTTTTGGCTACTTTTGGGCTACCCGAAAATTTCGCTTTTGGCTACATGTGGGCTACTGCGGAGACCAATTTGGCTACCTGTGGTTGCAGAGATCTGGCAACCCTGGTTAATTAGTGCCCCGAGTTGTGCCGTTCCAGCCTTGCACTAATAGCACTACTGCCGTATCCTACCGCTTAGCCTGGTTTGGCTAAGCATAACCTTCGAGATCAGTTTGCGTTAACTGGAGGGAGCCGTTGCTGGAGCGTAGATTCGGACACCATCTTCGATTGTAAAAATAATTCAAAGCTTCATAAAACATGTATTGTAGGAATATCGGCTTGATAAGCAAAACATTACTTTGTTACAGCTAAAGCCACACTTGTCTGCTTCCCACCAATGCCGGCGTATAATGGCTATTGTGCTCACCTATCACTTTCCAGCATGTTTACAGACCACGAATACACTGTAGCACGACATCCTCAATGCAGACTGAAAAATTCTGACAAAAAATGTTCAAAGGCGTTTTCCGCATTATCACTTCATGATTGGACACTGACTGGTAAGCTTTCCGTTGCAAAAAGAGAAAAAGGACGGGTACCATGCAAATTGGTTGCCAGTCCCTTTAAAAAATCTGTAAGCAACTAATCGAAAGTGTCACGCTGCTGCTATTTGCTAGGCTTCCCAATGCCCCAAGAGAACTCTGTGTTTCAGATATTTAATACTTTGAAGGAATAGGCAGCATCCTAATTGAAGTGTGTCGTTTAATGTTTCTGCTTTATTTAGAAGCGTTATGAATAATTACTATACCATAATCGTTTTTTTTTTTACTTTTTCGTGCGTAATAATGGTTGTGAGGGCACATCAATGGGGTGAAGGCGTCCAGCAGGCAGCACAGGCTGCAACGTAGCGGTGCACAGAGCGGTACACAGGCGCCGTAACGCGGTCGTGATGGCCAGCAGTAGGGGCGTCACGCAACTGCTCAAGAAACGATGTCTGGAGATGGCGTGGTCCTGGTCTTTCGGGGCGCGGCCGTAGAGAAAGTCGAGCACAAACATGTGCAGCGTGGGCTCCAAATGTCCAGAATTGAGACGATCGATGAGAACACGTAAGCAGTCATGCCGTTCTTCAGTGCGGATGTCGTGCAGATCAGAAATTGCCAGGACGCAAGAGTCGGTGTCATAGGCATCATATTCATGGCGGTCGACAGGATAACGGGAGAGGCAGTTGGCTTCCTTGTGGAAACAGCCTGATTTGCATAAAACACCAAATTAATATTCTTGGGAGCCGTAGCGCCCATCAACCCAATGATCCAGTGGGGTCCTTACGTGAGTAGCGCTAGAACAAGACGTGGTGATCGGTAACCACACAAAATGTGTGGCTGTACATGTAGGGGCGGAACTTGGCAACTGCCCAAACTAATGCCAGGCACTCCCATTCGGTAATTGAAAAATTCCTCTCGGCGAGTGACAGGAGGCGGCTGACGTATGCAATTACGCGCTCTGCGTTATGTTGCCATTGAACAAGTACAGTCCCGATTCCATGGCCACTGGCATCTATATGAAGTTCAGTGGCGGCAGATCATAATGAGCCAGCAATGTGGGAGCCGTGAGCAAGCGTACGAGGGCGCAGACGGCTTTGGCTTAAAGGGAAGCTGAAAGCTTTTCCATAAAAAATGAGTGAAGATCAGTACGTCATAGTTTTCAACCCTCTGAATTCGAATATCGCATCGAAATTGAGCGAAAGAAAGCGCAAACAGATCTTATTTCGACGAAAAGTGCTGCAGCAGCAGACTCAGGGCAGCTCGCGCGCCTCGTTTCCGCCTGTGATTGGTCGGGCGCCTCGTGACGTCAACAATGGTGTTCGTCCGGACCGACTGCTGCCGCTACACACGAAGCACCGTGCTAAGTAGTTTGGTGGTGTTTTGCTGAGACGGTCATGGAAATTTTCGGGAGCTTGCGTTTCTTTGAGGAGTTCGGCCTTAAGTCCAAACTCTACGAGAGCGATTTTGCGCGCGACGGTGACGGGCGACGGCTTCGAGCGACAAAACGGGCCTTCGCTTGAACAAATCGCTCGGTGTTGTCGCTCGATCACTCGTTTCTAGAAATCTAGAACTCGTCGCTCGTCGCCCGGAAATGCTATGAGCGACTAGCCAATTGTGCGAAGCCGAAACTGGATGTACATAACTCAAATACAGCTGTTTGTTGCACAGAACGAGCAAACTAATGAATTTTACACGTGCAAGAATAAGAACCTAGTGCAAGACCTTCAGAAATATTTTATGCTCCTTCTTCAGTAAAATACATCAACTTAAATTGATAAAGCATGCGTCACGCTAGTTTGGGCGCGTATATCGCTGCCCTCATACCAGGAAGTCGTCGCTCAAAGCCGTCGCTCGTGTGGAGTTCGGCTTGCAGACGACGAGTGAACGCGACAGCCAGCGCATCGCTTGTAGCGCTGTCACTGTCGCGTGCAAGATCACTTGTAAGGGGTTTATACTTGTACATACTACACGTACGTACATACTTGTACATACTACGTGTACGAGCCGATTGCGAAGAGCCGGCCTCTCCAAGAAGCAAAAAATGCTGGTGCAAGCACTGCTTTCCACGCGAACGAAGGCGAAGTGTTAGCATCTCCTTGTGTTGGAAATGTTCTTTGGCGATTATGTTTTTTGCTAAGCTGCATTCAGCGTTCCAGTGAGTACGTTTCCGGGCAAACAACTGTAGTGTTATGTTCCTGCATGCCTCCTCGTAGAACGTAAGCGGTGATGCGATCTTCAGCATTTGTGCGCTACCCCAAAGCTGTCGGCAATCTACACAGACGGTTTAAACGCGGGAAAAGTTTACCGGCTGTTGTAGCACGTGTAGTATAGAACCTTCATCAGCGCGCCATCCGCACGCTACTCGTAAACGGCGAATTCCGTCGGCTACGTGAGATGGTCGGTTTCTTATGTGTGTGAGAGAATGGGGAGTGCAGCGTCTTGGCGTGAGCAGGCTTTCCAACACATGCAAACATTACGCTTGCACTGCGTTATGGTAGCTGCATGCAGGCTGTTTCACAACACACGTGCGAATAGAAAATTCGCGGCGCTTGGCGATGAAACCTGCGTCAAGGGTGGGCGATAAACATGCATGCACCTTCCGTTCAGCGTGCTATTTTTTTTTTTTTATGAGAACCCAAAGCACGCATTATTGATAAACTCCGGTAGTATCGTCACGGAAGTGGTTAGAGCACAACACTTGTTCTTGAGCGCTTGAAGTTGTTTCGCTTCACAGCAGCCTCCCACTTAGCTGAAAGCTTCTTGTCTTCCAGGAACTAATGGAACATCGGAACATCATCGCGGCCGCTAGTGTTCGTGCAAGCGTAGGCTGCACAGAACGCCGGCATGATCGGCCTACAAGTTCAATTGATGCTGCGCACGTCAGCTACCACTCCTATATACACACTAATAAAGGAATGTAGGGTCGAGCGAAGCAGATTAGGACGGCACGCACGCAGAAATAAGCCCGGTCAGGCACGGTCGCGGAGACTGCGAAGGAGCAGAACACCAGTGTTGACGTCACTAAGCCGCGGTTTCCGGTCTCCGCTCGCATCGTCAGCGTCAGCAGCAGCGCGCGGCGCTCGACGGGGGGCGGAGCTACAGCGCAATTTTAACCGACGATTGCTTCGCTCCTAAGTGAAAAATCCCCCCCCCCCAAAATTTTTATCTTCATGGTCTATAAGGTTCCCGCATCCGTATATGAGCGTCTTATTGAATAAGACAGACTCTTCAGCTTCCCTTTAATCTCCTTCCTCTTACTTGCTGTTATGCTTGAGCATTCTGTGCTTTTTGTTTTTTTTAGTTCAGCCACAGTACAATTGTGCTAGATTTATTTTTGAGCTGTTTCCATTGCACTCAACAGCTCATTGTTACATTGCCCCCTCGACTCAATGCCCGACAGGGCCTGTAAGGTGTTTTCTAAACAAGTTTAAAGCCGCGAAGTAAGGAGTCCATCATTCTTTCGAAGGTTGCCGCGGCATTACAAAGGCCGAACGGCCTAACCTTGAACTGGTAGAGGCCGTCCCGTGCTACGAACGCCGTTCTCTCGCAGTTGTGCGGACTGCGTTGTCCACCTCGTTGCAGCGCCACAGCGCAGCATGTCTGGGGCTTAGGAGCCGCATCGCGGCGAGGTCGCTTTCGAACTTAGCGCACGCGGGCCACCGCTTTCCCTCTCTCTCTCTCTCGTTCCTGCGAGGGCGCCGAACTGCAGCGGGACTGTGAAACACTTGCTGCTGTCCGCCCCCGAACGGTCTAGGCGTATAGAGTTTTAGCATAGGGGCCCCAAACGTTTTGGGGCCCCAAAGAAATAGCGTCGAAGCCACTGCGCATGCGCGAGACACAAACTGCGTTTGGGTTTCGCGTTGGGAACGCTATTTCACGGATTTAGCGGGAGCCCAAATAGCGGTTCTAAACGCTTTGCGTCAGCAAACATGGCGGCACCCATCGAAGCGACGGCTCTAGCCTAGCACCAAACTGGTTTCGATTTCTGGTAACGCGTGAAGTTCGCAAGCTAGGAGAAGTGACTGCGGTTATCGCTTTCTCTAAACTAGCGTGTGTTATGATGATTGATTCATTACACGCCGCTGATTCCGAATTCGATTGTGGATTTTATGGCTTGTAGGCATAACACGGCTAAGCTTGGCTGGTGAAGGCATGTAAAGTTGGTTTGCTCAAAACTAAGTGCAACTAATTGTTGCACTTAGAATAGGTAGTGACTACAATGACGGGGCCCGGTACTTAAACATCTGCACTACAGTGACGGGGCGCGGCACTTTAACAACAACACTGCAGCGACGGGGCCATCACTATAACGATGTCGGTATTGGGGGCGAGCATAGCGTTTCCTAAAAAAAAACGCTAATGGGGGGCGAGTGCTTACGGAGTCGCCATCTGTCGGAAGCGCCTCACTTGCGTAGTCTGAGGGATAATGCGGCGCGCTCCGCATAGCTAGGTTTCGCTATCGGCGCTAAATAAACATACTACGCGGGAGCTCTCCTAGACATTTTGCAAGTACTCTCGAAATGACAGAAGCATCCTACCTTTAAAATAATAATCTTGGACAAACAGAAGGCACAGAATGGTTTACAGACGCCATCTCGTTACCTACTGCGTACGGTAAGCTGGGACACTGCGCGAGGTCGCCGCGGTCGATTCCCCCGAACCGGTTTCTTGCGTTAAAGGTAGCAATCGCTGAGAGAAAACTATGTGAAATAAGTTCTTATAGTGGGCCGTCTGTGTAACCAAATGGAGCATCACAGAGTGAAGCTTCAATGCAGCGATCGCACGGGTTCGCGGTGACCAACTGCGCGTCTGCATGCATGTCAGCGCAAAATGTTTCACTTTCGCTGCGAGAGCGTCTTCGCACCGTTCCATGAGCTTTACGCCGCAGTATATGAGCATTTGACCGTACGCAAGCAACCATTGTTGCATGTACACTATCAGAGCTGTTCAAGAATAATTTTGTTATAGCTACGGACTTCGACGTCTACACGGCGACTTGTGCTGTGCCGTCGCGTTGATAGTGTTTTCTTTTTCTTTTCTTCTAAAAGTCTCCGAAGCTTCAACATCACTATTTCTCAAGTTGCATCGCACTGGATGCTCATCGGTCTTCTACGCGAGCAATTACCCGCTGCTTCTTTTTCTTAATCCAGTACAGTATTCATTGTCTGGTGCTACACAAGCATGAACATATGCCATGCCTTTTTTTTTATGCGCTTTGTACCGTTCCCTTTCCATTCTAGTAAACGTTCTTTCTTTCTTTCTTTCTTTCTTTCTTTCTTTCTTTCTTTCTTTCTTTCTTTCTTTCTTTCTTTCTTATCATCATCATAAGTGATACAGTGCATACGCAAAAAAGTGTTGGACTCAATAGGCGCAAGCTAGTGGATGGGTCCGGATGCGAAATATAATACACATTCGGTACAAGCATAGGGGGATCAATGCAGAGGGTGAATGCAACACTTCAGCACATTAAAAACAGAAAAAAAAATTCTTTTACAGCACGCATAAAAATTATAACCAGTTACATAAATTATCAAACCGCAAAGAAGAGAACGCCAAGCAGGAATACAGGCACCAAATCAGTGGTTTATAGCTAATATGATTGTAGTGCTTTGTCGAAACTTTGTGCTTTTTTTTTTGGGGGGGGGGGGGGGAGGGTACGTTGTTCCATGTCTCCAAAGGCTATCAGGGGACACAAGATTGGCGAAAAAGGAATTGAAGTCGCCCCTGAGAAAGTTCCTTCAGCAGTTCTTGACAACAGAGTTGAGATAGGTGAAATTCGGAACTATTTCACCGATGATGGGTGGGCCGCGCTCACTGCAACAATTACTCAGAAGCGTGATCATAGTTTGCAGACATGTAGTGCATGTCGACAAAGGGTTCATGATAACGCCATTGGGGGTGACGCGTGCCTGAAGTGGCTGCACTTTAAATGTGTGTCTGTCACATCTACGCCAAAAAGTAAGGTGTGGTTTTGCCGGAATTTTGTGAAATTTTCGAAATTATGCAAAGTTTTCTCAATATGGGCGTGTTCAGATTACGCTAATCAAAGTCCCATTACCATTTTCTTGTTTTCTATAGAATTTTTATATGTGATGGGCGAATATGTTGACACAAAGGAATAACCCTTAGCTCGAAATGCTCAAGTTTTCTTGGGAAAACGTTTTATATGACAAGAAATGGAGCATGCTATTTTTGCGATTTCGCAAAGTTCCAAGTCTGGGGCCCTCCTGCATGCACAATTTTTTTTGTCATGCTTGAGTATTTTCTCATGTAGGCCTAAAAACTTGTTTGTTTCAAACACTATTTCTTTTGTTGTCTTCTTATTCTGGGAAAAATTCCTAAACATTTCTCTACGAGCTACGCGCTACGAAGAAGCCACTTTTCAGCCCAACTTTCACGCAAGATGTATCGAGATTTATCACTGATCGCTGAGAAAAATTCATGTGCAACAAAAATGTATTCATATGCAGGAGGGCCCCAAACATGGAGGGCCCCAAACTTAGCAAAATCACAAAAACGCTTTTCTCCACGTTTTGTCGTATACGATCATGGTCATGGGACCTCGATTACCGTTCCTATATCAACATGTCCATATATATGTTCGTATTTTTGTCACATGTCAATATGGTTAAAAAGCCGGACCCCGCCTGGCTCCGTTACTGTAGTGCAGATGTTAAAGTACCTGGCCCCGTCGCTGTAGCGCACATGTTAAAGTACCGGGCCCCGTCGCTGTAGAGCACATGTTAAAGTACCGGGCCCCGTCACTGTAGTCCCTACCTAAAGAATAACCTCTACATTGTAATTAAACGCGAATACATGCGTCAAAATTACTATTCCTATCATAAAATGGTATAGTTTAATTATTTGTAATAGCTTTTCTTTGACGCCGTAGTGGCGCTGTCAGCGCAAGACGCTATCCGCAAACGCAAAACCCTATTCTAAAACTCTTCACTCCTGCGTGCGCCAACGATAACACCCGCAAAGCTCTCTGGGGCCCCTATTCTAAAACTCTCTAACAGACAGTTTTAGTTTAGCGTACGCTATACGTTATAGTGTAGCGTACACTAAGCAGTGCACGTTTCCTACAATTTTAGTTGACCGGCAATATCTTTGGATCTCAGAGAGAGAGAGAAAACTTATTTTTACGCCAGCGTCCGGCGCTCAACCCTGGTCGGTCAGCTACCAGTCCTCACCCAACACGTCTCTGACGTGCTGGATAAGCACCGGCAGGAGAATGTGAGTTGCATGGGGTGGTGGAGTGAGCCAGTCCGTCCATGACCGTGGCTTGATGTTAGTGGGAATGTTAGAGAGGGCGGCCATATGCCGTCGTTGCGGCTATTTCCCGCCTGGCGCTGACATCTCGAATGTTTCTTTCGTTAGGCTTCGACTCGTTTGAAACGAGAAGCGATTTCAAAAACACCATGAGGTTCTCCATAATACTCTGTTGTCGAAGCGGCCTGAGACTAAGCGAAGGTCGTTTACACAATCATTTGCTACGAACGAAGTGCACTTTACAGAAGCAATGCCAAATTCAATTCGAAGCGGGCAGCCGGGACCACTGCCATGTTTCACGCAAACTGCGCAAACCACGCAAGAACGCTAACTCGTTTGCGTTGCGTACGCCCACTATACCCGCTATTTCATCTAGCGTTCAGCGCATGCGCAGTGACGACACGCTATTCTTTAGTGTACGCTATACTAAAACTGTCTAATACATGGCCAACTCTAGAGCAAACGCTGGCCCGATCAAGTGGGAACCGCTAGGACGCCGCCCTGTGGCCACTGGTCAATGCGGTCAGCGCAGTTACGAGCTGAAAACAAGAACAGGTCACCTTATGTTTTGTCATTTAAAAACGCATGCCTGACTGCTTTATGAAGGTGATGCGTTAGAGAGTTTTAGAATAGGGGCCCCAAACGTTTTGTGGCCCGAAAGAAATAGCGTCGAAGCCATTGCGCATGCGCAAGACGCAAACTGCGTTTGAGTTTTGCGTTGGGAACGCTATTTCACCGATTTAGCGGGAGCCCAAATAGCGGCCCCAAAAGCTTTGCGTCGGCAAACATGGTGGCACCCATCGAAGCGACGGCTCTAACCTAGCACAAAACTGGGTTCGATTCGCAGTAACGCGTGAAGTTCTCGAGCTAGGAGAACTGACTGCGGTTATCGCTTTCTCTCAACTAGCGTGTGTTATGGAAATTGACTCATTAGATGCCGCTGATTTTGAATTCGATTGTGGATTGTGAATTCGACGGTATTGTGGGTCTGGCTCCCGAGTACCTGACTAATTGGAGGCGCCGCCGAGGTTAAGAAGGGCTTAGCAACTTTGACCCCGTGCCGCATGTACTGAGCAGGGACCTATTCTAACCCCGTGCCGCATGTACTGAGCAGGGACCTATTCTTCTACGCGTTCGGAACGCAATCGCCAGCCTTGTTGTTGGGTGCGACTGCCTGTGTGGTGTCGAAGGCCAGCTTACAGTGCACGCTGCAGGGATGCGGTGCACACGTGAAGAGTGCATTTGGACGGCGGCGTCTTGGAAACACGCACTCGGATAACTTTGTCTTGCAGACAATAGAGACTTTTAGCGTGTGCGGTATTCGGGCAAGCGCGGGCGGTTTTCCGGTAGCGGGGGCGTCAACGTGAGCGGCCAGATTGGTAGCGCCAGCTGGTGGCGCAAAGCTCAACCACACAAACACAGAGCTAATTACTATATTCTGCTTAGTTGCTGGCGTAAATTTTCGACAGTGGCGTAATCGTGTTCACAATTACGCCGCTGCCAAAAATTTGCACGAGTGGCGAAGCAGGATATGGTAAGTTACTGCAGTTTTAGCTATGCGCTTGTCTGGTTGAGCTCTAAAACACCAGGCGGCTTCACCGCTCCGGCCGCTTACGTTTACGCCCCGACCATCCGGTAATCCGCCCAAACCACTCCCGTTTGCCGGATTAGCGTACAAGCTAAAAGTCTCTAATAAGTTTGAAGGACAAGGAAGGCCATCAGTCTCCCACGCGGACAAACTTTGAGTACGGCCGCACTACGTGGTATCGATGCCCTCGCTTCCGAGACATTTGCGGCCTAGAGACGCCCTTGGGATTTGAGACGGCCTAGCGATAACTTGTTCGGGCCTGGCGTGTTTTGCTGAGCCCGTCATTAACTACGGAGAAATGAGAGGGCAACGGAGTTTTAGGGCAGAAGGAAAAGAGCTTTGTTTTCCAATATGTTTATTTTTAAGAGTAAGCCCATCCCTATGGGTTGTGGCTTAACAAACGGTTGACTCTGATTGGCAACTGAACCTGTGGGACGGGCCAACGGCCCTACCGCCTTTTTTTCTTTGTATATGTGGGCTATAAAAATCGGGACGACATGCTGTCCCTCAGACTTGGCTGAAATCAGGATTGCTGATAGATCAGTGAGGCTCCGTACCATGTACGTTAGACTTGGCTGAGATCAGAATTGCTGATAGATCAGTGAGCATCCGTGCTATGTACGTTAAAACGAGTCTGGGCTCTAACAGTCATTGAGACAGTCGAAGAGTGAGACTGTTTCTCAATTGTTCAAGTTTGTAATGTATTTGTTTTACCTGCCATGTATATAGAAAAGTTTACCTATAAATATTTCTTGTACGTCTGATCTCCATCGCTTCCTGCCTGCGTTTGATCAACAACTGCCGATCATCGTCCGAGAAATCAAGTTCCAACGGAGAAGCGAGGACAACAGAGAACGAACGAAACTTTACTGGCGCCTAAGAAAAACGATTAAAAATAATTAAATAAAATATACCGTTTTATGATATGAATAGTAATTTTGACATGTGTGTATTCGCGTTTAATTATAATTTAGAGGTTATTCTTCAAGCAGCAAACAATTAGTTGTGCTTAGTTTTCAGCAACAAAACCAAATTTACGTGCCTTCACCAGCCAAGCTTAGCCGTGTTAGGCACGGGCCATAATATCCACACTCGAATTCGGAATCAGCGGCGTCTAATGAATCAATTTCATAACACACGCTAGTTGAGAGAAAGCGATAACTGCAGTCATTTCTCCTAGCTGGCGAACTTCACGCGTTACCGCGAATCGAACCCAGTTTTGTGCTAGCTTAGAGCCGTCGCTTAGATGGGTGCCGCCATGTTTTTGACGCAAAGCTTTTGGGAACGCTATTTGAGCTCCCGCTAAATCGGTGAAATAGCGTTCCCAACGCAAAACCCGAACGCAGTTTGCGTCTCGCGCATGCGCAGTGGCTTCGACGCTATTTCTTTGGGGCCCCAAAACGTTTGGGGCCCCTATTCTAAAACTCTCCAATATTAAGTTTACAGAAAGCGCTTGCTAAGTGCGTGACTTATGGCATGGCACGAATTTCGTACAGTTTAGGTTTGACGTGATCGCGTGACGACATCGGACGCTATGGCACATTCCTGCCTTTTGTGCCACCCAAGCCCAGAAGTGCTCTGGCGTATACCTTCACATGCAGGTAAACGAATGTATCTTCTTGTTCAGAACATCACGCGAGTAGACAGCTCCTGTCATACAACACAATCGTTTGAGAAGCGTCACAGTAGAGCATTTTTTTACATGCGAAATGGTGTTCTTATTTGCAGGTTTCCCTTTAGTAGGAAATTGCTGGACAGGCGGACCAGCGCACCAGAATTGTACTGGAGAATCTACAAGCAAGTCATAGAATCTGTTTAATTGTTGCACTTTGAACAATCATGCTTCTACAAAGGCCACAGCAGAAAAACATCCTGATGCCGAGTATTTCTGTGTCAGGAAGCAATCAAAAGGCAAGTGCCTAATACGGACGAAGTCGAGTGCATGAACCCACATATTAATAGCATAGGCGTTTTATTAACTGTGCAATATTTGCAACACTTCCTTGCGTCCTATTTCATGTGTCATATTTTTTCTGGTCACAAATGTGTGCAGAGAATCTATTTGCATGATAGACTCCGGGCCTGTGGGATTGTTCACTTGCATTTAATGCTGAGCCTTTTACATGTATCCATAAACTGCAGATATGCACATCAGATCCCTACGAGCATTTTCAAAATTCAATTATTTTAGACAACACGCACATATACAATACCGACATAATCTTAAATACTACTAAGCAACTGGGACACATCTTTGGTGCCTACACTGGCAGGTAAAATAAGTAGATCATGTGGACAGCTCCATCTCATTTTCCTTAAATTAGTGTGTACAAGGGGTCTGTAAAAATAACTTTTTTTCGCACACCGATTATTTTGCTGTATCAGAAAGAGAATCCACCACATTAGTGTAGCATATGTTGTACATCACGCTAATATGTGCTTTAATTTACCAAGTGAGATGAGTTACTTTTATGGCTCATTCAGTCAAATCGCACTGCAAGCTGCATTCATCAATCTTCTATTGGATTTTGCAAATGTTTAATGACAAGCCCTTCTGTGTGTTCCAAAGGTAAAAGTTAAGCTCTAAATTACAGAAGACATTTCTAGTCGGAAACAAGCAAAAATTATGAATGCATAGCATCAGAAGCCCAAGGTAGAGATATTATGTGAAGTGTCAAATGATTTTTTCAAAGAAAGAATGGTATTTGGAAATGCAAGACTCTTTAGTGGAGGCCAAGAAAGTCAATATAGGTAGAATACTCTGCAAAATTATGCGAGTAAGGGTCAGGAAATGCATTGTTTTTCTGCAAAACAAAACTGGTGATTGTCATTAGATGGAGTCACTTTAGCCTTAATAGACTGCTGCTTCATAAACTCAAAAACAGACAAAAAAAGCCATGCAAAAATAAAAATAAAAAAACAATTTAATGATGCTCTCTCCACACGGGGATAAATAGAAAGAAAACAATTACATCAAATGTGGACATATCAGACACCTTGTGAAACACTAAAGGAAAAATTCAATTTCGAGCTGTGGCACTTGCCGTATAGATGTGGGGGGCCTTGTACCAATAGTGATAGTTACCACTGCATTTAGAAATTGAAAACATTCATGGAGACAAGGATGATTCTTTATATTTTTGGCTACCACTTCAAATGCCTCCACCAAGTGTTACAATGCTGCACGCAGCCATACTAAGGATCTCACAGCAACACCTGCAGGTAAAAAGCAAAAGCAGTCGAAGTGCTGGTGTATTCTGGACACTATCATTGGACACTATCATAGAAAACTTTTAGGCAAGAAGAGTGCAAGAAGCAGACATAAGAACTGCATTTACTTTCACGATTCCCCATTTGAATGGCCTTTTCTTTTCGCTTAGACAATGCCTACGCCTAGCCACATCGGCTCCCTAATGCAGACTCTGCAAGCCAAGAGGCCGTGGAGGCAAATGCAGGTAAGAGGCAAGAAGCAATAGCACTGGTATTGACATTCATCCAATTTCTTTCTTACGTTTAGGCAGCCAGCACACCTCGAACAGCCAACTTGACTGCGGGTGTGTCACCCTAGTCGCCAAGGAAGCATTTGAGGGAAAGCGACAGGCAGTGTGAACGGCCACTTCTCCGTGTAAATTATACTCTTTCTCTCGGATGACTCCTACACCTCGCCATGCCAGCTCATCTATGCAGACTCCACCAACAAGGATGGGCACGTGCAGGTCAGAGGCAAGACAACGGTCGCCATTCGCAAATGGTCGCGCAACCAACCTCTAGCTTTTTAAAATATCATACAGTCGCTAATGTGTGAATGAACACAGCGCTATCTCACCAGGATGTCGCACTTGCCCGGGAACCAGCGCTCGGGCACGCGCAGCGCGTAGAAGAGGGCGCCCGCGATGTACAGCGCGCCCATGAGGCAGAGCCAGCCGAAGGAGGCCTCGTACACGGCGCTGAGGAAGCCCTCGGCGATCAGGTAGTGCAGCGCGGGCACCACGCCGCTCAGCCCGAAGCCCGTGAAGACGCCGGCCCGCAGCGGCCGGTAGCGCGGCTCGCCAAACTTGTCCCACAGCGAGACCACAACGGCCGCGATGCCCAGCACCACGACCACGGTCAGGTAGATGAGCTTGGGCTGCGTGTCGCAGTAGAAGCCGTAGTAGAGCCATGGCACGAACGAGCCGATGATGAGCAGCGCGATGCCGCAGTAGTCGAGTTTGCTGAACAGCTTGCCCACTTTCTCCGAGTGGCAGCTGACGGTGTGGAAGGTGAACGACATGCCCATGCACATGATCGCCCCGGCGAAGAAGCTGGCGAACACCACCTTCTCCTGCCACTGGATCTCGGCCGAGGGCCGCGTGAGGAAATATGTGGCCATGCCGACGAACGCCAGGCAGCCCAGCAAGTGCGTCCAAATGTTGCCCGTCTCGGTGTGGATGCGGAAGATGGAGCGGAAGCAGGCCGAGAACGACGGCAGCGGCGGCCTGTGACCCCGGTGGAGGAAGTCGTTGTCCTGCAGCCACTGCGGCAGCGAGCTGAAGTGGCACACCTTCCAGGCCTCCTCCCACACCTTGCGCACTAGCTGCTCGGCCTGTTCGGCCTCCTCGAGCACCTTGCGCACCAGGTGCTCGGCCTGCTCGGCGGCGCGCGCCGGCAGCGACAGCTCCTCGTCTACGCCTTGTTCCTCCTCGTCTTCGGCGGGGGTGCCGGGTGGCGCGAGCGACGACTCGTCTTCGTCCAAGCAAGCGTCGTCAAGGAAGCCCTCGAGTTCGGGCGCCGCCGTAGTGGCCGCTCCTCGTCGGAGTACGACGACTCCGCCGCTGCTCGAAACCGCGGCCGCCGCCGATGCGGACGCGCCGCGACGTTCGCGCACCTCCATCATCGCTGCAGCTGATCGCGAAACGCTGCCGCCAAGGTCACCCGTCCGCGCTTGTCGTCGGTCACAAGGGTCCCTCCGACGACGAAAATTTGTGAAGTGTCCCGGCCGAGACCGCTCTTGTCACCTGCGGGCCGACGCTGCTCTTCGGTGGCGCCCTGACGGGAGAGCGCAATTTAGGGCGAAACCGACTCCGTCGTTATCGAATGTTACACTGCGACACTAGTTTCCTTTACGTGCAAACAGCACACGATTATATCTTGACGTCGGGCCACAGAACAACGCTGTCGGGTTACGCTGACATTGGGAGAAACCCGTCACCCATAAGCGGATAATTTTCACAAGTAACCTCCAGCTATGTCATGCGCGACAGTTGCATTTAAGGGGAATTTCTGAAACTATTATATAACGACTCAACCACCACGACCGCCCCAACTATATGAAGCGGAAACTCTAAAATCTTAACGGAAACACGACTACAGCGTCCCCTAACAACGATCGGTGAAAATGATTACTCTTTTGAATCAAGAACGTTGAAGAGTCTAATTTCGTTTTACGACGTCTTTTAGGTCTTTAAAATATATGGTTTGTGTTTTATAGTTATTTCAAAATTAAACTTTTACACCACCGTGTTTTTAAACGCTGAACCATAGGTACAGTGGGTATAGTAGGATACGACCCTGAACACGACCTAAAAAGAGAACAGCAGTTGGCGACCGAGGCACACGGGTCTAGACACGCGATAGAAGTGGGACAGTGTAACGGGCGGGAGCCAGCTGGCTTGCACGGGATAGCGATGAAAGTTGTAGATGGCGCAATTTGCAGCTGGTGTGCAGCTTTCGTGCCTTTTGAAGGGGCGGCTTACAGTAGCTCGCAGGCGCGTCGCGGTCACTTTGCGTCGCGTTTGAATTTTATGGGGCCTTCGGGGACGTCAGTCCCTGCGCCCTCGCCGCGAACCATCGCGAGTGGAGCACCACCGCTGACAACCGGTTCGGAGTCAGAATATCATAGAGTTATTATACTTACTAACTCTATGCCGAATAAGGTCAGAATGGGGTGAGGTTACGGTGTACTACGGTACTACACTGTAGGTGAGGTGTAGGGATTGCAGAACAGATGACTGCGCCAGCGCGATTGCGCAAATACCCAAAATTGTACAGCTACCTCTACCGTCTAAAGAAATGTTCGTGTCGTTGGCGTGGCAAGCGAAAAACTCCCCATACGTAGGCCGATCCCGGAGTTAGTCAAATGCCGGCCCGACCCGCGGCGGAGGTGCAGTTCGCCATTAATTAGGGGCCCACATACACAGCTTCACTGGTCATCTTTCTTCACAGAGTGGAAGGGCACCGAGTTCTTTTAATGTAATGCGCGCTGCAAACATCACGAAGTGTTTGCAGCTCATACGATAGGCAGCTGTTTGCAGCTCACGTACGATAGGCGCGACACTTCTTCAGGGAGCAAACAATGGAAAGATGCGTTAATTGCAGATGTTTAGCCACATGAGAGTTAAAAAAAAGTAGGAAGACCACATTTGAAGGCCACTCTGGACGAGTTGGTCGTTACTAAAAGGCTTGCATGGTGTTAGCGCAAGCGAACGTGGGCCGTGAACCCAAATTTACAACCCGGAACGCAGACTTTTGTCATTCGGTCATCTGCCGCAAATGCAGCCAGTGGGCGCAGATAAAATCGTACACACAAATAGACAAACACAACGCTGGGGCTACGGGGAATAGCATCACCGCGTCGTTAAGTTCTTTATTCACGTCCGCATGCGCCAGCAACATGTCCTTTAAAAACCTTTAGCTTTGTTAAAAAAGAAAGAAAGGACATATGTGGGCACTTTGGCGAATTTCAACATGCGCTAAGTATTTTTCATCGCTGCTCTTGTATATAGGTCCACAAGGAGAGAGGAAGCACGTTATTGCGTAGCACACTAATCCACATGCACTCATCAGACCAAGCTTAGATGTAGGCTGTTCAATGTGAAAAAGCGCAGACTAGTTAACACCACAAACTGGATCATTTTTCCAGTGAGCTGTTTGCGATGGAGCTCGCATATCCCATTTGGCGGAGTGCTAAACTGCTCAAGAACTGCACAAAATCACACACACTGCACATAAAGCTTCTCTGTTGAAAAAAAAAAATGATGTGAATGGATCCTCTAGCACTATAATGAGCGCGTATAACTTATCTCCAGGGTACAATAGACCTCCCCTGTCAAATCTTTGCACGAACATGCTGTCTGCATTGCATTCAGCTGCTTTTCTGGTGACAGTACATGCCGCAAAGTCCTCTCGACGTATGTACTTCAATACTAAGTGCCGTTCGCAAAGGGCACATTCTGTCGTCAACTCCTTGTCAGCACGTTTGATGTTTCGCGACCACAATTCAAGCTGAGCTGCGTCTGTAGCCGGTTTACAAAAGGAGGCCTTGGATTTCCACGTTCCGTACCAGCTACTGCACCCGGGAACAAAACATGTTCGCGCTTTCGACGCCCTGAGGGCACGCCGCGTTATCTAATACATTGCACATGAACAGCACAATGTCACGCACTACGCACCTCGAAATAATCACAGTGATCACGATCGACGTGCAAACAAGCGCGGTCTACACGCCGAAGCCCAACGTTACTAGATATCTAGGAACGTTGCAGCCCCGGCAGACCATAGATTTTCCTACAAGGCAGACCTCGCGCTGGCGTCTATGGCGCTAAAGAAGCTACACTATGGCTATGCTATGTCCACATGCTACACTGGCAAAGACCGCGGTGCCATAGAGTTTCCTAACTATGCGCGGCGCGGCTTGTCCTTGCACACCAGCGCGCTTCAGCGCCCCTAGCGGCGCCGGGAAATTTCATCGCTCATTGCGCCTCTGCAGTGGTTACAGTCACACTACCTCACGCCAATGAACCTTTCGTACACGTGCGCGTCAGTAGCGCTGCTCGCGCAAGACGAATGCTTCCTTCTGTGAGCATTGACAAACTTCGCTCATGCGACGTTGAATGCTCATTCTACAATGGCTGCTGTTGAGAAATACGTACTAGACAACCCGTTCCGTCCCGCATCTACTTTAAATGGAGACGCGTCGCCGGGTCCCTGTGTTGTCGGTGATGGCTGCTTCGGGATCCCAGCTCTGTCAAACAGCGTCGGCGGAGAAGCTTCACGGCAGCAGCGCGCTGCCGCCGTTCAACGGGGATTCAAGCGTCCTTTACTGGTGTGGGACTTTTGCTGCGCCAACTGCGACCAAGGATTCGCAAGCCAGGCGGAGCTCTCCGTCCACTGCGCCGAGCACGTTTCGTGTCCGAGGGAGGACTGCGACTTCGCGGCCAGCCCGGCGGTTGTAGCGCTCCACGAAAAGTTGCAGCACGACAGCCCGTTTATTCGGCGTAGTGCCGCTAGTGGCACCGACGAAGACCTGGAAGAGTGGCGTCGCCAACGCAGGCTGCGCTATCCGACGTTGCGGAACATCGAGGCTAAGAAGGCGGCCGAGGCGGAGCGCCAGGCACGCCGCGAAGTCATCCGTGAAGACGCCCGTGGCCGACGCCGCCCGCGTAACAACAAGCGTCGGCAGCGCGCACGCCGACGCGCCTCACCGCACAGGCGCACTCAACAGCCGTCTCGGCGGGCACCTTCACCTGTCAAGGAAGAGCCCTCGCCGTGCGAAGATTTGCAAGGCAAGCCACCGCCGGACCATATTACGGATTCGGATTCGGACAGCGAGCAGCGAAACGTGAAAGTACCGGACCCGCCCGCGCCTCGACCTTTGGTAAGTGGTGCCTTGGCTTCGCTCATGGCCTGCTACAGCAGTGGAAGCGACGACGACGAACCGGCCAGCGAAGAACCGCAAGAGCAAGCGATGCAGCGGGAGGCGGCGCTACCTCCACCCACCGAATTGGTGTCAGCTAAAGCGGCCGGCCCCGTAATGCGAGGAAAGGCGACGCCGCCTCCTCGAAAGACATGCTGGCCCCCCCGGAGGAAGCTGACGCTATTGGAGCGACTGCTGGCGCCTGAAGTACGACATGAACGCAACGTGATACTGCAGTGTGTGCACTATGTTGTCGACAATGACTTCTTTGGTGAGACAGGGCCCGAGGCGGCCACGAGGGGCACCCTTGGAACCACTGCCGTGGTGCTCAGCCACCAAGTGGATTGCGTGCAACACTCGGGGTTCTCCAAACAGGGGCACACTTCTGGCCCACCTGAACTGCATGTGCAGTGGTAATGAAGTGCATGCCGCCACGATTTTGGAGAAATTCTACTGGGCTTTCGCCCTCAAATGCAAGTGTAAACCTTCAGCCGTAGGTTATGAATAGAGTGTGTAGCAAATTTGTTTTCTTTTTTTCCTAAAAGGAGCACAGGTTGTATGGTGCTCCCACTCCACACAGTGATAGAGTGACATACAGACAATAAGACCAGTCTTGCCAAACAAGAAAAACACTTGTGGGTTTTTATTTGTGTTCAGTGCCCTTGGTGGATTCATCTGCGCAATAGAAAAATAACAGCAAAGCTTCCAACATAGTCAGTATAAAGCCCCATACATTAAAACAGCATGGAGGAACACAAGGCCAACAACAACATGGACCTGCCACAGGCAGTGGTGGCACGTCAAATTGAGGGAGCATGGCATTCATTTTCCTTCTTGGCAAGGGGGGACGGGAGGTTCCTACACTGACCACACCGGGTCTCTGAGCAAAGAGCGGGTAACTACCTCGTGGGAGTTTTGTTCGTTGTTTACGAGTGCCCCACTGCATGCAGCCGACACAAAAATATCACACGTGATTGGCGTTGCCTGACGGGGAGGAGAGTGCTAGCCTTTGCATATGAACAAAAAGATGGTGTCTGCCCCAGTGCAGTGGCTGTGACTATAGCTAACGGATGGTGTACACCTAACAAGCCAAACAATAGGAGCTGGCGCACATTTTTCTCATGAACCTACATTATTTTGCCAATAAGGCAGCTTGTACCTCCATTGGGCTGCATAAGATGTGCACATTGGATCAATGCATCTTTTCGTTTGAGCCACGTTGGTTTCCTTTCTAGCTTTGTGCTACATTAGGGGGGGGGTCCAACTTTTCCTCAACTTAAAGGGGCCCTGAAATGCTTTTTTTTAAGTAATCGTAGAATGACATCACTGTTAAATTATGTAGCCTCACGAATTGCCAGCCACAAAAATTTTTATAATCCTTCAAGCACAAGCAAGGTTAAATGTAGAAATTGCAGTCACTGACCAAGTCAACATGAAAATAACACAGATGTTTAGGGACCCATACGGGTTTCTTGATCACAATAGCGTCTCAATAGCGTGTTAAAACAACCCAATAGCGTGTTAAAAACGTCTTATTTTCACCTTGGCTTGGTCAGTGACTGCAATTTCTTCATCATATTACCTGACCAGACAAACTTTCGTCGAACTCTTGACTACTAAAGTTAGATGTAGTTATCGGAGCGATCGGCGGCTTTCTCTCCTCTTTCATTTCCACTAGTGCGCTGGAAGCTACACAGGGGAGATGGCAAGAGGTTGCAAGGGAGCACTGGCCCTACCCAAAGGTTGAGCCTTGGTAGCGAGATGGCCGCAATATCTATGCAACACTTTTCACCTCTTGAGGCCACACACAGTAATGCACAACTGTCATGTGTAGACTGGCAGTGCAATGATGAAATGGCTTTTCTCTCTTTTTGAGATCACACACATATTTTTCATTCATATAATGCAAATGAGCAATAATTGTATTGCTGAGAATGTCCTCACAAATACGAAATCAGCCAATAGCTGTTGTGGGCTCTGCTGCTTGTGATGATGTTCGCATGACGACATTGCAAAGGAGAGAGCAAGCAATCCTTCACTACTATCGACAAGAGATTGTAGGTTTCCTGTTGCATTCAGTGCTATATTTGGCTCAGTTCACGGGAGCCTCATTGACAGACATGCAACGTTTTCTTACAGTCTTCGAAAAGGAGTGTCAGGGCCCATTTAATGCATTTCTCTAGAACTTGTCTCATTAACTAGCCTTCACCCACTTATTGATGTGAAAGAATTATATGTCGCATGAGGCAAAAAAGTTGGCGCTGTCCACGAGTGGTAACAAAGATCATCATCATCAGTGACGTCATCAGCGTCTTGTATGCCATCAGTAGTAATACATAATTAAAGTTGGTACAAGTTAGAGTAAGGTGACTTAAGGTGGAGTAAAGTGAATGAAGGCAAATTAAATTGGATTAAGGTTGGTACAAATTACAGTAAAGTGGGTTATGATTGGTACAAATTATAGCAAAGTGGATTAAGGTAGAGTTGTGAAGGTCATGTGACAATGCATAGTATCATGTATTGTGGACATAACCAGTCAATTAGGGAAGTCGTGATGCTTTCTCATTCAAATCATGTGACTCAATTTTTTGTCAATTCTCTCTCATGGTCAGCTCAGTTGGCAAGACAAATGTCACGAAAAGGTGATGGTGCTGGGTTTGTCTTTGGACCATCATGAATTTTACTTTCAGCTGCCAGCTTTCTTTCCTGCGGAACCGGTATGGGTTTCTTTTTCAGCCTTGTGCTACATTCAAGTGGATGCCAAGTTTTCCTTTTATCAGATTAAAAAGCAGTCGCCATGCCAGTGGTTTTCCCATGTGGCAGCGATGGCAATGTCCGTGCAAGCTACCTACAGACGGCTGGTGCTAATTGGATTACATCACAAGCTGCCGTGTCTGAAAACATGGACAAGGAACTGCCCCCTGATCTGATCTGCCCATCTCTCTAGAAAGGCTGTGCTAAACTGTGACCAGGGCTCCTGTGTGGTGTCTAAAACACGCAAGCCATATACAGTGAAAATGTATCCTGTACTTTGAATTAATATTTTTACAGGTCTGATGAGTGAGTACCTTTGGCTTGCTTTCTAATGTTGGCACGTTGTGGCACTCCTATTGTTTCTGTCTCTTAGCCTGATAGATCCCTCTGTCACTGGGGTAGACGGCACATGTACAACCTGCTCTCTGCAGGAATGGCACACCTCTGCTCCCTTTGTTCGACCCCCTGAGCATATTCAACATAACTGTAACTCGTCGCAACTTGTATATGGCTGAAGGCAAAGGCACAAGAATGCAAAATTGAGCTTTGGTCACTGCACCAGTTGTGGAACACTGGCCAAAGCTACACTACACGCCCTTTCAAGACTCTTTTGGATTGCCATCAAAACACGAAGAGAAGGTACCTTGGCCTTTTTTTTTTTTTTCGTGATCAATATGGTGAGATCAATCATACACTGAGGTGCTCATGTGCCTTATGCGCATACAGCAGACTCAGGTTCCCCAATAATCTTGGTTGACATAAGCAGGGTTGACTACCTAGTGCTTGAAGTGTTGCGTGGACAGGTGCTAGCCTTCCTTCCTCACTCTTTGTTAGAAGGGCCCTCGAGGTTGAACAACACTTTGAGCAAGAGTTTTACAGTCCTAGTTGTGTCAATCTCGAAAATATGTTGGCAACTTCAGGTGCCCGTGAAAACTTTTGCATGGCCTATTCTATTGACAGCAGCCCAAAAGAATTCGCAACGAAGCACACGGATTGCGTACCTGTGCCTCAACCTCCGCCCGGACACACAAGCGACAACGAAGTGTATTGTGTGTATGTGTGTGTGTGCAGTCACGACGAGACCAGCCCCGTGAACTGGCACTGCTGCAGCCAGCCTAGTGGATGGGGTGTGGGTGCCTCTGCTCTAGCATGTTGAGAGTGGACCAGCTCTATGTGAAAGACTGTGCTGGCTACTTGTCTACAGTGTGGCGCTGCTGCTTTTGGCACTCAGGAGGCCCCACCCTGGGAGGCAGAGCCCAGCCCGGGCTTGATGTGATTCTTGAGCATGTAGCTGGTGACCTGGTCGGGGATCTCGGCCAGCACCTCCTTGGCGAGCCGCATCTGGTTACTCTGCCAAGGCCCGCCCTGGAGGAACTTGCGGAAGGGCACAAACTGCACAATGTCCCGCTCGGCCGCACGGCCCCGCGAGCTCACTCGCACCACGTCTCCGTCCAGCACCTCCATGGCTGCAATAACACAACACAGGTGGACATAGAGACAGGCATCTCTTGCACTATGCCACATGTGCGAAGATTCACTACGGTGGCTTTGCAACTGCTGAGCACAAACCCGTGGTTTTGAATTATTACCGCAGCAACTGTGTTTGACAGGGATGGAATGTGAAAATACCCGTACACACGATTTCGTCACTCGTGAAACAAAGCCATGTTGTTAAACTTACTGTGCAGCCTTCACCTGTGGCATTTAGTGGTTCAGGGCAAAGAGCCCAAACAGACAACATCATTGGCACTATTCCAAGATGTTTCTTTACATACCACAATCACTGCAAGATGGATGCATGCAGCTGGGCTTACCTGAGAAGTCAGCATTTCCAACACCCACAATGATGATGGACATTGGCAGGGAGGAGGCCTGCACAATAGCCTCTAGAGTCTGCGGCATGTCGCTGATGACCCCGTCCGTGATGATGAGCAGCACAAAATAGCTCGTGCCGTCACGGTACGTCCTCGCAAACCTGCACGGCAGCGACAACCAAATTGCCATTTTACTTTTGTTCTCAATGAGGCTGGTAACTAAACCCAGATGTGAATGTTGCTCATCATGAATTGAACATACGCACAGAACAACATCAGATGTGAATTTGCTCAATGAAGAACTTACTGGCATTCTTGTGCAGGCAAGTATCAAACTTGCAGCACCATGCATGAGGTTTATACTCCAAGGAAAAACCGACACACACATTAAAGTGATGCAGAATGTGCTTGGTGCTTAACCTTCGTTTCTGTCGTTGAATACCATTGTGCCTATATCATTAAGACAATAATTGCAGCCAAAAGCACTAAGATCTATGTTAACATAAGAACATGTTACCCACATTCTACTTGAAAAAAAAAAAAGAAAAGCTTTAAATTTTTAGCTGGATTCATAGCGCAACTGCAGTGGTTTAGATGTTGGGGGAAAACATAGGGCATGTTTAGTGCAGTGTATCTTCAGAAAATAAAGAACACAAATTTGTATGCCTTGAAGCTTCTACAAACAACGAAATAAATTATGCATGTTACTGTATGGCTTAAGTATGGAAAACCCAACACATATCTGCCCCAGCAAAATAGTAAAATCATGCTGGCAGCAAGATCCTCACTGATAGCTTTCTTGCCACCTTCTCTTATCATGTAGCACGTGACCACAAGCTTGCTTATTTCTTTACAAGAAGGCAATCATAAGAGTGTCTTGACTGTGCAACTAAGCTGACAGTACGCAATCATAGTGTGTGCAACAGCAGTGAGTGTTCCAAAGCAGCAAAAGTTTCCCGTCTTGTCGGGTGAAATATTCACACAAAACTTTCGTTCAAGAAGATTTTGTTTTGTTTTAAGTGGGCCTTACTTTGCCACGTGGTTGATGACCGGTGCAAAGTTCGTGGGCCCGTACAGCTGCACGGACCGCAGGGTCCTCCGGTAGGCCTCAA